>NC_083587.1:64651403-65022237 GCF_027579695.1 Neoarius graeffei
GAAAATTAATCAATCAACCAACGCTGTATCGATGTGATACATTTCCACTCTGAAGTTGATTCATTTCCTGTGACAGCACATCCTGAGGCGTTTTATTCCTCTGACACTACAGTGACCTGCCAACGATTACAGGTCTAATTTATTAAAGAATCTCACATCAGACTTTTTATCCATTTATAGTTACATACTGTAAAATATCATGGAATGTTCCTGAAACAAGTTACTTCCTGTTCTCATTTACATTATAGCAGCGATAAACAGTCGTTCCCTCACCAGCTGCTCTTTTTTCTCTTTTATGAATTTAATAAGACAAAAACAATCCATTTCTGGAAGATAAGAACCCTTAATTATCTAATAAACCCTTAACGAACCTGAAGATTTTTTATGAAGCTGAGAACCTTTCATTATCCATGAAGAACCATTTTTCAAAGTGAAGAACCACTGAAAGATTCTTCAAGGGTTCTTTAAGGGTTAATTAGATAATTGCAGGTATTTAGATCCCAAAAAGACTCTTTTGGAAAGCCAAGAAAACTTTTAAAAAAAGTTTTTTTTTCCATGGGTTCATAATTATCTTAGATCCGTTACCATAGAAACAACAATGTATTAAAATGATGGTGTTAAACATCAATATAAACTTGCGATTTGCAGCTGTGTGACTGTATGAGCTGCTGTCATAGAAAATTAATCAACCAAAGAATCCAGAATCCAACAGCGCCGTGGTGATGGATTTTAAAACATCACGAAGACGTGAAAATCTGAGGGGAAAAAAAAAAAAAAAATTATATATCTTCATTCTGCATCACCTTTGGTGTGTCCTGATTTTCTGTTTGCATCATCCACATGTGGCTGGTTTTGGGGGGGCTGATCGTTATACAGGATGTACCCCAGCTCACCATTCTGTAACACACACACACACACACACACACACACTTATTTTGAACAACAGAGTGAGATTATACCTCATTAGAGTACACAGGTACAGGACAGTAAAGACAAAAACACCACTACATTTACCTACAAAAAAAAAACGGTTAAGAAAGAAGTGGGTATGGCCTCCACCAAGACAAAATCAAGCAGCAAGAAAGATCGAGCAGACAAAAATAAAACCACTAAAGGTATAAAAAATAAATTAATTAAAATGTTTTAAAATATCTTAATGTCTTAAATATGCATTTCTTTCCTTCAAATAAATTAAAAAAAATTACTGAAATATTAAATAAATAGGGCTGTGTGATATGATGATTGACAACCAGTGATATAATTTTATAATACAATACTATATAATCTGTTTAACAGTACATTAAGATATTCCAGGTGTTCATCTTTGTCTAATGCAGGGGTTTTCAAAGTGTGGAAGAGTCAGCCCCCCCTCAGAGAGCAAAGAAACAACAGCGCCCCCCCACCACAATTTTTTGTTGTTGCTATACTTAATGTTCCATTCGTATTTAAAAAAAAAAAAAAAAAGGTTGTTGTACACATTTTTATTTTTTCTTTTACACATTTTAAACATCTGTGCTTGTTGAAAACATCTTTTTTTACACATTTAAAACATATGAGCTTTATTAAAGCTCATATGTTTTAAATGTGTAAAAAAATATGTTTTAGGCGGCACGGTGGTGTAGTGGTTAGCGCTGTCGCCTCACAGCAAGAAGGTCC
The DNA here is from genome assembly GCF_027579695.1 of Neoarius graeffei. Classification (NCBI taxonomy): domain Eukaryota; kingdom Metazoa; phylum Chordata; class Actinopteri; order Siluriformes; family Ariidae; genus Neoarius; species Neoarius graeffei. Next base: position 64,653,060 of record NC_083587.1, read on the forward strand.
TGGGTTCGAGCCCCGTGGCCGGCGAGGGCCTTTCTGTGCGGAGTTTGCATGTTCTCCCCGTGTCCGCGTGGGTTTCCTCCGGGTGCTCCGGTTTCCCCCACAGTCCAAAGACATGCAGGTTAGGTTAACTGGTGACTCTAAATTGAGCGTAGGTGTGAATGTGAGTGTGAATGGTTGTCTGTGTCTATGTGTCAGCCCTGTGATGACCTGGCGACTTGTCCAGGGTGTACCCCGCCTTTCACCCGTAGTCAGCTGGGATAGGCTCCAGCTCGCCTGCGACCCTGTAGAACAGGATAAAGCGGCTACAGATAATGAGATGAGATGAGATGAAAAGATGTTTTAAAAAGCACAGATGTTTAAAATGTGTAAAAAAAAAAAAAAAAAAGGGTTACATCTTTTTTACACATTTTAAACATCTGTGCTTTTTTTAAACATCTTGTTTTACACATTTTAAACATCTATGCTTTTTGAAAACATTTTTTTTTTTTACACATTTTAAACATCTGTGCTTTTTTTAAACATCTTGTTTTACACATTTTAAACATCTATGCTTTTTGAAAACATTTTTTTTTTTTACACATTTTTAAACATCTGTGCTTTTTTTTTTTTAAACATCTTGTTTTACACATTTTAAACATCTCATAGCATCGTTAGCGAGCACCTCTTGGCAGACAACACACTGTGGCAGTGGAGCATCTTCAGATCCAGTCCATGAAAATCCAAACTTTAAATAATCGTGCTCATACTTCCTTCTTTGTTTGCTTGGCCCAGACTCTGTCTCCTCACTCACTGTAGCTTTAGGTACTAAAAATCGATCCATTTTGTCTCTGGCAAAGGCTAGCTGAAGTTCGCTAAATGTCCGCAATAGTAACTTATTCTGGTTTATTTTCCCTCACGTCCCCTCGGGGAGGCGCACCCCACACTTTGAAAAGCCCTGGTCTAATAAATAAATAAATATATAGTGTGGGAAATAAGTGATTTTAAGCAGACTGTCACAGGACAGACAAGTCTGAAGTCTGTCCATCCAAATTTCAGCCTGTCCAAACACCCAAAACAATGTGGTCGGGGGCCCACCTTAGGGCCCCAGAAGCTGAAGGGCTTTAGATGCCTGGGGATGGCTTCTCAGCTACTTCCAGGCACATTTTTGTGACCTACAAAGGCCAAATTACACTACAAATTAGTTGCTAATTACACGACAAACTGTATATAATTTACAAGAAAATGTCAGAAGATTCAAGAAAAACTATGTTTAAAATTCTACCCAAGAAAACAGTTGCACACACAGGTCAGTTCCAGGTCTAGAAAAAAGTATGAGGGGCCAAGGATGTTCCAGTTGGTTACAACTTACTGGGACTCAGAGGTGGACAGTAACAAAGTACGTTTACTTGAGTTCTGTACTTAAGTACCCTTTTTGAGTATCTGTACTTTACTTGAGTATTTTTTTTGGAAACTTCTGACTTTAACTTCACTACATTTGAAAGGCAAATATCGTACTTTTCACTCCACTACATTTCTATCAAGGTCCTCGTTACTCGTTACTATGAAGCGGCTTTGAAAGTGGATGTTTTTTCTTTTCTTTTCTAAAACGTGATTGGTTTTTCCGCAGGTGACACTGAAAGCCGATCAGTAATCGCTAGCAGGGCTGAACGATATGGACAAAATTTCATATCTCGATATCGATACGATATGACTACGGGTTTGGTGAAAACCAAGCATTTTTCAGAAAAATAAACACAATACAAAAAAATGTGGAAAGTGCAGTTTTATTTTTAAGAACTCACTGCCAGTCATCAACAAATTACAAATCAAACATTTTACTGCAGCTCTGCTTTAACAATAGGTCCGTGGTTGTGGCGAAATGATCGATTTCACGGAGCTCGGATTCAACATTCATTTTACACTCATTATAGAGTTTCGGAATGGCCGCTTGATTAAAATGTGTTCGGGATGGTATTCTATAACGCTTGTCCAGCGTCCGAACCATTTTTTTTAAAGCCCTCTTTCGAGACTGTGTACACAGGTACCATGTCTTTTGCAATGTGGTATGTTATAGCGTCTGTAATTTCTTTATGTCTGGTGGACGTCGACTCATACGGTGTAACGCTACTGAACGCATCAGCAATCAAACTTTCATCTCATCTCATTATCTCTAGCCGCTTTATCCTTCTACAGGGTCGCAGGCAAGCTGGAGCCTATCCCAGCTGACTACGGGCGAAAGGCGGGGTACACCCTGGACAAGTCGCCAGGTCATCACAGGGCTGACACATAGACACAGACAACCATTCACACTCACATTCACACCTACGCTCAATTTAGAGTCACCAGTTAACCTAACCTGCATGTCTTTGGACTGTGGGGGAAACCGGAGCACCCGGAGGAAACCCACGCGGACACGGGGAGAACATGCAAACTCCACACAGAAAGGCCCTCGCCGGCCCCGGGGCTCGAACCCAGGACCTTCTTGCTGTGAGGCGACAGCGCTAACCACTACACCACCGTGCCGCCCCAATCAAACTTTGCTTTGGCTTATTTTGGGATGACTGAGAAGTCCCCGGTGTTTCTCTCATTGCCGTACACTCTTCGTGCAGCACGCGACGGTGTTGTTTCAGGTGGTGAAACATGTTTGTTGTGCTACCTTGCTTCGTCGCAATTTTTGCTAAGCACGACCTGCAGAACACCTCACTCTGGTTAACATCGTCCTTTTTGAATCCAAAATACCTCCAAATAACGGAGGATGATTTATGTTTTGGCACCAAGTCAGATTCTGCACCGCCACCGGCCGCATTATCTTCAGCACACATTTTCTTTCTTTTTAATTTCCCCGCTGTGTCTGTAGTGTGCGCGCGCGTCGGTCTCCGTCTCCCTCACTCCCGCCCTCATATGTTTGTCATTGGTTGGCTTCAGCTGTCGATCCACAGCAAGCATGAAATAAGGTTTGTGGTTGGCTGGCCTTAGCGGTGCATTCAAGGGCAATCGCAAAAATGATGTTTGTTGTGACTGCCAGAGCTGTACACGCAGGGCGAGCGCGGGGAGGGGAAATCTATATCGTTGCTTTTTCGATATTAATATCTAAATATAGATACGATAACAATATATCGTTCAGCCCTAATCACTCGGGTCACGTCACGTCCATAGACTGGATAAAATCAAGTTCAGTGATTTCTCAGCAGCGTTATTTAACACGATCAGTTGATGGCAGAATGGAAGGAGGCGGTTCTTCTGGAGAACGCATGCGCTCATGGCTTTACCTAGAACCCATGTTTCAGTTTTCTGAAAGGATTAAAGATTCGTTTCGTTTTAAATGTTTGCTGAAAACGAACCACATCACGGCCGACAAAAACTCGCCATCCGACCTGCAGAAGCATATTGAGGGATATAAACGTTTTATTCCAAGAGAAAGCTTGTAATGAAGTTGTCTGTGCTTTTAGAGCTAGCGATAACATTGCAAACGTAGCTATGCAGTCTGGTTAGTCAAATGACTTTCTATGGATTTTCCCACCAAGTTGTCATCACCTTGTCCACGGCTAACGTTAACACATAGCTAGTTAACTTGGACACTGTTAGTTAGCATGTAAAAATGGAGTTACGCTAAGATGTATAATGTTAACTTATCTGAAGTCCTTTCAGAAATATGTTTTAGCATAATCTTGCTAAATAAACAGAATGTAGAAATCTTTCTTTTCTAGTAGCGTTAGCTACACAATATGATGTCGAGTTTGAAGAGTTTGCTAGCATGTCAGGTGGAGCTTCACTGACTAGCCAGCTTAACGTTAAACCACCATGATGCACAGGCAGATTCATATGTGCATGAATACATACGCACACTTGCGCGTGCATGAAACCTGTGAGATGGACAGTATCGTACTGCCAGTCACAACAAATTGCTGGAATTTTTTGTTTTGATGTCAGATGATGGCCTTGCATTTTTTTGTCTCGCTTAAAGCCATGTTGCTGTTGGGCCGTTATCAAGCTCGAGGTGTGGATCTGGGTTTTAATCAGGTTGGACTGTCATTTTTATTTTCTGAGCAAGCTGCATTTACAGCTATTCCACTGATTTCCTGATTAACATACACATACATGTGCACACACTGCCAGAGCCGGGTCAGAACACTACCATACTGCTCTCAGTGTGTGTGTGTGGGGGGGTGTTACAATTTAAAAAATAATAATAAAATAATAATAGGCGGCACGGTGGTGTAGTGGTTAGCGCTGTCACCTCACAGCAAGAAGGTCCGGGTTCGAGCCCCGTGGCCGGCGAGGGCCTTTCTGTGCGGAGTTTGCATGTTCTCCCCGTGTCCGCGTGGGTTTCCTCCGGGTGCTCCGGTTTCCCCCACAGTCCAAAGACATGCAGGTTAGGTTAACTGGTGACTCTAAATTGAGCGTAGGTGTGAATGTGAGTGTGAATGGTTGTCTGTGTCTATGTGTCAGCCCTGTGATGACCTGGCGACTTGTCCAGGGTGTACCCCGCCTTTCGCCCGTAGTCAGCTGGGATAGGCTCCAGCTTGCCTGTAACCCTGTAGAACAGGATAAAGCGGCTACAGATAATGAGATGAGATAATAATAACAACGGCTCTTTTTCAGTTCAGTTGTGTTTCATGTTATAACGTTCTCCCAGGTGTTTATTCTACAGGTTCTACAAGTTAGTCAGTAAATCCAGTCAGGTGTTTCAGAGGCGTTAGGTTTTGTAAGCGTTGTGGCAATAATACAACGATGCACGGACAGAAAATTTACTTTTAATACTTATGAATTTTTAAAAGCAAGTACTTCAGTAAAAATTTGACTGGACAACTTTCACTTGTATCGGAGTCACATTTGCCCAGTGGGATCTGGACTCTGACTTCAGTAATGACGTTGGGTTCTTTGTCCATCTCTGGTCCTCATACAGTATATTGGTACTATAATAACACTCATGAAACATTAGGTCAACAATGATTATTTTTTATACTATGTTTATAATAAGTCTATAAGAAATTTAGTAATTAACAATACAACTATTCTTACATAGGAGTTAAAATTTTCAGGACGAGATTCCAAGTGACTTTGTAACAAAATGACTCAAAATTCGACACGGTCATATCATTTGGCATTCAGACTAAAATCTGCTGGACTAGAACTTAGAAAAGAGAAGAAAATTCTATTAAAATATAAATCTACATCCTACAAAGCATATGACTGACTGTCATTCTTATTATGAATGAAAAAATGGAAATTATTATAATAATAATAATAATAATAAAAGCCGCTAGCGGACTTGACGGGCCCTCGCACATGTGGTTCTCGCATGTATGGGTTTGCAACCCATGACATTCCAGTATGTGCGTATGCATAAATATTCTTATGACCGAGTGTGTGTATGAGTGTGCACAGAATTGTATATATTATCAGACTCACGAGAGCCAATATTTTGTAAAGTTACAATATGTGATTGTAATGCAGTTTAATGAGGTGTAGTGTTTTGTTTTCATCACAGTGAGTTACAAGTCACAAGCCCGAAACTCATGTTGTGACACCACATTTTGTTTAGGACATGCCCAGGCGTGTGACTTGTAACAGTGTGTGTGTGTGTACATGCAGAGTTTTCATATGTCTGCAACAAAATTCACAATGATGGCAGGTCACTATTAGTGTGTGTGTGTGTGTGTTTGTTTGTCAGAGACAGAGAGAGAAGGTGTGTGTGTGTGTGTGTGTGTGTGTGTGAGAGAGAGAGAGTGTGCTCATAGATGTTGCGTGTGCATGTGAGTGCGTACTTGTGTGTGTGTGTATGCATAAATATGCACATGACTGTGAGTGTGTGTATGAGTGTGCACAGAATTGTATACGTTATATCAGACTCACGATATCCAATCTTTTGTAAAGTTACAATATGTGATACGTGATTGTAATGCAGTTTAATGAGGTGTAGTGTTTTGTTTTCACCACAGTGGGTTACAGGTCACAAGCCTGAAACTCATGTTGTGACACCACATTTTGTTTAGGACATGCCCAGGCGTGTTATGTTTGTAAAGAGATGAAAAGAGTTCAGAGTTCTCTCCACCGCGACTAGAGAAGGTGGAAGATCATGATTGTTAATAAAGATGCCATAACAGCTAAAGAGTATCAGAATCATAAGATATCGAGTTCAACATTCAGCAATATCTTGGCATATTATAATATTTCAACATATTCCAACATATCAAAAATCCCTTCGTGATTCAACTTCAGCAATATCTTGGCATCATGTTTGCCAAGTTTGACATGAATCTGATGAACCGTCGAGGAGGAGTACGTTAGAAATGACCATGTGTAATTTCACTCCAAATGGCCTTATGACGTCATCAGTCCAAAGTTCTACCCATTCATTTCAATGGGAAATGGAAAAAGGGGCGCTATGAAGTCCCTGGGCCACGCCCGGGGCCAAACGTCTGTGGCTGAGTAGCGATGACAATGACTGATGCGTGTATCAAATTTCATGAGTTTTTGTGTATGGGAAATGCCTCAAATAAGGCCAAACACGGCAGAATAATAATAACAAGAAGAATCACCACCCTTCGAAAAACAATAGGGTCTCGCACCGAACAGTGCTCAGGCCCTAATAATAAATCACTGATTGGCAGTTGGCACCGAACCCAATACTGTACTGCAAAGTTTCATGCAAACTGAACTCTTAATCAGCTGACGATCAATCAGATCCTGTCAACACAAACACGAGTTCAACATGCAATAAAAACAACAGTGAACACCAAGTGCATTATTACTGTCTGATTTAGTGTGCCACTCAGGGAGAGGGAGGGGCCTGTAAAGTTGGGCGGGGTTAGGACTTTGGGTGGCTTAGTGATGAGTTTTTAAAGTCGTGCCCGTGGAGTCACAGGCCGCGTTATGACAATGTATTCGCCCAGCGTAACATGTGGAAGAAGATTAGACCCATATCTTTACCATTTATCATCAGCTATTCGGGCCGATGCTTTTGAAATATAGATGGACAAATGCGAAAATTACCGGTCAGTGTCCGCCAATCCGGCCTCATTTCCCACACATATGTGTGTGTGTGTATATGAGTATGATAAATTCTGATGAAGCAGCTCGTCTGATGTTAAAATTTGACAAAGTCTTTAAAAAGTTGCAAAACAATGTATAATTGTTTGTATTATAATTTATTTGCATTATTTGGTTTATTAATGTTTATTTTGTGTAGATATGAAAAAAGTATCATCACACAGTTTCTTTTTTTAAATAAATTCTTTTTTTGTTTGCAAACTGAAACATCGTGGTGCACAAACTGTAACTGTAAACCGCAGAATCATCTTTGAGTATTGTGGTGTGATATTTCTATTACATGTTTCACCCCAGCAGTAAAATTGCTCTAATTCTTTTTTACATCAGAAGAGGAAGTATAACTCTGTCATCTGCGTACACACACACACACCCACACCCCTCTCTGATGTGTGCAGCTGCAAATCTGAGAGCTGAGAAAGAAGAAGAAAAAAGTTCAACCTCGATCCAAAATAAAGGAAGTGAAGCTCGACATCCGCACATGACTCGCGTCAGCGTAAAGTGTGCACCGGGGTAATGCATAATGCAAGCTGTGCAGTTTAGTGTACCTTGTATAGCGGCCCGAGGCTCCGCCCCAAAGCCCCTGTGATATCGCCCACCAGACTGCCACCCTCCGTCCAGCCCTCACTCTGCTTCTCCAGCAGCAGGTACTTCAGACCCTCCTCCAGGGGCTGATGGTGAGGGTGGGGCAGTTTGTAAATGTAGAACCTACAGACAGGAGGAAACAACAAAATACATTATCATTTCTATGGTAACGGCTCATTCACAGGGACTTGTAGAGCTGGTGCCAATGTGGTGATGTGTTTTCATGAAGAAGAAATGTGTTCATTTAATATTTATGGAAGGAGTCTCCAATGTCAGCGCTCTGGATCGGTGTGAGGTAAAGCTGGAACGTTAAGTTTCCTGACATTTTAATTAAAAAAAAAAAATTATTATTAACTTCAAAAAAAGAAAGACTGGTGAGGAAATGACACCTTGTTTCATGGACGTTCCACAACAAATAGCTGTAACTATAAACGGACAGAAATATAATCATCATTCAATAAAACATTATAATATTCAATCACAGGCGAGTCATTGAGGTGCAAGAGGAATAAAGCACTTTAGGGTGCTCTGTTATCGGAAAATAAATTGACTTTGAGCCGGTGCTGATTATTTTCCCATAACAGCATGACAATGTGGTTTTTTAGTTATGTTACACTTAAAAAAGGGTGCGAACTTGTCATGAAATCAAGAAATATCTCTCAGTATTATTTATTTAGCTATTTATCACTATTTATATCTATACACTTAGTTTAAAGCATGTAATGCCCTGATTAAAAAAAAAAAAAAGTCTGAATTTGTCTCATTTTGTCCCATTATTGTGAATTTTCTCAGGTTCACTTGGACGAGTCCTGAAATGTTTTAGCCGTTTGGTCTCGTCTGCATCATGACTAACAAAGCAAAAGAACTGAAAAATAAAAAAATTTAAAAAAAATCTCAAAGTTTGCACGCACACAATATCGCGATAACAAGTCACGGTATATTGTGCAGTTCGTTTATAAACTGAACAAACCAATCAACTGCGTGTCCCTGGTCGTTAAAGCAGGAGATTGTTGTGTTGGCGCCCTCTGCTGGCTGCAGGACGAATAGCAGGAGAAACACAAACATTCTGTGAAGGGAAAATGAAAGAAAAATATTAATTTGACTGATTAGAATATAAATAAATTTTGGCTTTAGGAACATTCTGGACTGGACATTTCTGACTTCTGTTTGCTCAAAGACGCCACAGATTACCGCACATTTAAGCGACTTTATCTCCATTATATCTCTTCTCAACTGGAGATACAGTGGCATGCAAAAGTTTGGGCACCCTTACTGAAAATGTCTGTTACTGTGAATAGTTAAGTGAGCAGAAGATGAACTGATCACCAAAAGGCATAAAGGTAAAGATGACATTTCTTTTCAGCGTTTTCTGCAAGATTTGTGTATTATTTTTGTTTTGTACAATTGGAGAGTGAAAAAAGAAAAGGAACACCATGCGAAAGTTTGGGCACCCCAATACATTTGAGTTCTCAGGTAACTTTTCCCAAAGTTCCAGACCTTAATTAGCTTATTGAGCTGTGGCTTGTTCAAATTCTTCGTTAGGAAAGGTCAGATGATGCAGATTTCAAAGCTGTATAAATTCTCTGACTCCTCAAACTTGTCCCTAAAATCAACAGCCATGGGCTCCTCTAAGCAACTCCCTCGCATTCTGAATAATAAAATAATTGATGCTCACAAAGCAGGAGAAGGCTACAAGAACATAGCAAAGTGTTTTCAGGTAGCTGTTTCCTCAGACTGTAATGTTATTAAGAAATGGCAGTTAACAGAAACAGTGGAGATCAAGGTGAGGTCTGGAAGATGAAGAAAACTTTCTGAAAGAACTGCTCGTTGGATTGCTAGAAAGCCAAATAAAAACCGCTGTTTGACTGCAAAAGACCGTCAGAAAGATTTAGCAGACCCTGGAGTGGTGGTGCACTGTTCTACTATGCAGCAACACCTGAACAAATATGACCTTCATGGAAGAGTCATCAGAGGAAAACCGTTCCTGCGTCCTAGCCACAAAATTCAGCGTCTGAAGTTTGCAAATGAACATCTAAATAAGCCTGATGCATTTTGGAAACAAGTCCTGTGGACTGATGAAATCAAAATAGAACTTTTTGGCCACAATGTGCAAAGAGAAAAAAGGGTGCCGAATTCCAGGAAAAGAACACCTCTCCGACTCTGAAGCATGGGTGTGGATCGATCGTGCTTTGGGGTCGTGTTGCAGCCAGTGGCACAGGGCACATTTCACTGGTTGAGTGAAGCATGGATTCAAATAAATACCAGCAAACATCACACCATCTGTAAAAAAGTTGAAGTTAAAAAGAGGACGGGTCCTACAATAAGACAATGATCCAAAACACACCTCAAAATCTACAATGGAATCCCTCAAGAGGCCCAAGCTGAAGGTTTTGCCCGGGCCCTCACAGTCCCCTGACCTAAACATCATTGAAAATCTGTGGATAGATCTCAAAAGAGCAGCGCATGCAAGACAGCCCAAGAAACTTGTAGAACTGGAAGCCTTTCGCAAGGACGAATGTGTGAAAATCCCCCAGGTAAGAACTGAAAGATTATTAGCTGGCTATAAAAAAAGTGTTTACAAGCTGCGATACTTGCCAAAGCGGGTGGTACTAGGGTGCCCACACCTTTTCCTTTTTTGTCATTTTGAAAATGTAAAAGATGAAAATAAATTGTTTTGGCTTAAAATATAAAGGGAATGAGTCATCTTTAACTTTATGCCTTTTGGAGATAATTTCATCTTCAACTTGCTGAACTGTTCATAGTAACAACAATTTTGACCAGGGGTGCCCAAACTTTTGCATACCACTGTACTGACTTAAGAAAAAAATTAAGTTTGGCAATAAATAAACAAATAAAATCCGTTGTGTAAATATGAACAGCATTCTGCAGGTTCAGTAGTTTAATTGTAAAAGCTGCTGTTCTGCTTCAGCTTCCATAAACAAACAAACAAACAAACAAACAAACAAACAATCTAAAAGAACCTGGGGAAAGATTAGGGATAAAATTAGCTCGTCATTAAAGTTCTGTAAAGCTGCTTTGCGACAATGTCGGTTGTTAAAAGCGCTATAGAAATACACCTGACTTATATTTCTAATCAACAGGAATGTTTTCATCACAAAAGCAGCTGCTTTGGCGAACCTACCTCACTCCGATGAGACAAGGGGACCGTGTTGTGACTCCAAACAGAAGTTTAGCATTTCTATCTTCAATTCGACTCGAAACTCGTCTTTTAAAGAAGAAATAAAACTCCACATCCTCATTTTCGAAGCAGTTGCAGTACAATCACGAGTTACAGATCCAAACATGACAACACAAAACACCTTGACGTTACAGTACCCGCCATGTTGGAAAGGGCAAACTTATATCCTCAGGCTGTGTAACTATAATAAAAGACGTGGATCTACGCTAATAATAAAATGATTAACTCGAAAGCGTTTTGATTTTTTAAAATAATACTCAAATTATGTAAATTCATCAGACATCAAAGTTTATTATCATGCACAGTCAACAAGTTGCCCTCTCCAACATGGCGGCTCCGTCGCCCTGCCAGAATGAGTTTACATATCTATGGTGTTAGAGAAGGTGTGGCGCTGTTGCTATCATCGCCACCTGCTGTTCTGGAGCGGTATTACATTATAAATGACGAATGATAAATCAAGAGGAAGTTTTTAAAGTGCCATTCCACCATTGGATGTATTCTTTGGCATAAAATACAATATATTTTGACAACATATATAAATGGTATCACTAGATAGAGAAATCTTTTAGCTTCAAAATGATATATCAAACATAATTTTTTGACAACGACAAGTATATTAATTTTGCGACCAAAGTCACCTACCCTTTTAATTTCCGCGCGTGATGTCATCGGCAGGTTCCCCTTCTTGTGTACCACGTGACGTGTGACGTGGCACATATTATCAGCAATGGCGGATAGAACGCGATAAAAATAATACCAATAAATCTAGCTAATACCAATAAATCTAGCTAACTGAAAGATTAACTCAAAATTTTTTGCAATTTTTTTGGCCCCCATATACGAGGAGAAATGACTCTCTCACTTTGGGGGTTTCCTGGTCTAAAAATAGACCGACACGTGGTACACAAGAAGTGGAACCTGCCGATGACATCACGTTTCACTACCGTGCGGAAATTAAAAGGGTAGGTGACTTTGGTCGCAAAATTAATATACTTGTCGTTGTCAAAAAATTATGTTTGATATATCATTTTGAAGCTAAAAGATTTCTCTGTCTAGTCATGTTGTCATAAAATATATTGTATTTTATGCCAAAGAATACATCCAATGGTGGAATGGCACTTTAAGCACTCAATTTTTTTTTTTAGAAATTGTTTATGGGGAAAAAAATAATAAATTGTATTCAGATCTTCGAGACACAATGAAATAAATGCAATAGTAAAGGACAACTGTTAAAATAAACAATAATAACTTGATCAAATGAAATATTACACAATAATAAACAGGTAAAATGAATGAATGTGGAAAACAGCAACATGTGAAAATAAATAAATTATGTGGGAAGGGGGATCACATGTGGAAATCAATAAATTGTGTAAAAATATACGTAGAAATAAATTAATCATTTGGGAGTAAAAGTCTCTTTTATGAAAAAAAATGAATCACAGAAAAAAAAATCACATGTAAAAATTTCAACTGACATTTGAAAGATTTTACCATAAACGAATCCTATGAAACAGAAAAGGAGTCATTTGCTAAACATGGAAAATAAAAGAATCATGAAGAAAATCAAAGAATCACGTACAAATTACTGAACTGATCAATGAATCAATTCACAAGTGAATCATGAATCATATGATCAATTCAGTAAAGAGTTTACCTGTAAATGATTCATGTGAAACAGAAAAGGAGTCATTTTGTAAACATAAAAACAAACGAATCATCAAGAGAATCATGTGAATATAAAAGAATCACGTACAAATTACTGAATTGATCATTGAATCATGAATCATATGATCATGTGACTTTTCTGTAAAGGCTAAATATCATATGCTTTAAAAAAAAAATAGTCAGAAAGTATTGATCAGTCCAGGTGAAGGTACTGCTGCCCTCTGCACACCAGGGAGAGTCAAGTTTCACTGAAGAGAGAGAGAGAGAGATGGAGGGATGGCCAGCCTCCTGTCACCGTTCCCTTACTCACACTTCCTTTCTTAGAGGCTCTTCGCTGACATTTATAACATCCATCACCATCTTCCATCGAGTCGTCACCTCCTGATGGCCCTCGGAGTGAGTCTGTGTGTGTGTTGGATTAATTAAGGACTGACTCAGGTTCCATTCCTGGGATGAAATATCTCATCAGATATTCTTCTTAAGATCTTAAGATCTTCTTTTGGTCCTTCTTCTTAAGATCTGAGATGTGGACATTTGTGACAGCGTTGACCATCATCTCCGTTGCTCTACCAGGTAATTCTCACTTTGACATAATGTAAGCTTACCTCACTGTAAAGTTACCCAGGTGTCCTTGCAGGTGCGGGGTATTTTTATAGCGTCCACAATTAGTTTATGGATTGATAATGATAAAATGTGAAACTCATCCTTGTTTATTTTCAGGATTGTGGTGCAGCAAATGGACAGTGAGCTTCTCAAGGACGGACATCTGCACCTGGGCCGGGACCACTGTCATCCTGCCGTGCCGTTACGACTACCCATCACCGTACAGCGCCACGCGGGTCATGTGGTTCCACATCACGGCTGATGGTAAGCGGGATTTCGCCTACCACACCGACCCCAACCTGGTCAGTCCATCCTACAGGGACAGGGTCAAGTATGTGGGTGGCTACAAGAGGTGCAGCCTGCAGCTCAGCGGCATCAAGCTGAGCGACGGCGGTCAATATCACTTCAGGTTCGAGACGGACCAGCAGCAGGGGAGATGGACCTCACCGGACTCCATCAATCTCTCAGTAACGGGTAACTTACATTCCATTAAAGTCTCAAAAATTGTCCTGTTTAGCAAAACAAACCCACTGATTACAGCACAGGATTCTGATTGGTCAGGAAGTGTCGATTCATTTGATATAACAGCAGCTCTGATTATATGGTCAAGTTTTCTGTCATGTTACACTGATGGAAGGAGTCTCCAGTGTCAGCACTTTGTAACAGTCTGAGGTAAAGCTGTAACAATGTTAAACGGAACTATACAGTGCCTTGCAAAAGTATTCATCCCCCTTGGTGTTTGTCCTGTTTTGTCGCATTACAAACTGGAATTAAAATGGATTTTTGGAGGGTTAACACCATTTGATTTACACAACATGCTAACCACTTTAAAGGTGAAAACTTTTTTTTTATTGTGACACAAACAATAATTAAGATGAAAAAACAGAAATCTGGTGTGTGCATAAGTAGACTTAGACTTAGACAACCTTTATTGTCATTCAGTATGCAACAAGTGTACACAGAACGGAATTTAATTGCAATTTGGCTCAGCACAGAATTAAATATGAAGTGTATTAAATTAAATTATGCAGCAGTAAAAATATTATAAAGTGACCTGTGGAATTAGGAAATGTTCAAGTTATAAACAGAAGTTTAGAGTTTGGGTTTGGAGTTCAGCAGTCTGGTGACCTGGGGGAAAAAGCTGTTACAGAACCTGGTGGTCCTGCACCGAATGCTGTGGAAACTCTTTCCAGAGGGGAGAACAGTCCATAGTGAGGGTGTGAGGGGTCACTGATGATGTTACTGGCTCGAGACATGCAGCGCCTTGGTGCAACGTCCTGAATGGAGGGAAGAGAAGTCCCAATGATTTTCTCTGCTGTCCTCACCACTCTCCTCACAGTCTTCCAGTCAGAGGCACTTCAGCCTCCACACCACACAGAGATGCAGCTGGTTAGAATGCTCTCTATGGTGCTTCTGTAGAATGTAGTGAGGACGGGCGGGGGCAGGTGGGATATCCTCATCCTGTGCAGGAAGTGCAGATGCTGCTGTGCCTTCTTGACCAGTGACGCAGTGTTCACAGACCAGGCGAAGTTGTCTGTGATGTGCACCCCCAGGAACTTGGTGCTATTGACCACCTCCATGGCCGTGTTGTTGAGGAGAAGTGGAGCATGGCTGGGCTAGTTTTTCCTGAAGTCAACAATGATCTCTTTAGTTTTGTCCACGTTCAGGATCAGGTTGTTTTCCCTGCACCAGCCCACCAGCTGCTTCACCTCCTCTCTATAGGCCAGGTAGTTGTTGTCCCTGATGAGGCTCACCACTGTTGTGTCATCCGCAAACTTTACAATGTGGTTGCTGGCAGCCCTGAAGACACAGTCATGTGTCATCAGAGTGAACAGCAGAGGGCTCAGGACACAGCCCTGAGGGGAGCCTGTGCTGAGGGTGATGACACTGGAGGTGTTCTGTCCGACCCGCACTGACTGTGGTCTTTCAGTGAGGAAGTCTAGCAGCCAGTTGCACAGGGGGGTGCTGAAGCCCAGAGGACCCAGTTTGTTCACCAGATGCTGTGGAATGATAGTATTAACTGCTGAACTGAAGTCCAAGAACAGCATCTGCACATGAGTGTTCTTCTCCTCCAGGTGTGCAAGGCTCAAGTGAAGAGCGGAGGAGATGGTGTCTTCAGTGGAGCGGTTTGGCCAGTAGGCAAACTGGAAGGGGTCGAATGTGGGAGGGAGCCTGGAGGTGATGTACTCCTTTACCAGCCTCTCAAAGCACTTCATCATAATGGGAGTGAGTGTGATGGGACGGTAGTCGTTGAGTGATGTGATCTGAGTTTTTTTTGGCATTGGGATGATGGTGGCAGTCTTGAAACATGATGGGACTTTGGCTTGATCCAGTGAGGTGTTGAAAATGTCTGTTAGAACATGAGCCAGCTGGTCTGCACATTCCCTGAGCACCCAACCAGGAATATTATCGGGGCTCAGGGCCTTCCGTGTGTTGACTCTCCTCAGAGTCCTCTGCACCTCAACTGTATCAAGACAGTATTCACCCCCTTTCATATGAAACCCCTAAATAAGAGCTGCTCCAACCAATTCACGTCATAAGTCACATAATTAGTTGATTAAGATCCACCTGTGTGCAATCAAAGTGTCACATGATCTGTCACATGATGTCTGTATAAATTAACCTGTTCTGGAAGGACCCTGACTCTGCAACACTACTAAGCAAGCAACAGGAAAACCAAGGAGCCTCCAAACAGGTCAGAGACAAAGTTGTGGAGAATTATAGATCAGGTTTGGGTTATAAAAAATATCCCAAACTTTGAATATCCCACAGAGCACCATTAAATCCATTATAGCAAAATGGAAAGAACATTGCACCACTACAAACCTGACAAGAGAAGGCCACGCCCACCAAAACTCACAGACCGGGCAAGGAGGGCATTAATCAGAGATGCAACAAAGACACCAAAGATAACACTGAAGGAGCTGCAAAGATCCACAGCGGAGATGGGAGTATCTGTCCATAGGACCACGTTAAGCTGTACATGCCACAGAGCAGGGCTTTATGGAAGAGTGGCCAGAAAAAAGTAATTGCTTCAGAAAACACATTTGGAGTTTGCCCAACAGCATATGGCAGACTCCCCAAACACATGAAAGAAGATTCTCTGCTCCAGTGAGACTAAAATTGATCTTTTTGGCCATCATGGGAAATGCCATGTGTGGTGCAAACCCAACACTCTGAGAACACCATTCCTACGGTGAAGCATGGTGGTGGCAGCATCATGCTGTGGGGATGTTTTTCATCTGCAGGGACAGGAAAGCTGGTCAAGACTGAAGGAAAGATGGATGGCACTAAATACAGGGCAATTCTGGAGGAAAACCTGTTTGAGTCGGCTGGAGGTTTGAGACTGGGACGAAGGTTCACGCTCCAGCAGGACAATGACCCTAAACATACTGCTAAAGCTCCACTGGAGTGGTTTAAAGGGAAACATTTAAATATCTTGGAATGGCCTAATCAAAGCCCAGACCTCAATCCAATTGAGAATCTGTTGCATAACTTGAAGATTGCTGTACACCAACACAACCCATCTAACTTGAAGGAGGAGTTAGAGCAGTTTTGCCTTGAGGAATGAGCAAAAAACCCAGTGGCTAGATGTGCTAAGCTAATAGAGACATACCCCAAGAGCCTTGCAGCTGTAATTGTAGCAAAAGGTGGCGCTATAAAGAATTGACTTTGAGGGGGCGAATACTTATGCACACTCCAGATTTCTGTTTTCATCTCATCTCATTATCTCTAGCCGCTTTATCCTGTTCTACAGGGTCGCAGGCGAGCTGGAGCCTATCCCAGCTGACTACGGGCGAAAGGCGGGGTACACCCTGGACAAGTCGCCAGGTCATCACAGGGCTGACACATAGACACAGACAACCATTCACACTCACATTCACACCTACGGTCAATTTAGAGTCACCAGTTAACCTAACCTGCATGTCTTTGGACTGTGGGGGAAACCAGAGCACCCGGAGGAAACCCACGTGGACACGGGGAGAACATGCAAACTCCAGATTTCTGTTTTTTTCATCTTAATTATTGTTTGTGTCACAATAAAAAAAAAAAATGTGTACCTTTAAAGTGGTCGGCATGTTGTGTAAATTAAACGGTGCTAACCCTCCAAAAATCCATTTTAATTCCAGCTTGTAATGTAACAAAACAGGACAAACACCAAGGGGGATGAATACTTTTGCAAGGCACTGTAAATGGATAAAAAATAAGGAACTGAAAAAGAGCTCTATTGGAGGCTTCAATGAGCCGTTAAGGAAGAACTGGAGAACTCTTTATGTTGCTCAATGGAACATAAATCTGTACGGAATAAAACATGCCATGTCCCATGTCATGCTGTTACAGTATAACCAGACCATCAATGACGGCGTAGCTCACTCCGGCCCTGCCTAGTCCAGAAGGAATGATCTAAAGTGGGCTACCTTGTGCAATAAATGTTGCAAGCTATATACACTATATACAAGCTATATATAGAAGCGATATACATCCTAGGAATACCGACCTATTTACCAGAAAGAATCCAAAATGGTGAGGAATTGACCGAGAAGAAATTATTTTTGGTGAACTGCTTATTAAGGCTTAATTAGACCATAACTTCATTAATAATTGGAATTAAGCAAAGCTAGGTAGAAGTTATATGCACCCTAGGTACCCCTACCTTCCTGCCAGAAAGAATCAAAATCTGTGAAGAATTGAAGGAGAAGAAGTGATTTGTGTGGAAACTGCTCGTTAGGGATTGATTAATTACTCCATATCTTCATTAGTGATGCAGTGCTGCTGCACTGCAACCTATTGCCTCCCCTAGGGGAGTCAATAGGTTGCTGTGCAAAGCACATCAAACTCTTGTTCTTCTGCGCGTTTCTTATTATTATTATTCATCTTCCGTACAATTATTAATTGCAATTGTGCAAATCTGGGTAGAAGCTATATGCACCCCAGGCAGACCTACCTTCCTGCCAATAAGAATAAAAATCAGTGAAAAACTGAGAGAGAAGAAGTGATTTTTGTGAAATGTGGACGACACACAATGGACAACACATGATGGCATAAACTCATCACCTCTTGGCCGGATGAGATAACAATCAGTGAAGGTCCATCCCCATACCTTTTATTCCTCTTATACTACAGCGATTTGCCAACTATTACATTTGATTATTTATTACAGAATGACACGTGATATTTTTTACCAGTTTATCGTTACAGTTCAGGTTACGGAACATCTGGAGATGTTGGTTCCTGTTCTCATTTACGTTATATCAGCTAAAACACTCACCTCTCTTTCCAGCCTCTGTTTTCTCTGTCTTCAAGTTAATAAGAAAAATAAAACCAACCAAAATGCAGCTCATTGTGTTCCCAAGAAACTGCAAAGAAGCGTAAAGTCCTCTGTCCCGAAGACGTTACATTACATTACAGGCATTTAGCAGACGCTCTTATCCAGAGTGACATATAGCAAACCCAGAGCAGCCCAAGGAGCAGTTAGGGGTTAGGTGCCTTGCTCAAGGGCACAGCCATTTCTGCTGGTCCAGGGACTCAAACCGGCAACCCTTTGGTCCCAAAGCCACTTCTGGAACCATTAGGCCATGGCTTCCCCATTGAAAAGACGTCGGAAAGCTTTTAAAGGTTTAAAGTTACAGCTGTGTCAAAGCACTGACACTGAAGACTCCTTCCATAAATGTCTCCTTGTAGAAAACCTCCCCATGCTAAGATAAAGTGCTGATTTGCAGCTGCACTACTGTCAGTGTAAAACAACACCTTCTGACCAATCAGAGTGCAGCAGTGATACACTGTAAGTGCGTTAATATCGGTGTGTTTTTTTCCTCACAGAGCTCCAGGTTCAGGTTCATCCTGCACGCATCTCCAACATGTTTGCTTCAGGTGAGACGGTGTTTCTGAGCTGCATAGCTCGAGGCTGTGCGGCTGCTGGAAAGACCTTCGCTCTCTACAGGAACGGAGTTAACCTGGGCTACTCAGACAAACTGTCGCCCATCTATAACTTCGACAGTCAGCATGCCGGGATGTACTACTGCAGACCAGTTCCACCACAGAACGTCCAGTCTCCCAGCACCAGCCTGGCTGTGGGATGTGGGTGCAAAAACTTACGTTCATCTTTTATTTACACTTAAACCTCAGCCTGCGTGAAGGAAATCAAAATCTAATAATAATAATTAGCATGTTCTCATTTGCATATGATAATTGTTTGGTAGTTAATATTTTATTCAGTTATTTTTATTTCATAAAATATTTTATGAATTATTCTATCTATCTTGGTATTATCACTTTTATCCAGGTGTGGGTGCAACTGGTCTTAAGTGATCAGTCTCATTAAATCAGTCTCATTAATAATACCATTAATTTTGGTGTTTAATAATAAATTACCAAACAGCTAGATTATGGTGTATTCCAAATTATTATGATCACTACTGATGCAGCAATAATGTATTACTTACCGTATTACATAGACAGCCAACAGCACTCATATACACTTGGGTGAAGGCAATTTGGAGTTCTTTGAGATTGTATGACTTCAAGTATATAGTAGCAACAAACAGACACAGTTTAACAGAATAATTGAAATTATTATAACAATGATACTAAATGGGTAATAGCAGCGATATATATATACACACACACACAAGCATAAATGGTGAGGTAGTACTGTGTGACTGTACGTGTGTGTGTGTGGTGTGTTTGAGGGATTGGAATCTTATCTAAGGTGTGTGTGTGTGTGTGTGTGTGTGTGTGTGTATATGAGAGGGAGAGGGAGGTGTGTGTGTGTGTGTTGGGGAGGTGAATCACCTCGTGGTCTCTGGAGACAAAAGGAATCAGCCGTGGTTGCTAATCCACTCCCTATAACATTACCAAATTCACTGAAATCTTGATGAGGTCAAAATATGTGTAATAATGAAATTAAAGGATGTTAGAGAAGATAGCAAAGAGCATGCAACAGCCTATCTTTTGGAGACAATGGAGTGAGAGAGCAATGTAGAACACAATTGAACACAATGTAGAACACACAATTGAGTATGCACAATTAAACAGTTTCTGAGTTTAAATTCACACTACTTCATAAAGCTAATTCCTAAGACTAATTTGCCCAAATGCCAGCCTTACTTCCAGTAATCGATATCTCTATGCGGGATGTGCAGAGATGTCCCGAAGTTCCGCAGAGTTTCACAGATCTCGTGGAGGCTTCTGTAAAAAGCAGAGAATTCTTGGTTCGACGCTTCGTCATTCGTGAGGAAGAGTCTCTGCTCAATAATGTGCACAGAGATTAAGTCAGAAGGAATCCGGTCGCTTCTAACTTTTAATTAACTGCTTGGGCGGCAGTCGTAACGTTACTTATAATTAACAAACAAACCGGTTGTAACTCAACTAAGTGAGACAGCGCAACTTAAGTAGTTTTACCGTGGCCAGTGGTATACGAAAGTGCGCTGAGTCTTCTTTTTCTTGAAAGGCAGACGTCTTGATCTCGGATGTTCTGATGAGAGGGTGTCTCTTTATGTCTGTACGACGCAGAGTCCACAGTGCCAAAGAGATAGAATTCAGGATGTTCGAGTCACTTATGGAGTCAGGGGGGGATGTGACGTAGGTGATCCCGCCCAGGCATGATGTAGGTCATCGCGGAAGTTAGTTGATGGGATTTGTAGTTCTAGACGGGACTGTGGCTGTCCCTACACAGGCTTGTCATAATTATAATAGAAAGACCTTCAAATCACAGTTTTCTGGCCCAGAAATAAGCCCCACCCATACTTGAGTGACTCATAGCTGTCTTTTTTTAACTGTAAAGGGCAACACATAAAGCCCCCACAGTTTGAACAGGAGTGTTCAGATCCCGTTTACTTACAGTTACAGTTCACTTTGCAGGCAGCAGAGGGCTCTAAAAATCACCAACTGCTGCTTTAATGTTCCAGAATATTCTCTCTTGCTCTTCCAGATGCTCCACGTCACACTTCGGTGCGGATGAGTACGCAGGGTCTCCTGACAGAAGGTGACTCCGTGACTCTGACATGCAGTAGCGAAGGTGCTCCGGCGGTGGAGAGCTTCGCCTGGTTTCGAGAGGGTGAGAGCGGCAGCGTTCCCGACAGCTTCAAACCCGAGCTCAAGCTCTGGAGTTTGGACTACCGAGACTACGGAGAGTACTCCTGTGTGGCCCGCAACGCCATCGGCACCGACCGCTCCAGACCTGTTCTAGTTAACGTTACCTGTAAGAGTGTATTGGTACACTTCACGGGTTCTGCAAGATCTTTCTGGATAAGTTCTAGTCCTAGTGTTGTAATCAGGATCAACTTAAAGGGTTTTTTTTTCTCCTGAAAGGGAAACCGTGTGTTGTGGAGTTTGACATGAAATCTTTTTTCAAAGATGGTTATGACGTCCTTCGTTAAGTTCAGACGCTTTTCAA
Source organism: Neoarius graeffei (assembly GCF_027579695.1). Classification (NCBI taxonomy): domain Eukaryota; kingdom Metazoa; phylum Chordata; class Actinopteri; order Siluriformes; family Ariidae; genus Neoarius; species Neoarius graeffei. Next base: position 64,674,539 of record NC_083587.1, read on the forward strand.
AACAGAGTTGAATTTCTTGACAGTTTTGTTTGGGTCCTTAAGAGTTCTTTGGATGGTTAAGGGTTCTAGAGTCCCAAAGAGGTTCTTGTTGGAACGATTTCAGAAAGGATAACTCTGTTGCAGGGGTTCATTCAAGGGTTAATATTGAAGTCTTCACCGAGAGCACGGGTTCTCAAAGTTTTTACAGACGTTTTACAATTTTAAAAAAATTCATGGAGTCCCTCAGTACAGAGTTATTTTACAAACAAATTACTCAAAATTAGTCTCATTGTTTCAACGTGTGTAATAAACATAAGAGCCAGTTGCTTCCTGGTTGCCACTTTGGCTGTAGAAGGACAAACCAAAGAACCCTTACGGGTGCAAGAAATTTTTTTTTTTTCAAACTTGTTAGCTTTCTCGACTTGTTTTTCAGTCCACTTTAAAAAACAAACAAACAAACCAACCAAAACATCAAGGTAATCTTTACATCTCAGGCATTTGAAACTTCGTAATTATTAGCGTGCAGTTTTTCTGTCTCGTCTCACCTCCGATTCCACAGAGAGGCAACATTAGGTCATTGGTGCTTGTGTAATATTTGCATTTTTGGCAGAACATCATGTCACACTGGCATAGTTCTCGACATCAAAATCACGAGGTTAAGGTTCACATGTACAAATTTAGAACTAAATTCAGGAAACATCTGCTGAGTGACTGAGTTACCAAAACACTGTGGCATGTCTGAGAGAGATGTCCTGCTCCATCTTGTTACATCTCAGATTCTCCCAAGAACACGAAGGCCCTAATCAACGCCAAAGGTGACATCATGGAGGGCCATGTGGTCAACCTGATGTGCATCAGCAACGCGAACCCACCAGTGAAGAGATACGCCTGGTACAAGGTCATCGGAGGTCAACCCTGGGTCAAAGGTTCCTCCCAGAATCTCACCTTCACTAGCGTGCGCTCACACCATGCTGGGCAGTATTCCTGCACCGTGTGGAACAGTTTGGGAATGGGAATGTCTCCACCGGTCACTCTGTCCGTGCTGTGTAAGTGCACATAAACAGTGTTTTTTTTAAATGTATTTGTTTGTAATATGTTGAGGCATCTGTTGGCTGGGAGGTGAATTGCAATGATATGCTGCCTCAAATGGAAAAAAGACACCTGAGCTGAGAAGCTGTTCAGGTTTGGGGCGGAGCTTATTTCACGGCTGGAAAAACATACAAAGATGCCAGAAGTGAACAAACAAGCCAGATTTTTTTACGCAGCAATATTGTGAATCCTAGTTTTTACATCTTCCTTGAAAGTATTTGACTGTTAGAAATTTTGATGATAAAATGCAAACTTCGCCTTTAATGACATCATGGATATTATGTCAGAGATCGTGATCATGTGAAGAAATAATTGAGACACACAGTATTCTATACTGTTGCTGTGACTTGATGTAGGAAAGTCATGCTCATCTAATCCCGATCAGGTTTCTGAGTGAAACAAAGATCACCACACTGTTGCCTTTATTAGTCCTTGAAAAGCCAATCAATCGGTCGCTCCTGCCAACCCTCACGTCTCTCTCTCTCTCTGTCTCTGGTTCTTTCTTCATCTTGTCCTTCGTCTTTCAGATGCCCCGAAGAACACATCAGTTTTGGCGCTTCCGTCCAGCGTGATCGAGGCAGGCGGCTCCTTGACCCTGACCTGCAGCAGTCAAGCGAACCCAGCGGTGGAGAACTACACCTGGCACCGAATCAATGCCGCTGATGCCTGGGAAACGCGATCAGGCCAGAGCTACACCATCGCTGAGGTCAGCACTGGTGCCAGCGGCCAGTACTACTGCAAGGCCCGCAACCGCATCGGCGTGCACAGCTCCCCAGTCCTTACCGTCAGGGTGCGAGGTTTGTGCGCGTCACATCACTGTTCTGGTTTTAGATCTTGGAGATATATATATATTTTTTAACAGACAGTTACCATCATCTTGGGGGTGTCGTGGCTCAGGTGGATAAGGCGCCATACCATAAATCCGGGGACCCGGGTTCGATTCCGACCCGAGGTCATTTCCCGATCCCTCCCCATCTCTCTCTCCTGCTCATTTCCTGTCTCTACACTGTCCTATCCAATAAAGGTGAAAAAAGCCCAGAAAATATCTAAAAAAAAAGACAGTTAACATTATTTGAACCTGAACACGTGCCCATGAAGCCTTCAACTTTGTGCACTAAATCTACTCTGGGTGCAAGATGTCATATGACCTCCCCCATTTCTCTTCCCCGTCTCCAGTCAGATGTGTGTGATGTCACGTCTGCTTCCCTTTAGCTTAAAGCAGAACCCAGAGGTTCTAAATTCAGTCATATGGGTCAAGTTCAAGCCCCTTTTATTAGTGATATCCAGTGTATACTCCATTGGAGCACACATGGATGCAAAAAAAGGACAAATAAGACTTCAGTGAAAGAATAAAGCGTCAAAAATTGTTTCAGTTAAATGTCTTGTGTCACAATGATACGCACAGAGTTTAAACTCATGCACTTCGATTAAATTAATTTGGATGAAAATGCAGAATTTTATTGAAGCAAAAAGATTTGTTTGATCGACAGGTCGGCTGAAGGTCATTGCTCTGGCATCTGCGGTCGGCGTTTCTGTCGCTCTCATCACTCTGACGGTCGCCGTCATGATCAGGTAATTATTAAATATTGTCATTTTAGTTGTAGTTTTTTTTCTTATTTATTCTGAAGCTACAAATCCATGCTTTACCCAAGTCATTATTACTATTTTGTCTTATTTACGTATTTTGGTGAATTTTATTATTACTGTTTTTATAATGTCTTATTTCTATAATCGTTTTGTGATTTTAAATTACAATTACATTTTTTTTCTCTGTTTTCAGTTTTTTTAAATAATTTTTTTCTTGGGAAAGACTTTTGAGATGCACTTTATTGTATGAACATTTCTGTATTATTATTATTATTATTATTATTATTATTATTATTATTATTATTATTATATATTTCTTCTACAGTAAGAATATGCACAGAGTGGACAGTGAAACACTGGAAATAGATAAGCAGGTCTTTACTTTGCATACATTTATCTCTTAAAATGATCTGATTTTCTGTTTTTAAAAGAACGTTTGTCACACAATCCGAATTTTGCATTTTGGATTTAGCTCGGATCCCCCATAGAAGTGGACACGCTTTTTTATGAATGTCCTCAACCAACTTTTCAGCCCCAAAGCTCAAAGATGGCAGACATTCCAGTGAGTTCGAACCTTGTTTTTGTCGTTGTTGTTGTTGTTCGCCTACTTTTTCCCCATTCCTCGAGGGAAGTTTAAACAGATGCACCATCAACTACAAATGTGGGTCTGATGAATGAAAGTTAGACAAGCAGCTGTCATACAAGACTAGCTGTGACGTGACGCTAATGCTAACCTGCCTCATCTTGATATCCTAGCTTTCATTTTTTAATATTCTTAGAGAAAGGTTATTATTGAAAATAAACTCACCCACAAAGATGAAGTATTTTATACACTATCGCCTAACAGTGAATGAAAGGAGAACATAAGCATAGTATCTGCGTTCCTGCGAGCAAATTACCAGAACTAGCCTTGAATGAAAGCGAACACTAATCTCTGAATATAATACACAGCATAACTTCTTTGTAATGCGTTAAATAACTCATTATTGAGGTGAATTTACTTTTTTTTTTTGAAAGCCAAAGATAAGCTATAGGACAAGCTATCAAAGCAGTTAGCATACTTTCTGGAACTAGCGATGAATGAAAGCTGATGCTGAATTGTTTCAAGGGTTTTTTGGCACCGTGGGTAATACTTTACTTCATCTCAGTGTTTATAAGGGTACATATTTATGAGATTAATATAAATTTACATGACCATGTCCACTGTCAGAAGTCAATTTAATAATTTGTCAAGTTCACATAATGAACTTCTGTGAGACAATAAATACAGCAATAATGCAGCTTCATACAAATTTTTCCTGAACTACATATATCAGCTGTCTGAAAGGAGTTATGTAGCTGTAATGTAGCCTTATGAACACCATTATATAGTATGGTGAAGTTATCTGGCATATAAGCAAACGAAAACAAACCCAAGGGTCGAAGCTCAAAGAAAGATCTGATGTGTGTGGTAGGAGGAACCAGAAGACATTCATGACAACATTCATCCTTCCATTGTGCCCCTTAAGGAAGCTGTGGAGAAAACTGAGACGGATGAGAAAGATGGCGACGACGGCAAAGTCAAATACATCACTGTGCATTACTCTCGTACACCAAGGTGAGAATTAAAAGACCCATCTTTTTTCTCTTGCTTTTCATTCAGTCTAATGTTGCGCCATGATTTTTTTTTTTGTTAAGTTCACGCTTAATCATAATTTTAGTTCTAGTGTTCCTTAACCGTGTATAACTTATATCTTATTTCTTATTTAGCAACACATCATTTTTTATCACACTGCACATTAATTTTATGATTTTATTGGTTTTATATCCTCTTATGATTTCATGATTGATTTTACAATCTGGCGGCATGGTGGTGTAGTGGTTAGCGCTGCCGCCTCACAGCAAGAAGGTCTGGGTTTGAGCCCCGTGGCCGGCGAGGGCCTTTCTGTGTGGAGTTTGCATGTTCTCCCCGTGTCCGCGTGGGTTTCCTCCGGGTGCTCCGGTTTCCCCCACAGTCCAAAGACATGCAGGTTAGGTTAACTGGTGGCTCTAAATTGAGCGTAGGTGTGAATGTGAGTGTGAATGGTTGTCTGTGTCTATGTGTCAGCCCTGTGATGACCTGGCGACTTGTCCAGGGTGTACCCCGCCTTTCGCCTGTAGTCAGCTGGGATAGGCTCCAGCTCGCCTGCGACCCTGTAGAACAGGATAAAGCGGCTACAGATAATGAGATGAGATTTTACAATCTTTTGTTTGATTGTTATGATTCCGTTTGGTTTGATGTCTTCAGTCTTGCCTCATTATTTATCTCCTTCCATTTTTATTGATGCCTTTTATGGATTGAATTGCATTTGCCTCGACTGTAAAGCGCTTTGGGTCAACTCCTGTTTTAAATGTGCTGTAGAAATAAACAGAGGTGGACAGTAATGAAGTACATTTACTTGAGTTCTGTACTTAAGTACCCTTTTTGAATATCTGTACTTTACTTGAGTATTTTTTTTGGAAACTTCTGACTTTAACTTCACTAGATTTGAAAGACAAATATCGTACTTTTCACTCCACTACATTTCTATCAAGGTCCTCGTTACTCGTTACTATGAAGCAGCTTTGAAAGCGGACGTTTTTTCTTTTCTTTTCTAAAACGTGATTGTTTTTTCGCAGGTGACACTGAGAGCCGATCAGTAATCACTAGGGTCACGTCACGTCCATAGACTGGATAAAATCAAGTTCAGTGATTTCTCAGCAGCGTTATTTAACACGATCAGTTGATGGCAGAATGGAAGGAGGCGGTTCTTCTGGAGAACGCACGCACTCATGGCTTTACCTAGAACCCATGTTTCAGTTTTCTGAAAGGATTAAAGATACATTTCGTTTTAAACGTTTGCTTTGTTTGCCGAAAACTAACCAAATCAAGGCCGACAAAAACTCGCCGTCCGACCTGCAGAAGCATATTGAGGGATATAAACGTTTTATTCCAAGAGAAAGCTTGTAATGAAGTTGTCTGTGCTTTTAGAGCTAGCGATAACGTTCCAATAGCTATGCAGTCTGGTTAGTCAAATTACTTTCTATAGATTTTCCTGCCAAGTTACCGTAGCCTTGTCCACGGCTAACGTTAACACATAGCTAGTTAACTTGGACACTGTTAGTTAGCATGTAAACACGGAGTTACGCTAACATGAATAACGTTAACTTGTCTGAAGTCCTTTCAGAAATATGTTTTAACATAATCTTGCCAAATAAAAAGAATGTAGAAATCTTTATTTTCTAGTAGCGTTAGCTACACAATATGATTTCGAGTTTGAAAAGACTTTGCTAGCATGTCAGGTGGAGCTTCACTGACTAGCTAGCTTAACGTTAAACCACCATGATGGCACAGCATGCGTTCATTTTGTGAATTCACATTTCTGTCTTTGGTAGCGGCATTAGGTTTTGTAAGCGTTGTGGCAATAATACAATGATGCACTGACAGAAAATGTACTTTTAATACTTAAGTATTTTTAAAAGCAAGTACTTCAGTAGTTTAACTGAAGTAAAAATTTGACTGGGGGTGGCACGGTGGTGTAGTGGTTAGCGCTGCCGCCTCACAGCAAGAAGGTCCTGGGTTCGAGCCCCGGGGCCGGTGAGGGCCTTTCTGTGTGGAGTTTGCATGTTCTCCCCGTGTCCGCGTGGGTTTCCTCCGGGTGCTCCGGTTTCCCCCACAGTCCAAAGACATGCAGGTTAGGTTAACTGGTGACTCTAAATTGAGCGTAGGTGTGAATGTGAGTGTGAATGGTTGTCTGTGTCTGTGTGTCAGCCTTGTGATGACCTGGCGACTTGTCCAGGGTGTACCCCGCCTTTCGCCCGTAGTCAGCTGGGATAGGCTCCAGCTTGCCTGCGACCCTGTAGAAGGATAAAGCGGCTAGAGATAATGAGATGAGATGAAAAATTTGACTGGACAACTTTCACTTGTATCGGAGTAACATTTGACCAATGGGATCTGTACTTTGACTTCAGTAATGAAGTTGGGGACTTTGTCCATCTCTGGAAATAAAGCGACTTGACTTTTAACCTGAACTAATGTAAACACTGCTGCAGGTAAGACCTGCACTCAAACCTAAAAGCACTAATTTAGCTAATCACGAATGAACCATTGTGGATTAATAATTTCTTACATGATTGATTGATTGATTGATTGATTGATTGATTGTCTTTTCCAGACGGGACCAAGTGCAAGTCAAAAACCTTCCAAAAGGTGGGGCTGTGAATGAGCCGAAAGACAACCAAGATGTTGTTTTCTCCGTCCTGGCCGAACAGTCGTAACTGCTGAAAGTAAACAAAACCCCACGTTGAGTCACCATGACTAACTACTGTTTCAGTGTTCAAACTGACCTCGTCTACATAATTATCACAAGATAATTAAATCCAAACTGTAAATATACTGTGCATCCTGCCATGCTAATGGAACTCACCCATGTGAGCCATGTTTGGTTTTACTCGGGCAAAATCTTACACAAATAAACATCATCTGTCATTCTACAGAGGTTATACTCCATCTGTTTTACTGCCAGAATGTTTTTGAAGGCACCAGATTCAGACTCAAGATTAATGATTCAGCGAATGTTGCACTTACTGTAATATCATGAATTTTACTGAAATCTGTTCTGAATTTATCAGGATCCATGATGACTGATGATTATTGTGAAAGCAATGAGAAAACTGACCTGATTTTAACATCATTATTGATCACCATCTTTATAAAGCTTGCTGTATTAATGACTAACATTGATTCCACTGATATTCCACATTTCAATAAAACTACTGTATGTTGTCCAAAGCATCACGATCCAATGAATGTACATGCTCACTGAATTCTAGATTCTGATTGGTTGGAAGATATTGATTAAACCTAGACGGCCTTTCGATTTCATAAAATCGGTGAAATGTAGTTCCGTCTGAAATGTGGTGATTGTGATATCTGTTTATTTCTGTAATATCTCACAAAATATCAGGCCATTCTGTGGCTGGGAAGTTATTTAATTTGAGGGGATTAAAGCAAATAATGTGCATGAAATCGCTTGCTTGGCGCAGTCAAGCAGACAGAGGAAGTTCGTGTGCGCATGCACAGGTTCATAGACATACAGGTATAAACATAGACGCCGCCTTCTGCGTAGAATCATACGTCATCCTCACCGCCATATTGGATGTGGCAAAGTGGAGATTCTTCAACCGTCTCTGGTATAGCGTCTAGACAGTAGCCGAGAATTAAGATGCCTCATTCATGTGCTGCGTTTAACTGCACCAACAGGTTTACCGTCCAAACGAGATCACATGGGATTACCTTTCACAGGTGAGACTGGAAAAATACTTTTCATTGTATTTGGTCATTATAACGTAATTTTACGAACAGATTTTTCTGATTTTGTGGCTAATATGAAGTCTCGCGCATAATAGCCGCTCGGTGAAACCTGTCTCCAAACAACGAAGTATTTCCTTCGTAACTATGCTGATTGTTGTTAGTTGCTTAGCTAACTTTTCACATACTATGTAGGTTTCCCAAAAATAATTATATTAATATTGTAATATGGTTTAATTGAATTTTTTTCCATACTGTATATTGCAAAAATTGTTTTTGGAGACATTTTATAGCCTATCTGCACGGCATTTAATGAAAGTGATGCGGAGACGGCACGGCACGGCTTCAGCAGCGTAAGCACAGCACATTATTCTACACGATCCCCGCTGAGCTCCAAAACATGCCTTGATGTGTAGATATCGTTAGTAGCCTACGATAGTAGCAGCGGAATAAAAAAAAAAAAAGTTTCCGATAGCTTGATTCCGGTATAGGCCTGCTGCATGTTGAGGAAATTTAGGTCACACCTCCCACGGAATATTGACGGGTATTTCGCACACTATTTATAACCATCACATTAAAAGTTATATGTGTTGTTTTGATGCCTGTTTGTTTCCCAAGTATATACGTGTGTGTCTTAATGGGTGAATAAAAGGCATCGAGTTAAATATTATTGTAGAAAGGGGCTTTATGAAGTTCAGTCCATTTACTTGCATTGGCTTACGGGGAAGATTTGCCACATCCAATATGGTGGACACTCTGACGTATCCCAGCAACGGGGCCACCAGCTCAATGCGGCGTCTATGTTTATATGTCTATGTGCAGGTTTACCTTCTTCTTCTTCTTTTGGGTTTTACAGCAGCTGGCATCCACAGTGTTGCATTACTGCCATCTACAGGTTTCCCTTTGAGCATGCACTGACAGTTCCATCATTCTGTCGCTAAACGAACAGCTGATCACACCGAGGTGCTCGCTGAGCGCCCATATTTATGAGTTTGATCCTGCGTTTCCTTTCCTTCGTATATAACATAACGCCTTTTCTTCTCGCTTTCCGTTACTGTCGTCGCTCTTTCATGTTTCATTCACACGCTCACGTCCTCCATTTTTCTCTCCTGTTTTAAATTTGTATCCCACAATGCCTTGCATGAACGGGGAAAGCCCACCACGGGATGCATGACAGTATCTTGAATTGGGTCATGGTGAAGCAGGAAAAAATAGCGGAGAATTTAGAGCTATGTGGCTCTAAAGTCATTAATTGTTCTATTTAAAAAAAACTAATAAAATTGGAAGTCTGTGATTCGAATTGAGTAGCTTTCGTTCAACTAAACAAAAATAATTGGGTGTCGGGAAAAAAATTTTATGACCTACACTTGAAAAATCTGAAAGGCAGTCTAGCTTTAATATCATGAATCTTACCGAAATCTGTTCTGAATTGATCAGAATCCACAACGATGACTTATGATTATTGTGAAAGTGATGAGCAAACTGAGCTGATTTTGACGTCATTGCTTGATGTATTAATGACTAACAAATGTTTCACTGTAATTGATTCCACCTTTCAATAAAACTACCATATGTTGTCCAAAACATCACGATCCGTACATGCTAGTTGAATTCTAGATTCTGATTGGCCAGAAGGTGTTAATTAATTTTCCATAACAGCAGCCGTGAATCACCACTTGCTCTTGTTCTAATGCGTAATCGTTTGTAAAGTGAGCAGACAATAAATGTTTCTTTAAAGGAGAACTGAAGGCCAATTTTTTATCATCAAAATTCTATTTATCTCATTTTATTAGGTCAAGGTTCTTTATTGTCATTTGCATGTTTCATATGTAAACAAAATTTGTGCCTCAGGGCCAGCAGTGTATATAAATAGAAGAATTAAAATTAAAAATAAATATAAAAATAGAATAGAAATAAATAAATAAATAAATAAAAATTGTGCAACCGTGATTAAAAAGTGTTCAGGTGAACAGTAGAAACTTCAATATGTGCAAAAATGCAAAATGAGGGGAGTGTGTGTGTGTGTGTGTGGGGGGGGGGGGGGGGGCAGCATCAGAGCGTAGACAGAAAGAGAAACCTTTATTTGTCACATGCACACTTCAAGCACAGTGAAATTCATCCTCTACATTTAACCCATCTGAAGCAGTGAACACGCACACACACCCAGAGCAGTGGGCAGCCACACCAGAGCGCCCGTGGAGCAGTCAGGGGTTCAGTACCTTGCTCAAGGGCACCTCAGCCCAAGGCCGCCCCACGTCAACCTAACTGCACGTCTTTGGACTGTGGGGGAAACCGGAGCACCTGGAGGAAACCCACGCAGACATGGGGAGAACATGCAAACTCCACACAGAAAGGCCCTTGCCGGCCGAACCTGGAACCTTCTTGCTGTGAGGCAACCGTGCTAACCACTACACCACCGTGCCGCCCTAAGTGTTCATTAGTCTCACAGCTTCTGGGAAGAAGCTGCGCTGGAACCTTGATGTTTTGGCCCTGATGCTGCAGAGTCTTTTTCCTGAGCGGAGGAGGCTGAATAGTCTGTGTGCTGGGTGGGTGGAGTCACACATGATGCAGGCTGCTCTGCTTCTGCATGGGCTGTTGTAGATGTCTTCTATGGATGGCAGGCTGCAACGGGTGATCTTCTGTGCTGTGCGCACCACCCTCTGCAGAGCCTTCCTGTCCACAGCCAAGTAGTTTCCATACCAGGAGGTGATGGAGGAGGTCAGTGTGCTCTCCACCACAAACCTGTAGAAGGCTCCCAGGACCGCAGGGCTCAGTTTGGCCTGCCTTAGCCTCCTTAAAAAGTAGAGGTGTTGGTGGGCCTTCTTGACCATGCTGGCTGTGTTCATGGTCCACTTCAAGTCGCTAGAGATGTAGACCCCCAGGTACTTGATACTGTGGACCATCTCTACAGCTTCTTCTCCGATGTAGAGGGGCCGTGGTCACTTCTCCTGAAGTCCACAACCATCTCCTTTGTTTTCCCCACACTGATACAGAGATTGTTGTCCCTGCACCAGTCCACCAGGTCCTCCACCTCCTGTCTGTACGCTGACTCGTTGCAGTGGGATATCTGTCCCACCACTGCTGTGTCATCTGCAAACTTCACAATATGGCTGCCCGGATGTTTAGCAGAGCAGTCATATGTGAGCAGAGTGTAGAGCAGGGGGCTAAGGACGCAACCCTGGGGGGAGCCGGTGTTGAGGCTGATGGTAGAAGAAGAGACACCATGGATCCTCACTATCTGTGGCCTGTGTGTCAGGAAATCCAGTACCCAGTTGCAGAGGGATGGTGGTAATCCAAGCGGCAGCAGTTTGTTGACTAAAGTCTGCTGGTCGATCGTGTTGAACGCTGAGCTAAAGTCTGGGAAGAGCAGCCTCACGTAGATGTCTCTGCTCTCCAGGTGGGTGAGAGCAGAGTGGACGATGGATGAGATGGCGTCCTCTACAGACCTGTTCCTCCTGTACGTGTACTGGTCTGGGTCCACATTTATGTCCACCTTCTCCTTAATGTGGTCCATGACCAGGCGTTCGAAGCATTTCATGACTATCGGGGTGAGAGCCACTGGTTGATAGTCGTTCATGCTCCTCACTGCTGCACACTGTGGCACTGGAATGATGGAAGATGTCTTCAGACACAGTGGCACCACAGCCTGGGAGAGGGGGGTGTTAAAGATATCTGTCCACACCTCAGTGAGCTCATGTGCACAGGCCTTCAGGACCCTCCCCAGGATGTTGTCTGGTCCTGCTGCCTTGCAGGGGTTGACGCGCTACAGAGTCCTCCTCACGTCGTCTGCTTACACGCTGAATAATGGTAGCTTACCCTCTGGGATAGTGAGCCTGGTGCAGGTAGGGGGGTCGGCGGGTTCAAAAAGGGCAGAGAAGGTGTTGAGGGGGTCTGGCAGGGATGGGTCCCAAGGACACTCGGCGTTCTTCTTGTTGTAGCCTGTGATTGCCTGTATGCCCTGCCACATGCTCCGAGGGTCGTTGGATGCAACGTGGCCCTGGATTTTGTCAGCATGTGCTCTTTTTGCCCATGTCACACCCACTTGGAGGTCCCTCCTTGCCGCTCTCAGTGCCAGTGCATCTCCAGACCTGAAAGCTGTGTCACATGCTCTCAGGAGATGCTGAACCTCACCATTCATTCACGGCTTCTGGTTGGGACATATGGTGATGTTCCTGGTGGTGTTGACATCATTGATGCATTTCTGGATGAAGCCGGAGACGGCCGAGGTATACTCCTCCAGATCTACACCTTCACCGGTGGTAGCAGCTTCTCTGAAGACCCGCCAGTCTGTCCGCTCAAAGCAGTCCTGCAGTGCAGGGACTGCTGTGCTGGGCCACACAGTGATGGTCTTCCATGTTGGCCAGTTGTTTTTCAGCACAGGTTGATGGGCAGGGCCCAGCAGGATGGAGATGTGATCAGAGAAGCTCAGGAGGGGTCATGGCACCACAGCATACGCATCCTGCTTGCTGGTGTAGACCTGGTCCAGAGTATTGCCTACCCTGGTTCCAATGTCTATTTTCTTATAAAACCGGGGCAGGCAGTCCATCAGGTGGGCATGATTAAAGTCCCCAGCAATCACAAAAAATGCATCTGGGTGTTGATCCTGCCGCTCGCTGACATGCACATGCAACTCCGTCAGCGCCGTGCCAGCGTGCGCGCTCAGAGGAATGTAAATAATCACCAGCAGCACTACCGTAAACTCCCGAGGCAGGTAAGGCGGGCGGCACTTTAGCGACATAAATTCCACAGATTCAGAGCAATGCTGGCTTACCAGGACGCAGTTTGTGCACCAGTTCTTGTTGATATAAGCACAGAGTCCTCCACCACGGCTTTTCCCCAACAGCTGATCGTGGTCGGCGCAGAAGAAAAGTAGTCCATCCAGGTGATACACGGAGTCCGGCATGTTGTCATTCAGCCAGGTCTTGGTGAGCAGGAAAGCACAGCAATTCCTCATCTCTTTGTGGAAGTTCAGTGTCAGCCTAAACAGGTCGATCTTGTTGTCCAGAGGGCGAATGTTAGACAGGAACAGAGTTGGAAGAGTGAGTCTGTTGTTAGCCCTTAGCCTAGCTAGTAGGCCGTTTCTCTTCTCCCTCTTCTGCCTCAGGGTGCACCGTTGTCTTCTTGTGCGCTGCTGCTTTGTTTTCCTTCATCCACTCTCCTTTAGCAGCCCAAAACGTCCTAACGCTGCCTTGACGTCTGGTTTCAGTCCCACATTCAGGTTCCCCAGAATAAATAGATCCTGTGCGCTGTATTTCAGCCACAGTTTGTTGCACGAGTTAATAGAAAAGATAGGAAGGGGTCACACGCTAACCGGGAGCCAAGAAGCCGCTGCGCCACTGCGTGCTACCATCTTACCACTCTACACTCATGACTATTCCCCTGCTTGACGACGGTCAATATTAAATATAGGAATGCATTTTTGATCGCTATTTTGTCGCTGCTATAGCAAGTTAGGAGTGTTTGAAATATCTCATCTCATCTCATTATCTGTAGCCGCTTTATCCTGTTCTACAGGATTGCAGGCAAGCTGGAGCCTATCCCAGCTGACTACAGGCGAAAGGCGGGGTACACCCTGGACAAGTCGCCAGGTCATCACAGGGCTGACACATAGACACAGACAACCATTCACACTCACATTCACACCTACGGTCAATTTAGAGTCACCAGTTAACCTAACCTGCATGTCTTTGGACTGTGGGGGAAACCGGAGCACCCAGAGGAAACCCACGCGGACACGGGGAGAACATGCAAACTCCGCACAGAAAGACCCTCGCCGGCCACGGGGTTCGAACCCGGACCTTCTTGCTGTGAGGCGACAGCGCTAACCACTACACCACCGTGCTGCCCTGTTTGAAATATGCTATGAAATATATCAGTCCGTATGTCAAAGCGATGGCTGTAAACAAGATTTGTTGAGACCTGTGCGAGACATCGTAGGACGGAAGTAAAACGTACAGCGGAAATCAAACTGACCAACATCTGCCAACATTGTCAAAAGCCGCGCGCGCCCTCTTTCGAATGCTGACGTAATCAAGCCGGAAGTTTGTTTAAAATCGTTTTTGTGCAATATTTTGTTTGGAAAACGGTTTTCAAAATGGCGGCACTGACACCTGGCTGACACTTCATGTTTTGAAGTCTCGCACAAGTCTCGCGAAGATCGCGCGGATAAGCGACGCCTGCCGTGGACCAAACGAACTAAATTCAACATGGCTAAAAACCGAACAGGCCGATAAGTATAATATTTAATTGCAATTAGTTGCCAATACGAGTCGCGATATAAGGTTACTAAAACCAAAAACGTAATTGAATAACACGTTAATTAAGAAATAAAGCAAGTTTAAAAATGACTTCATTTCCCCTTTAATGTTTATGAGAGGAGTCTCCAGTGTCGGTGCTTTGGAACAGTCAGAGCTGTAATTTTAAGTTTCCCGACATCTTCAGGACAGAGGACGTTACTCTTTTACTGGTTTCTCAGGAACATGACAAGCTGCATTTTTTTTTGTTTGTCTTCTTAACTTCAATACAGAGAAACAAAAAGAGGTGGGGGGGACTGTTTATAGCTACTATAATGTAACTATAAATGGGTAAATAAGGCACTTTTTAACAGGTGAAAATGCATCAATGGATCAAATTGAAAAATTGCTGCAGTATTTAAGGAATAAAATACTTTAGGACGGTGGTTAGTGAAAATAATCATCTTTGGGTTGGTAGAGTAGTAACTCTGCTTCACTGATTATTTTCTTTTAACAGCACAACCCAGTGTTTTATTCTTTACTCTTTGATAACATACAACATGTATAAGATATATGGTGGTGGATGCAGTTACACATGGTTTTATTGAACGAAAAACAAAAGAAACAAACAAAGTGAAAGCAAAAACCAGAAACACAAACTATACTGAGAGCCATAAAAGAAATATCCACACAACAAAAACTTGACAACTTAAGAACTTTAAATAGAGGCGCTAATGAGGTGTCACAGGAAACAGGTGTGAGTGAGTGAGTGATTAAGGAGACATGTGACAGGGTCATGTGTTGTGCTGGGGCTGATGGGTAGTGTAGTTCTTCACCGTTACCTGGTGCTGACCTGGCATCTTTACGTATAAACACACACTCCCCGGCCACTTCAATAGGAACTTGTTGTTGTTGATTCTAAGATCCCTGTTCTTGGCTGCAGGAGTGGAACCCAATGTGTTCTTCTTTCTGCTGTTGCATGCTGAGATGCTTTTCTGCTCACCACGGTTGTAAAGAGTGATTATATGAGTTACTATATCCTTCCTGGCAAAAGAAAAAATCTTGAACCACCTCAAATCTGTCCATTTTCTGATCTCTGACCCTCTCTTATCAACAAGGCGTTTGTTTCCACCCACATAACTGTCGCTCACTTACTCAATGGATGTTTTTTGTTTTCGGCACCATTCTGTGTAAACTTTACAGACTGTTGTGTGTGAAAACCCCAGGAGGAGATCAGCAGCTTCTGAAATACTCAAACCAAAAACACTCATCTGGCTCAAACCAACACCCATACCACAGTGAAAGAAAGAAAGTCACACTTCACTGTGAGATCACAGTTTTTCCCGTTCTGATGTTTGAACATCATGAATATTAATTAGCTCAAGCTCTTGATTTGTATCTGCGTGATTTGATGCACCAAGGGATCGGCTGATTAGAGAACTGCAGAAAACAGCAAGTGGATGTAGGGATGTTCCTAATAAAGTGGCCAGTGAGTGTATTTATTTGATATTTACAGTTTGATAAAAGATGTTAGAATTAGAGCATGTGATTCTATAATCAGAGCATCACTTAAAAAAAACTATCATTATTACATCATGAGTTTGAAGACTCGATACTCTGATGAACCATAATATATATGAACCATATATAATAACATCATGATAATTTAAACAGATACATTTTATGGCACCATGAATAAATTCAATAAATATAAACTGAACACCGAAGAGAACAGAATCGTTTCCTCCTCCTGCTGTTTATCCGACACGAATCAGAGGTCATCGTCATCGTTAAACACTGTCTGGAGGGATTTCGAGGCGGTGCGTCTGAAAGAAAAATGTATGTTTTGGAGTTAATTTGTTGATATTTATGAATTTTGTGTCGTTATAAAAGTCCGTGTGAAGAAAACCAGCATTCACCTTTTAGTACAAGCAACAATGGTGGTGATCACTGTGAGCACGAGGATAATTCCAACCACAATGGCAATAGTGGAGGCAGAGCTGCTTCCTCCCACTAAACACACACACACACACACACACACACACACACACACACACACACACACACACACACACATTTTCAGTTAATATGAATGAAAAACATAATTGTTAACATGCTGGAGTTTTCTGAAAGCAGATGTTCATTGAGCATTTAGGAAAGGAGTCTCCAGCGTCAACATACTGTAATTACACCAGTCTACAGCCAAAATGCTTCCGACATAAATATCGTCAAACTTTAATATTTTTGGGTTGCTGAGAATGAAATGAAACTTAAAATTGTTCATTGGCTCTAGTTTTCAAGATTGGCTCTATGAATAAATCTACAGGTGTGGTCAGAAGTTTACATACAGTGACATGAATGTCATCTTGGATATGAATGTCATGGCAATATTTGGGCTTTCAGTCATTTCTTTGAACTGTTCCTTTTCTGTGGCAGAATGATTGTACAGCATACAGCTTTAATTTAAAAAAAAAACACTAGAATTTGGTGCACAAGTTTTAATATTCTTTGGGTTTTCTGAAATCAACACGGGGTCAAAATTATACATACAGGGTCAAAAATGTACATACGCTCACTTAGATTATTAATTCAGAGGTGCTGGAACTTCCAAAATGTCTCTTATCTTGCCAAGGCCGAGGTCTGTTAACTTCCTGCTAGTGATCATGATTACTACAGCTGGTAGCTTCTCTGTGCCTTCATAAAAAGCGTTTGTTTACAGCACTCATTGGATTGACCAACACACAGTAAAATGGGAAAGTCCAAGGAGCTCAGTGCAGATCTGAGAAAGAGGATCGCAGGTGTACACAAATCCGGAATGTCTCTTGGAGCCACTTCTAAACAACTGCAAATTCCAAGATCAGTTCAAACAATTGTATGCAAGTTATTGTGAGGTGTAGTCACTTTGTCAAGCCACTTTGCTTCAAGAAATCCCAAACTGTCACCCTCAGCTGAAAGGAAATTGGTTTGGATGATCAGGAACAACCTGGGAACCACCATGGCACAGCCCTGCCATGAACTGGAAGCTGATGGATCACTGTCTACAGTTCAGATCACCATGGACTAAGAGGCTGCTATCCAATAAATAACCCCCTGCTCCAAAATTGACACCTTCAAGCTTAACTAAAGTTTGAAGCTGACCACACGGACAAAGAAAAAGTCTTCTGATGACATCTTCAGCATAAACCATCAGAAACTTGAACATGACTTGGGACTTACAACAGGACAATGAACCCAAACACACATCAGAGCTGGTTGTGGAGGATAAAGCAGGCTAACATTAAGCTTAAAACAAGTCCTGACTTCAACCCTATTGAAAATATATGGACTGTGCTTATAAGTCAAGTCCATGGCAAGAAAAAAAATTAATTGAACTCTACCAATTCTACCATGAAGAGTCGTGAAATATCCAACCAGAATTCTGCCAGAAGCTTGTTCATGGTAAACAAAATGTTTGGTCAAGGTGAATCTTGCGAAGACACATTTTACCCAAATATTAGGTGTGCTGTATGAATATTTTTGACCCTGTATGTATAATTTTGACCCTGTGTTGATTTCAGAAAACCCAAAGAAAATTAAAACTTGTGCACCAAATTCTAGTGGTTTTTTTTTTTTTATTAAAGCTGTATGCTGTACAATCATTCTCATCTCATCTCATTATCTCTAGCCGCTTTATCCTGTTCTACAGGGTCGCAGGCAAGCTGGAGCCTATCCCAGCTGACTACGGGCGAAAGGCGGGGTACACCCTGGACAAGTCGCCAGGTCATCACAGGGCTGACACATAGACACAGACAACCATTCACACTCGCATTCACACCTACGCTCAATTTAGAGTCACCAGTTAACCTAACCTGCATGTCTTTGGACTGTGGGGGAAACCGGAGCACCCGGAGGAAACCCACGCGGACATGGGGAGAACATGCAAACTCCACACAGAAAGGCCCTTGCTGGCCACGGGGCTTGAACCCGGACCTTCTTGCTGTGAGGTGACAGCGCTAACCACTACACCACCGTGCCGCCCTTGTACAATCATTCTGCCACAGAAAAAGAACAGTTCAAAGAAATTACTGAAAGCCCAAATATTGTCATGACATTCATATCCAAGATGACATTCATGTCACTGTATGTAAACTTCTAACCACACCTGTATGATTGGGTTTGGATACTTTTTTGGGTTTTCTTACTTTTTTGGCAAAACAATGAATCATCATCATCATCATCATCATCATTTTCCCTTTGTGGAGTGTCCTCCTTAGGGTGCTTCTGTCTTGGTAGGAAGAATCCTATTGAGCAGTTGCAAGAAGCCTGATTTATCCATCATTGTACATCTTATCTGTTCTGTGTCTAAACCCAAATTTTTTCAAATTTTGACCACTTAGAAGATCTTGTGACAAACAGTAGTTGTTTTGGGAGTTCATTGTTCCCCATACGACATACGATATGTGTGCAATATATCTTAATTGCTGTTTATGGCAGAATAGTTTAATGGGAAAGGTTTTTGTTTTCTCATGTAACTCTGCATTTGATATTTCTAAGATCCAGTCTATCTCTCCCTTGATATCTTTATCTTGATTATTTCTGTCGGGTGTATTTTTGCACTTAAATCCACCTGTTACCATTTTACGGAGGAGGCCATGCCATACAACTTCAATTTTACTCAGTTCTCGTGCATTTAAAGGGGAACTGAAGTCATTTTTAAACTTGCTTTATTTCTTAATTAACGTGTTATTCAATTAAGTTTTCGGTTTTAGTAACCTTATATCGTGACTTGTATTGGCAACTAATTGCAATTAAATATGATACTTATCGGCCTGTTCGGTTTTTAGCCATGGTGAATTTAGTTCGTTTGGTCCACGGCAGGCGTTGCTTATCCGTGCGATCTTCATGAGACTTGTGCGAGACTTCGAAATGTGAAGTGTCAGCCAGGTGTCAGCGCCGACATTTTGAAAACTGTTTTCCAAACGAAATATTGCACAAAAATGAGTTTAAATGACGATTACTGCCTACTTTTTTCAAACTTTCCTGATTGCTATCAAAACAAAACAAACTTCCGGCTTGATTACGTCAGCGTTCGAAAGAGGGCGCGCGCGTCTTTTGACAATGTTGGCAGATGTTGGTCACTTTGATTTCCGCTGTACGTTTTACTTCCGTCCTACGATGTCTCGCACAGGTCTCAACGAATCTCGTTTACGGCCATTGCTTTGACATACGGACTGATATATTCTCATCTCATCTCATTATATAAAAAACCAGAGCTTTTTTACTTTTTTATTTCTTTTTCTATTTTTTTTTCTGTGTGTTTGTGTAGTTTGATGTTTGTTTGAGTGTTTTGTCCGCCGGTTGTGGTGTAACTCCAGACCTAGTTTTGGGCATCGGTTCCCTCCAGGCCTTGGTTCGCCGTGGGCGATGCCTGCGCTCCCAGCTATGGACCGCAGTGAGCTTGTTGCTCATTTTACATCGTGGTTGTCCAGCGCTCTGTGCTTTAATGCTTGGCGTGATGTTCCGAGCGATGTTGCTCGGTGGTGTCGCGGCGGCTGTGCAGGCGGTTTGGGACATACCAGCGCTCTGCGTGGCAGAGCTTCTCTGCTCGCTTTGTGGATCCATGGTGTGGTGTTCGAGCGATGTTGCTGACGGCGTCACGGCGGCGGTGCTGGAGATGTGGGACTTGTTTTCGTGCGCCTTTTGGTGGGACTGTGGCTGCTACACCACGGGAATTACATCCTGACCCCTACTTGGTGGACTTTTTACTTTTTATTTATTTATTTATTTTTCTTTCCTTGTCTATAATTGTAAAGCGTCCTTGGGTTTTTTGAAAGGCGCTATATAAATTTAACTTATTATTATTATTATTATTATTATTATTATTATTATTATCTGTAGCCACTTTATCCTGTTCTACAGGGTCACAGGCAAGCTGGAGCCTATCCCAGCTGACTACGGGCGAAAGGCGGGGTACACCCTGGACAACTCGCCAGGTCATCACAGGCCTGCTATCAAAAATGCATTCCTATATTTAATAAAATGAGATAAATAGAATTTTGTTGATAAAAAAATTGCCTTCAGTTCTCGTTTAACTGCCACGCCTGTACACTGTACAACAGCCGTGATCGAACACATGCTGTGAGGAACTTTACTTTCATTGATAGATGGATGCGATGGTCAGTTAGAATGTGTTTTAACTCGCTCCATTTTTGAAAAGCGGCTCCAATCCTAGTACCAAGGAATGCAGAATTGTCACCAGAGTTCATGATGGTGTATCCAAGGAATTTAAAGCTACGGACATTTTTGATCTTGTTATCACCAAGGCAAATGAGGCACTCCTGACTTTTCACCTCTTCATCCACATTAAAGGCCATCATCTCCGTCTTAACATAAGACATTTGCAATCCAAAGCGAGTGAAAGTATTGTCATACAATAAATCTGCAGAACATTTTGAAGCTCCTCAATGGATTCTGCAAACATGGCTAGGTCACTAGCATATAGACGTTCTGTTATCCGATTTTCCCTATTTGCTTGCGCTTTCTTACAAAGTTCTCATGTAAACACCTCATTTGGGATCCAATATTTGACCTTGAAGCCAGTGTCTGGGCATGTTTTCAATATTTCATGGCGGGCAATTCTAACAGTAAAGTCCATGTATACATTGAAAATGGAAGGGGATTCCAGAGCACCTTGTCGACATCCAACTAGAGTGTCAAATAGTCAAGCTGTCCCTTTGATAAACGCTTTTGTGCAGGTGTATAGAGCATGTAGGACTGATACTAACTGTGGTGATTTCAGTCGGATTTCAAGGCATTTCATCAAAGCATCACGTGGTATCCAATCATATGCTACTTTCAGGTCCACAAAAGCTATGAACAGTAGCGTTCCTAATTTACTTGACTTTTCAAGAACTTGGCGTATAGGGTGAAGATGGCATCACACGTTGACCTGTTTGACCGAAATCCAAATTGTGATGGTAGCAGCTCCCGAGCTTTCTCTACAATGATCCCCGATACAACTTTGGATAGGGTAGCAATGATACTTAGACCTCGGTACTTCTCAGCACATGACCTTAGTCCCCATTTGTGGAGGCATGTAAGGCTTGCAGTAAGCCATCTAGTTGGTACTTGTAGAAATGTCCATACAAGCTCTATCAGTAGCATAATATACTTCAGCATCCTTTTAGATGTTGCATATTTCAGATGTTCAGCATACAGTTTATCTGTTCCTTTGCATTTGCCATTCTTCAGTCACTTAAGCCCTTTCTAGATTTCTGAACAGTCTGGTACCGACGTGTCAGTGGTAGGCAAGTCCTCTGGATAATGCAATCTGAAACCGGTATTGCATCATACATACAGTTAGGTTCATATTTGGACACTGACACAAATTTTGTTTTTTTTTTACCTGTTTACTGAAACATATTCAAGTTATAGTTATATAATGAACATGGACATAAAGTCCAGACTTTCAGCTTTCATTTGAGGGTATCCACATTAAAACTGGATGAAGGGTTTAGGAGTTTCAGCTCCTTAACATGTGCCACCCTGTTTTTAAAGGGACCAAAAGTAATTGGACAATTGACTCAAAGGCTATTTCATGGGCAGGTGTGGGAAATTCCTTCATTATGTCATTCTCAATTAAGCAGATCAAAGGCCTGGAGTTGATTTGAGGTGTGGTGCTTGCATTTGGAAGATTTTGCTGTGAAGAAAACATGCGGTCAAATGAGCTCTCCATGCAGGTGAAACAAGCCATCCTTAAGCTGCAAAAACAGAAAAAACCCATCTGAGAAATTGCTACAATATTAGGAGTGGCAAAATCTACAGTCTGGTACATCCTGAGAAAGAAAGAAAGAAAGAAAGAAAGAAAGAAAGAAAGAAAGAAAGAAAGAAAGAAAGAAAGAAAGCGCTGGTGAACTCATCAATGCAAAAAGACCTGGACACCCACAGAAGACAACAGTAATGGATGATCGCAGAATAATTTCCATGGTGAAGAGAAACCCCTTCACAACAGCCAACCAAGTGAACAACACTCTCTAGGAGGTAGGCGTATCAATATCCAAATCTACCATAAAGAGAAGACTGCGTGAAAGTAAATACAGAGGGTTCACGGCATGGTGCAAGCCACTCATAAGCCTCAAGAATAAAAAGTCTAGATTGGACTTTGCTAAAAAACATCTAAAAAAGCCAGCACAGTTCTGGAAGAACATTCTTTGGACAGATGAAACCAAGATCAACCTCTACCAGAATGATGGAAAGAAAAAAGTATGGCGAAGGCGTGGTACAGCTCATGATCCAAAGCATACCACATCATCTGTAAAACACGGCGGAGGCAGTGTGATGGCTTGGGCATGCATGGCTGCCAGTGGCACTGGGTCACTAGTGTTTATTGATGATGTGACACAGGACAGAAGCAGCCGGATGAATTCTGAGGTATTCAGAGACATACTGTGTGCTCAAATCCAGCCAAACTGATTGGTCGGCGTTTCATAATACAGATGGACAATGACCCAAAACATAAAGCCAAAGCAACCCAGGAGTTTATTAAAGCAAAGAAGTGTAATAGTCTTGAATGGCCAAGTCAGTCACCTGATCTCAACCCAATTGAGCAGCATTTCACTTGTTAAAGACTAAACTTCAGACAGAAAGGCCCACAAACAAACAGCAACTGAAAACCGCTGCAGTAAAGGCCTGGCAGAACATTAAAAAGGAGGAAACACAGCGTCTGGTGATGTCCATGAGTTCAAGACTTCAGGCAGTCATTGCCAACAAAGGGTTTTCAACCAAGTATTAGAAATGAACATTTTATTTACAATTATTTAATTTGTCTAATTACTTTTGAGCCCCTGAAATGAAGGGATTGTGTTTAAAAAATGCTTTAGTTCCTCACATTTTTATGCAATCATTTTGTTCAACCCACTGAATTAAAGCTGAAAGTCTGAACTTCAACTGCATCTGAATTGTTTTGTTCAAAATTCATTGTGGTAATGTACAGAACCAAAATTAAAAAATGTTGTCTCTGTCCAAATATTTATGGACCTAACTGTATGTTATTCCTAGAAATCACCAATGATGCAATCATAAGTCAACTTACATCACTCTGCTGAACAAACTGCCCTATAATCAGCTCAAAAAAATCATACAATGCTATGCACTCGAGTCTTTGATTTTTCCATTTCGACAAAGTGAGCAGGGATGCTTCATAATTATATGAACAATGCAGATAACTTCTGCTGTGTTTGTGGTGAAGTGACTTCTGCATCACAAAAGTACAGTATAACTACTGTAATCACGAAAGACTACCACCTTTATATTTTGGTTACAAAATTGGAGATCAGGACAAGAGTTGGGACCCACACACATGCTGTAACACCTGTGCAAAAATTCTTTGCCAGTGGTCCCCCCTGTCTGTCCCTCTGAGTTACATGTCAATCCTGAGATCGAGATGCTGAACTACTTCTGCTCCTCGGACCTGCCTGATCCATCCTGATGGCCTGTGTCTGGTTGGAGTCTCATCACATTGCTCCTGTGGAGGACGGCCCCATGTGGACAGTTGAAAGTCACACTTGGAAGACGCTCTGGACTCTTACAGTAATGCTTTTATGGCTGAGGACTACAGTTGACTTGCTAACTTTAGGACTGCAGTTGTCATGAACAGTTTTGCACTCAAGTTTTCATCAGTGAAGAGTTTATAACATCAGTGAAACAGACTTCATGTTAAAACTGTTAAAAATGTCATAATCACGTTGTCTGTTATCACCCAGATGAGGATGAGTTCTCTTTTGAGTTTGGTTCCTCTTGAGGTTTCTTCCTCATGTCGTCTGAGGGAGTTTTTCCTTGCCACTGTCGCCTCAGGCTTGATCATCAGGGATAGATTAGAGATAAAATTATCTCATGTTTAAAGTCATTAAAATTCTGTAAAGCTGCTTTGCGACAATGTCTATTGCTAAAAGCGCTATACAAATAAACTTGACTTGACTTGACTTGGTTGAACAGGAAAAGGAAATCCATGCCTTCTACAGGGCCAATGACTTGGAGAGAACCAACTGATCATATCAACAATTTGCCCCAGTTGGGAAAGGTTTGTCAAAAAAGAAAAAGTGGACTGTAAAGTGTCCAAACTTTCCATCAGCTATACGCTCAGTATGCCAGAAACGCTTGCCTGTTCTTAATGCACCATCATCATTCTCACTTGACTCAGATGAAGAAGAAGAAGAAGAAGAAGAGTGTAAAACTTCTGGTCCTGAACCATCAATGTCACATGATCCAGATTTTCTCCAATCCTCCTCCTCCTCTGAACCACACCTGACAACACAACGTGAACTGGATGATCTTGTCGGGGATTTGGAATGACCGAAGAGTAAGACAGAGCTTCTGGACTTCACATTACAACAGTGGAATCTCCTGGTCGGTGATGTTAGCATTTTCATGTTCTGCATCTGTCAGAAAGGATCTCATCCCATTCTCCTCATGGAAGGTGATCCATTGAAGCGTGACAAGAGATGCTCGGTTTCATGAATACAAGAGATATACTGCCAAAAAGCACTGAGTACACACTGAATAAGGACTAAACGTATTCAATACTTATACATCATTGTTTTTTGCCGTTTGGTTCATAATACATTTTATTTACACTGGATATAAAAAGTGTACATGCCCCGTTAAAATGATCCTAATCTTAATCCTCTAGATGCAGAGTCTGGAGAAAATATGATGATGTATGTGTTTGGGATTCAGTCATATGTTTGCTCATGAGGTCACTAACGCGAAATGGAGGTGAAGTCAAGGTTTGCTCCAAAGGAGAAACAAAGAGAAAGTTAAGAAGGTTTTATCAAAAGCTTGCCTGATATTCTGATAAAAGTAAAAGATGTATATCCAAACATTCCCAAAGTTCTAAGCCTTTGGGAGGATAGAGGTCAATGCTTTAGGGATTGCAAAAATGTGCTTCCGTGCACTGAAATAGTTCATAGAGAAAGAATTAGGAAAGGGGATGTTGAAATACCAAAGAGAGTAATGACCCGAGCATGGTCCTGACAACATGCCGACAAATGCGATGGACTGTAATTGTGTTCATGCGCTCATTTTCTTGTTTACAGTGAGACCTCTGCACTAGACCACCGCTGTGGTCCAAAACTATTTAAACAGTCTGATGCTGACTTCCTCTCCCTAGGTCCCTTAGGATACATGGGGTTCTCCAAGTGCCACTGGAAGAGCTCTTCCAGTTTGGAGATATTGTCAATATAACTAGACTTCAGGAGCAAAATTTATGATTTAGCACAATTTCCATTTGGAAATAATGGTAGGAAAGTATAAATGGTTCAACCCTGATCTAGGATTACTAGCTTTATGGAATTTTGCATTCTCCCTGTGTCCATGTGCATTTTCTCTGGGTTCTCTGGTTTCTTCTCACCTTACAAACCAGTTTGCCAATAAATGGAATGATTATGCTAAATCGTGTGTATGGTGCCATGTGATGAACTGGTGTCACATCTAGGGTGTATTCCCAAGTCACAACCAGTATTCCAAGGATAGGTTCCGGATTTCACATATTCCTGACCAAAGTGGTCACTGAAGGCAAGTTAATGAATGAAGCTCATTACTATAGTGTGCATGCTACAGTGGATATAAAAAGTGTACACATTAAAAAATTGAAAAACAAACAAATCCATTAGGGGGGAAAACATAAAAAATAAAAAAAAAAGTACAATAAGTTGGTTGCATAAGTGTACACACCCTTAAACTAATACTTTGTTGAAGCACCTTTTGATTTAACTACAGCATTCAGTCTTTTTGGGTTCACACCTGCCATCAATTAAAATGGCTCTGATTAACCCCAAATACAGTTCAGACATTTACTCAGTTTCATCCTCCAGCGAAAGCCAGGGTTCACAGAGAGCTTACAAAGCATCAAAGGGATCTCATTGTTGAAAGGTATCAGTCAGGAGAAGGGTACAAAAACATTTCCACGGCATTAGATATACCATGGAGCGCAGTGAAGACCATCATCAAGAAGTGGAGAAAATATGGGACAACAGTGACATCACCGAGAACTGGACGTCCCTCCAAAATTGATGAAAAGACAAGACAAAAACTGGTCAGGGAAGCTGCCAAGAGGCCTACAGCAACACTGAAGGAGCTGCAGGAATTTCTGGCAAGTACTGGTTGTGTACTACATGTGATAACGATCTTCTGTATTCTCCATATGTCTGGACTATGAGGTAGGGTCAAAGAAAACATCCAGGCCCGGCTAAATTTTGCAAAAAAATACATCAACTCTCCCAAAAGTATGTGGGAAAATGTGTTGTGGTCTGATGAAACCAAGGTTGAACTTTTTGGCCACAAGTCCAAAAGGTATGTTTGGTGCAAAAACAACACTGCGCATCACCAAAAGAACCCCATACCCACGGTGAAGCATGGTGGTGGCAGCATTATGTTTTGAGGTTGTTTTTCTTCAGCTGGAACAGCGGCTTTAGTCAAGGTGGAGGGAATTATGAACAGTTCTAAATACCAGTCAATTTTGGCCTAAAACCTTCAGGTGTCTGTTATAAAGCTGAAGATGAAGAGAAATTTCATCTTTCAGCACAACAATGACCCCAAGCATACATCGAAATCAACAAGAGAATGGCTTCATGTGTGTGTGTGGTTGTTGTTCTTCAGTGATCCTCTGATGATCAGTCAGATTGCTGCACTACTTCCTGTCTTCCTGTGTCTTCGCTCACTACACTATGAGGTTGCCTGTGGTTGTTGGCTCCATTTTTATCGGGCAGCACGGTGGTGTAGTGGTTAGCACGGTCGCCTCATAGCAAGAAGGTTTTGGGTTCGAACCCAGCGGCCGGCGAGGGCCTTTCTGTGTGGAGTCTGCATGTTCTCCCCGTGTCTGCGTGGGTTTCCTCCAAGTGCTCTGGTTTCCCCCACAATCCAAAGACATGCAGGTTAGGTTAATATGGGACGGCCTTGGGCTGAGGTGCCCTTGAGCGAGGCGCCTAACTCCCAACTGCTCCCCGGGCGCTGTTAGCATGGCTGCCCACTGCTCTGGGTGTGTGTGTGTGTGTGCTCATTGCTCATGTGTGTGTTCACTGCTTCAGATGGGTTAAATGCAGAAAGGAAATTTCAAGTGTGTGATGAATAAAGTTGTGCTTTCTTTCTTTTTCACCAGAAGAAAATTAAAGTTTTGGAATGGCCCAGCCAGAGCCAATTAAAAATCTGTGGGGTGACCTGAAGAGGGCTGTGCACAAGAGATGCCCTCGCAATCTGACAGATTTGGAGCACTTTTGCAAGGAAGAGTGGGCAAATATTGCCAAGTCTAGATGTGGCAGGCTGATAGACTCCGATCCAAAAAGACCGAATGCTGTAATTCAATCAAAAGGTGCTTCGACAAAGTATTAGTGTAAGGGTGTGCACACTTATGCAACCAGCTTATTGTACATTTTTTAGTTTTTATGTTTTTCCCCAAAACAAATTTGTTTGTTTTTTCAATTGAATTGTACAGGTTATAGGTCACATTAAAGGTGGGAAAAGTTTTGAAATTATTTATCATGGTCTCAATTTTTTACATCAGAAAAACCGATCATTTTAACGGGGGGGGGGGGGGGGGGGGGGGGGGGGTACACTTTTTATTTCCACTGTATATCAACTTTTTGCTGATTTTCTAGTGTTACATAAAGAGAGCAGGTGAAATATCATGTAAACAAACCATAAACACATAAAGAGACCTGGGTTTACAATTCATACTTAAAATGTTACGATCTACACAATGTACATAAGTATAAAATGTAAAATCTTAAATATCTTGCAAGCTGTAGCCAATCAGCTGTTTTAATTGTCATATTTGAATTCAACACACCAAATTTCATAACAAACAGCCAATTTCATCTCTGAAGCAGACAACTTCTGAAAAATCGTTGACCAGTGTAACTTTTCAGCTTCAGTTATTTTATCTGAAAGTCTGAAAGCACCACATTAAATATAACTACAGGATAAAATGTACATGTCATTCCTTAATAAATAATAATAAAAATTGTTATTGTGTAAGAGGAATAAAAAAACTTCATGATACACTGTCATAGAACAATAATCAACTTTGAGGTGGAAGCATGAACTCTGCTTCATCACACTATCCCATCCGTTGTTGATTATTTTCCTTGATCAGCCTGACACGGAGTGTTTTATTCCTTACTCAGGATTGTATTAAGATTAAACACTGTGATGTATTTACCCTTCTGGACGGTGAGTACGGTGGTAGCGTTCTGGGATCCCCAGGTGTTTTGAGCCACACATGTGTACATCCCGCTGTCTTCAGAACTGACATGCTCTATCGTTAACTTCTGCCCTGTGCCTCTTAAAGTTGTGGTTCCGTTCATCTGGAACCATGTGTAGGTGGTGAGCGGTGAGCTGGTAAAGCTGGTACAGGACAGCGTGAGTGACGTTCCTTCGACAATCCGGCCTGAGCTGCTGACCTTCACTGACATGTTCACTGGAGGATCTGAAAAGAAAATCTAGAACCTTTAGGGGGTTTTCTGTGTAGAACCCAACAAGCTATCAGGCAGGGTTCCATGTCCGAGTATGTGTGTATGCTCAGAATCTTGAAGAATATGTAGAATGTCATTCTGAAAGAACCATTTTGTACGAGTCTATAATTTTGTTCACACATGACAGTGACTTTCACTTCCGCTTTTAGATCAGGAACAGAACATGAACACCTGGTGTCTTGGAGGAAGTGTCTGACTTTTAAGCTGAAACTGACTTCCATCTAGAGATGACGTGTTGTGACCGACAGAAGCAGTGTGGCGAGTTTCAGCAAAATAGCAACCCAAAGAAATGTGTGGTGTGTGTTATATAAAGAAAAAAGAGCTCGGATTTTGTTTACGCTTTTTTTTTTATAAGATACACTACTGATTTGCATATGGATCAGTCCAATGTGCACATAAATCAGAATCAGTGTTATAAATGTTAAAAAAAATAATAAATATATAATAAAGGAATGAAATGTTGTGTAAGGTGTTTTGTTGAGATGAATATGTGAGTGATGCTGAGCCTCAGTGTGCAAAAAATGTTGTTATTATTATTATTATTATTATTATTATTATTATTATTATTATTAATAATAATAATAATAATAATAATAATAATAATAATGTAAAAAAAGTCTTAAAATTATAAACCAGAAAACAAACAAACAAAAAAAATTTTAATATAATATAGGTGCAAGCAGCAATTACGGGGACCAAGCACTTTTTGGCCCCACCCCTTTGCAAAAACATTTTAAATGTATAAAAATTATACATATAAAATATATAACTAAATATAAAGTGCTTTAGAAAATATAAACTATGCTTTTTTTTTACTTTGTGACCTCATAGAAAGCACGAATATGTACACAAAAATGGCTAAAAATCTAAAAAAAAAGATTTTAAAAATCCTTTGTCAAAAAGTCTTAAAATTCTATATGAAAATTATAGAATTAAAAGTATATATATGAAAATTAGATACTGTAAAAAAAGTCTTAAAATTATCAGCCAAAAAACCAAACAAAAATCATAATATAATATAGAGTAGGTGCAAGCAGCGATTACGGGGGGCCAAGCATTTTTTGGAACCCACCCCTTTGCAAAAACATTTTAAATGTATAAAAATTCTCTATATAAAAATTGTATAACTAAATAAAAAATGCTTTAGAAAATATAAACTATGCTTTTTCTGACTTTGTGACCTCATGTCATAAGAAAGCGCAAGGACGTATGCACTCAAAAATGGCTAAAAATCTAAAAAAAAGTTCTTAAAATACCCTTTAGTGTTCAAAGTAAATGTATAATAAATCCTATAACAAAATATGAAATCACATTTTAAAATATTTTAAATCTATCGAGCATAAATGAAATTAAGTATGAATTAATAAAATTTTTAACTAAAAACAAACTCAGCATATAATAATTAAAAAAAACACCTCTTTACTTCTTCTTTCCTCAAAAATATACTTTAAGATTAAATGTGAATGTTATAAATGTTAAAACTTGCTGTAACTTCAGTTCGGTGAAGTTTCCCGACCTGTCACCTGCAGCGTGACGCCCCTCTGCCCCGGCAGTTTGCTCACAGGGTGGTTGGTGATGAAGCGGAACACGTACACGCCGCTGTCCTTCATCCTCAGGTCACTGATCCTGACAGAGCAGTTCTTGGAGCCGAGCGAGCCTAGGTACTGGACCCGGCCCTGGTACGCCGGCTCGGGGAAGATGCCGGCGCTGTGGTACACGTAGGCGGGTGTGATGCACAGGCTCTGGTTCAGACACCACATCTCAGACTGCACATGATGTGACCCAGCATCATCAGGGAAGTCGTAAGTACAGGGAATCGTCACTGAGGAGCCACGAGGGGCCAGGATGGGGTTCACCGGAGCACTGACCACCCAATCACCAGCCAGAACGACTCCAGGCATTAATGCTACAGGAGCAGGAAGATAGAGGACGAGCAGAGCCATATATAAAGCAAGTTAAGCGCAAATCAGTGATGTTGGTTGGTTGATTATGTATTCAGCTTCGTTCTTGGCTTCGTTGTCTAATCAGCAAAGCAAGCTCTCTGTATTAGTTATAGACACGACAAATGTCCTTCCAAGATATTTTTTCATCATAATGTCTCTGTGGACATTTAATGAGAGGTTGTATGTGATGAAAAAAAATGAAACATTTTACTAAACACAAGGTGAAAATGTGAATTTAGTTGCACTTAATCTGAACCTTAACGGAACCTTAAAGAAGATACGCAGAACCTTTATTTTTAAATACATTTCTGATTGGATAGTATTTCCATCCTTGACTCTTGTATGCTGCATAATTGGGAATAAAAAATATATATATTTTTGAGAATTAAAATCAACCGCAAAGTTGGCATTCGAGCTGCTATAGACCAAAGCCAGACTCGGCAGGCGAGAGTGGTTGTAATGGCCTCTTCATTTGGATTTACTGGAGGTTCTTCAGATTCCTCAGATAGTAATACATCTGACTGTGATAGTCCTGAAATTGGAGTGTGTGTACATGCTACTGCTATACACGTAGAACTGTATCAGTTCTAACCATTGGAAAGTGAATCCGATAGTAGCACGTCGGCCACGGAGGCCCCCAGCTTACGAAATAAAGCCAGAGAACAAAGCCGTCTAGAGAATTGGATGGAATTGAATTGACAGTCTCGTGTGACTCTCATTAAAACAGGATGGGTGTTATAACTTCTGCAATGTACATGTACATGCATGCATTTTCACTGATAAAACATAAAAGCCTAATTAAATAATCAGATGAACTGAGACAATCATTCTGAAGCAGATTAAATAATCTTATACCGCTAACTTAAACACACAATACAAGTTACACGTATTAATCTAAATGCAGGTAAACAACGAGTGTTGTTTTTGTTATGTAACCAAATGAGAGTCGCGTCCTACCCGTCTGTGTTCTCGCTTCTTGAAGGCCGATCTTGTGGTCGATTGTTTTGAAACAATCTGACTTTCAGTTCTTCGTTCAGGTCTTCGTTCATTCGCTTCTTCCATGTAAGGGCAAGATATTGCTGCTGAGGCAAGCATATCCAGCAGAGAAATCAGACGGCTGCTCCACTCATTCTCCATTTTCTCCAGACTGAGTACTCCGCCATTACTGCTTGGCTCACACTCTGGTGCAACTGAACTTACTTTCCTTTTCTTGTAGTTTTCTTTTCTTTTAATTGTTAGTACTGCACCCTCTTTCACGCTCTTCAACGGATCAGAGGTCTCGTACGAGTTTTCAGTAAAATGTGCAGAGGAGAGACCACCTCGTAGGCGCCCAATCCGTGAATTTCTTGCAAAATGCGTCCAAATCTTTGCAGTTTGAACTGAGAACTTTCTGGCATGGCATTTCATGGCATTCTTGGGCCATGAATGCAATGTAAATCTATCTTCTGTCGTGTTGCTACACCCACCAGCAACACATCTACGTGGCATGGTGAAAAATTAGCTCAAAATGGAGGCTCGAAGTTGCAGTCAGCTCTGTGTTTTAGTATAGCTGAAATGGCGATGAGGCCGATAGCCTTCCAACTGTGATGTCACAGATGTCAAGGTCATTCACTCAGACCGCTACCTATATGAATCACTTTCATCGTAAAAATGACTATATTAGATTTATTGTTAACACTTAAAACTATTCCTGTGCCATTCCTGAGGTCTCAAGGCATTTATAAACAAAAAGTGAGGCCATGGTTCTGTGTATCTCCTTTAAATTTAGTCATGTATTTAAGTTACCTTTAAGACCAGCCCTTAAATTTAGTAAAGTTACGGTAAGTACCTTTACTCATCTCATCTCATTATCTGTAGCCGCTTTATCCTGTTCTACAGGGTCGCAGGCGAGCTGGAGCCTATCCCAGCTGACTACGGGCGAAAGGCGGGGTACACCCTGGACAAGTCGCCAGGTCATCACAGGGCTGACACATAGACACAGACAACCATTCACACTCACATTCACACCTACGGTCAATTTAGAGTCACCAGTTAACCTAACCTGCATGTCTTTGGACTGTGGGGGAAACCGGAGCACCCGGAGGAAACCCACGCGGACACGGGGAGAACATGCAAACTCCGCACAGAAAGGCCCTCGCTGGCCACGGGGCTCGAACCCGGACCTTCTTGCTGTGAGGCGACAGCGCTAACCACTACACCACCGTGCCACCCAACTTTAAGTACATTTAAATGTTAAATTTAGTAAATTTTAGTGATGTCATAAATGTTCCTTTTAACAGCATTACATTATCTTTAAGAAGTCATGAAAAGTCACTGGGGCAGCAGGGGCATGGCCAAGCATCAGTTTGCAAATGGAGGGCGGGGCCAGGGAAGGTGAGTGGCAAAGTCATTACAGTCACCTTCCCTGGCCCCACCCTCCATTCCCAAACCAACACTTGGCCACGCCCCTGCTGCCACAATCACTTAAAGTTATACTATAAGCATTCTTAAAGTTATCAGTAAATACACTGAAATGTAGCATTTTGTAAACTTTAGGATCCTTTAAGAATATCTTAAAGCCGTTAATTCGTCTAGTGACAGTAAAAGTAAAGACAATGTCCTGAAATCTTACTTGGTTAAAAGTAGAAGCCAAAAAAAAAAGCACTCAAGTCAAATGAAATGAAGCTGCTAATTTTAAATGCATTTGAGTATTACAAACTACAAAGTAAATGATGAAATAAACTTAAAGCTAGACGGCCTTTCGATTTCATAAAATCAGTGAAATTTAGTTCCGTCTGAAATGTGGTGATTGTGATATCTGTTTATTTCTGTAATATCTCACAAAATATCAGGCCATTCTGTGGCTGGGAAGTTATTTAATTTGAGGGGATTAAAGCAAATAATGTGCATGAAATCGCTCGCTTGGCGCAGTCAAGCAGACAGAGGAAGTCCGTGTGCGCATGCACAGGTTTACCTTCTTCTTCTTCTTTTGGGTTTTACAGCAGCTGGCATCCACAGTGTTGCATTACTGCCATCTACAGGTTTCCCTTTGAGCGTGCACTGACAGTTCCATCATTCTGTTGCTAAACGAACAGCTGATCACACCGAGGTGCTCGCTGAGCGCCCATATTTATTAGTTTGGTCCTGCGTTTCCTTTCCTTCGTATATAACATAACGTCTTTTCTTCTCGCTTTCTTTCTGTTCCTGTAGTCGCTCTTTCACGTTTCATTCGCACACTCACGTCCTCCAGTTTTCTCTCCTGTTTCAAATTTGTATCCCACAATGCCTTGCGTGAACGGGGAAAGCCCACCACGGGATGTGATGCATGATGTAGTATCTTGTATTGCGTCATGGTGAAGCAGGAAAAAATAATGGAGAATTTAGGGCCACGTGGAGATAAATTCATTAATTGTTCTGTTTAAAAAAAACTAATAAAATTGGAAGTCTGTGATTCAAATTCTGTAGCTTTCAGTCACTAAACAAAAATAATTGGGTGTCGGGGAAAATTCTTTTTATGACCTACACTTGAAAAATCTGAAAGGCAGTACAGCTTTAATGCTATGTAATTTTATGGCAGCTCTAAAACTGTTAGAAGATTATTTTCAGGCAGTTTTACTTGAAAATATTATTTAAATAAATGATGCTGAATCATTTGCTAAAGAGTTAATTGGAAGCAAAACAAGCCTGTAAATCGCACGTATTCACCATTAACTAGAATTTGATTTTGATTATTGTTAGTGACTGGAATTGCTGCTTGTCGATGTTGGCATCAATAAAAAAAAAAAAACACCTTGGATTGTTATCGCTACTTAATTATGCAAATGAATGAAACTCAATAATAACTCAGCATGTTTTCCAGAGCAGATCATGCAATCTTGTTTTATCTTTGTTTACTTCAGTGTATTGAAAAGTTTTACTGAGGCAGGGCTAGTGATGATCATCCTCAGCTTCCACACTGCAGTCTAGTGATGTAGACACGCCCTAACTACGTCGTACAGCATGAGAAAATCATGGCTGATGATGAATTCGAACGATTCTTGATTTTATTCTACATTCATGAACTTGATTGGATGCTGAACTGAAATGATGACGCATTGGATTCTAAGTATACACTGTAAGCGTACAAATAAGTGTCCTCACCTGAAATAATCAGAGATGTCCACAGCCATCCGTTCTCAAAGTAACACTCGCGCAACTTATCCATCTTGCTGTTGCACAAATCTAAAGAGAAGAGGAACACGTTCAAGAATCTTGTGGCTGCACCATTTTACTTCCTTTTATATATATGTGTTCGTGTGTGTGTTTTGTTATGGTTGTTAGAGGAAATCAACATTATTTTGGTTCATCATCTTTCCACTCGCTTCTATGACTGTACATGTTTCC
Organism: Neoarius graeffei; assembly: GCF_027579695.1. Lineage (NCBI taxonomy): Eukaryota > Metazoa > Chordata > Actinopteri > Siluriformes > Ariidae > Neoarius > Neoarius graeffei. The sequence goes on from NC_083587.1 coordinate 64,709,544, forward strand.
TCGGTTACAAATCATATCATTATGGTCTGTTCCATAAACTTTACTGAGGTACTAAACTGTACCACATGTGGTTGAGCGAGGCTGGTGAGGGGAACAACTGTTAGTCAGAACACAAACTAATCCTGGGATCAGACTACACGATATTTTTGTCTTTCACACTCTAAAAAATAAAGGTGCTTCAGTGGTTCTTCAAATCTCTGGATGGTTCCATGGAGAGTCAAAACTCTGTGATGAACCATTACATTATGCGAAAGGTTCTTCACATTGGAAATAGTTCTTCAGAGCCTGGCATTCTCTTACCATTTGCTGGTCAATGCACATAGGCTATGTTTACACAAATCTGTCTTCACTCCTCAAACAAATGGTTTAAATGGTTCTTTAAAGAACTGTTGCATGAATGGTTCTTTGAAGCCCTGAAAAAGGTTCTTCTATGGCATCGCCCTGAAGAACCGGTACTGGCCCCATTATTTTTTAGAGTGCACACTGGTCACTGTGTCAGATTAGACGATCATAGTGCCATTAGTTCCTGCCATATTTTGATCAAGAGATTGGTGACACTCCAAGTTTGACCCAACCAATCATTGTTCAGATCCTTGTGTGCCGCCCAGGAGGAGGGTCAACAAACTGTCAGTCATGGCTACAGAAGGAACATCAAGGAACACATTGTAGGAGTTGTCAAACTAGGTGAGAAAATAAAAACATGCTATCTAGACTTTTTGTCTTGGTGTCTTGGGACAACCCAGACGCCACATCACTGTTCTTCGATTACGTTACATGACACAAATCATAGTTTGTCGTTCCTGACGTACATATTCAGGCCTGTCGCTGGAAACAAAATCATGTCAGAATTTGCATAGTCTGATTGAGGCATGACAGAATTTCTACAACATTCAACATTCTGGAACTATAAACGGCTAAAACATACACAGGAAATCTGCCTGAGTAAAATTTCTCTCTGTCTGTCTAGTCCCATCCTCATTGTTGAGGGTCGGGGACCATGGACACAGCATGCACCACCGCTCTCCACCGTCTCCTCTCTCTGGCGACGGTTGTACATTCCCCCACTGGTCTCCCCATCCAGTCTCTGATGTCGTCTGTCCAGCGGCGTCTTTGTTGTCCCCTCGACCACTTCCCGTCGATTCTGCCCTCGAGGATGTGGGTACAGAGGTTCTGTGCCCTGATGACGTGGCCGAAGTACTGTAGCTTCCGCCTTTTGATGGTTGCCACGAACTGCCGCTCTGTGCCCATCTCTTCCAGGACTGACTCGTTGGTTCTGTGGTTGATCCAGCTGATCCTCAGTGCCCGTCTGTAGCAATCCATCTCGAATGCCATCAGTCTCTTGATATCCGCAGCTCTCAGGGTCCACGTCTTGCAGCCATACAATGCCACAGGTCATACCAGCCTCCTCAGGCATTTCAGCTTGGTGCTCTTCTGGACAGCGCGGTCCCTCCACAGAGTGGTGAGCGACTGGATGGCGGATCTTGCTGGTCCAAGCCGAGCCCTGATCTCGTGACTGCAATCTGCCGTCTGCTCAATGATGGAACCCAGGTACTTGAACTTCTCCACCTGGTCCAATGTGACACCTCGGCAGTGAATGTTAAGTTGTTCTGGCTCCCTGGTGGCTGCCTTCACCTTTGTTTTCTTGGTGTTGATCTCCAGCTGGTACTCCCTGGAGACTGTCATAATGTAATGTCTTGGGTAAAATTTACTCATTACATTACAGGTATTTAGCAGACGCTCTTATCTTATCCAGAGCGATGTACACCATACCGAGAGCAGCCTGGGGAGTAGCTAGGGGTTTGATGCCATGCTCAAGTGCACTTCAACCATTCCTGCTGGTTCAGGGAATCAAACCGCTGGTCCCAAAGCTGCTTCGGCCATGACTACTCAAATTGAAGAAAATTTTACTCGATGCCAGATAACATGTCACTCATCTCATCTCATTATCTCTAGCCGCTTTATCCTTCTACAGGGTCGCAGGCAAGCTGGAGCCTATCCCAGCTGACTATGGGCGAAAGGCAGGGTACACCCTGGACAAGTCGCCAGGTCATCACAGGGCTGACACATAGACACAGACAACCATTCACACTCACATTCACACCTACGGTCAATTTAGAGTCACCAGTTAATCTAACCTGCATGTCTTTGGACTGTGGGGGAAACCGGAGCACCCGGAGGAAACCCACGCGGACACGGGGAGAACATGCAAACTCTGCACAGAAAGGCCCTCGCTGGCCACGGGGCTCGAACCCAGACCTTCTTGCTGTGAGGCGACAGCGCTAACCACTACATCACCGTGCCGCCCCAGATAACATGTGGTCCCTCTTAAAAAGAGTAAAAGTTACTCTTTTGATAGAGCTGTTTTTCCAGAGTCGATTCTCCTCAGTTAAGTGGGAATATTTGACTCGGTTCAGTGTGTTTTGAAATTAACTCTTCTCAGTTCAGAGCCACAACCTGTTACTCTGTAATTTTGCTCCAACTCCAACTCTTACTCTCTAAACTCAAAATAGAGCAAAATTAACTATTTTATGAGGAAAACAATTTTAACTCTGGAAAAATTGCTCAATGAGCTGAGTTTATAAATTGCAAAATGGTCTTCCACTATGGGCTATTCTACTCAGAAGAAAATGTGTCAAATTTTAATTTGTAATGTTTTTTTTAAGCTCAAGTCTGTAGTGGTGAAATCTAAGGGGAAATAAAAATATTCTGACAGAACAGAAGAGATAAAAATTCTGGGAATGAATGTAGTGCTGTTTATATTCACTGTTACACAGCGCTCATTAACATCTACAGTTCAGTCAAATCAGGCTTCAGGAATAGAACCATAAAACAAATACTTGCAGTTTGATTGGATAATTTTGCTGTAAAGCATGCAGCGCTGGCTTTTTATGAACCTTTGAAATGAGTTTACTCAGCTCAGTCGTTTTTCCTGTGAATGATGTGTCATTTAAAAATAAAAATAAAAATAAATGCATTTTTGATTGGCCAGTTGTTGTGGGATAAGAGGAATAAAGCACTTCCGGTGGTGCAGTAAAAGGGAAATCATCAACTACAGGGTGGAAACATTGATGAGTTTCCTGTAAGAGATGTGATATTTAGATGTGCATGTTTAGAGTGCATGTCCAGTGTGCGCAGAAAGTATGCGCTCTGGTCTGGGGCGTGGCCATTGCAGACCACCTGTATGTGTTACGTCACAAATTATACAACTGGACTTAGGAAGACAGTGAGAGCTTACAGTAGACTGTGGTCCAGTGTTTTTAGGCACTGTTTAGTAGAATAGTGAGAGGTTTGAGACGCAGCACCTGAGCCCGCCTTTAAAGCACACCTGGCCCCCGGGGAGGGCTTCTTCTCCTGACCGGAAGGAGAGACAGAGAGAGAGGGAGAGGGAGAGAAGGGGAGTGCGAGAGGAACGACTTCTGTCCCGGTTGTCCAAGAAAAAGCTTTTTTTTTTCTTACCGCAAACAGAAAAGCAGTGTGACTCTGGGGACGAGTTAAATGTCAGTGTGGAAGCGGTGAAGAAAAATCTCACTTTAGTTTCTTTGCTTATTTCTTCAGGACTTCATCCAGAAAGACCCCTGCTGCAAGGAAACAGGTGAGAGCTTTTTTTCCAGAACAAAGAAAATACTTTTTTGTGTCAAAACAACAACCAAACAAACAAATAAATAAAAGTCGCACATAACGGTGCGACTTTTTAAATCAGTCATTTATCTTCCAAAGTCTGGGGCCTGAAACTTTTCTGAAGATTGCCATCAGTTGCTAAGATACTAACAAACAAAACCACCATTCCAAACTTTAAAAATTGATATGCTGAAATGTTTTAAAGACATTTCCCCCTAAGTCGGAATAAATGCCCTAATCTTTGGCCCGTTCTCTGGGATCTGTGCCTCGGTTTGCCCTTTGGTTTATTTAACTTACTTAACCCGTTTTTAGCTGCTGAGGTTTGATTGAAGTGATGAATAAATCTGTGATGATTTGAATTAAATGCTAAATCAATAATTTGCAGGTGAATCGGGTTCCAGAAGGGGATTCTGGGGGCCGAGCCGCATCCTCGTGGTTTCCTTTCACTTTTCTCCGATTTTTCTTTCTGAAGGGAGATGACAGAGAAAAAGATAGGTGAGTTCCAGAACACACACACACACACACACACACACACACACACACACACACACGCCAGGTTTGGGCCTTTTCTCTCTTATTTTGATAGCAGACATATGAACTAGACGCCTGTTAAACATTAATGAGGTCAGACTGAAGTGGATTAGACATGTTTAACTCAAACTCAGTGTAATAGCTGGTTATTAGTACTGTAACAAGGTCAAAGGTCAATGCTGCCCTTTTGTATTTGTCCACATGGAACAAGTAAAGTGAGGAAGATTGTGTACGTTGAGCATTTTTTCCCCAAACGATGGACCAAGGACAAAAATACGACCTGGTGATGATTCAGTGCTGAGACGCTGTTTAAGATGAACCTTACTCAGTGTAATGTGTTTATAGGAAACATGTTTTGCTCACCAAAGCTGGATTTACGGTGGCTTGATTCTGCCATGGATATCGCAAAAGAATCTTTGGTCATGAGTTGAGATTGGTGGTCTTAGTACGCATCATGTGATGCTCACCAGAGACCACTTTAGCCAACAAGAAACCTTTGATTAATGAGTATATGACAGGAAACTATGGTTATCAATTTTTCTTCCATTTTTGTGCATCAAGTGGTAAACTGGAACTAATTACAGCTAAAGTTGTGAGGGAGAACTGATGAAATGTCGGACCAGCCAGACGAGTCAAGTCAAGTTTATTTGTATAGCACTTTTAACAATAAACATTGTCGCAAAGCAGCTTTACAGAATTTGAACGACTTAAAACATGAGCTAATTTTATCCCTTATCTATCCCTGATGAGCACGCCTGTGGCGACGGTGGCAAGGAAAAACTCCCTCAGACGACATGAGGAAGAAACCTCGAGAGGAACCAGACTCAAAAGGGAACCCATCCTCATTTGGGCAACAACAGACAGCCTGACTATAATATTAACAGTTTTAACATGAAGTCAGTTTCGTTGATGTTATAAACTCTTCATTGATGGAAACTTGAGTGCAAAACTGTTCATGACAACTGCAGTCCTAAAGTTAGCAAGTCAACTGTAGCCCTCAGCCATAAAATCATTACTGTAAGAGTCCAGAGCGTCCTCCAGGTGTGACTTTCAACTGTCCACATGGGGCCGTCCTCCACAGGAGCGATGCAATGAGACTCCAACCAGACACAGGGCACCAGGATGGATCAGGCAGGTCCGAGGAGCAGAAGAGGTTCAGCATCTCGATCCCAGGACCGACATGTAACTCAGAGGGACAGACTACACACCATGCGATTGTTCCAAGGAATCATTCACAAATATTTTCACCAATTTTTTACGTTCTGTTCAGGATGAACAATTGCTCTTTATAACCATCTCATCTCATCTCATTATCTGTAGCCGCTTTATCCTGTTCTACAGGGTCGCAGGCGAGCTGGAGCCTATCCCAGCTGACTACGGGCGAAAGGCGGGGTACACCCTGGACAAGTCGCCAGGTCATCACAGGACTGACACATAGACACAGACAACCATTCACACTCACATTCACACCTACGGTCAATTTAGAGTCACCAGTTAACCTAACCTGCATGTCTTTGGACTGTGGGGGAAACCGGAGCACCCGGAGGAAACCCACGCGGACACGGGGAGAACATGCAAACTCCGCACGGGGCTCGAACCCGGACCTTCTTGCTGTGAGGCGACAGCGCTAACCACTACACCACCGTGCCGCCCTGTTTATAACCAAATATAAAGATTTTCATTTGCCATGGATAAAACACTAGGTTTTAGAGAGAATATGGTAAAGCACCGACCTGATTTTTGATGGCTTTTGTGACCATACAACGACCGTTCATACGAACAACATCCAACACCAGCACAGAGAACCCGATCATAAATACAAGGCACCTTATCTCAAACACTTGACCACTGGGCAACAAAATTCGAATCTTTATTTACGTAAGATAGATGGGTTTTTATTCAGCGCTTATTTTTAAATACATTTTACAGAAAATATTGATGCAAAAAAATTATTCTTTCATAGCAGGCAACATATCTTTGCATCGTCTGCTTATTTACTCAAACGATTTCTTACTTTGCGCACTCAGGTAAACATATTATTGTAAAGTTCAATAGCAGTTATGAGCATCTTTCCTCAGTGTAAGATAATCTAAACTTACCATGGATCGATATCAATCAGTTGTTATGTGCAATAATATTGGATGGTAACTCTATAGTAGTGATTTAAAGTGAAGGCGCTGGTTCACTGCTGTCCCCCAGGCACCCAGCAGAGTCACACTATGATAAATGTGGTGGTGTTGTTTCTGGCGCGTGGCATGCGACGTCAAAGAAAGGAATAAATCTGTATCGTAACTGCGATGTGTCTCTCATTATTGGTCTCACTGTCACAAGACAATGAGGTCTTGTGACAGTGAGATTTATTGAGGTGAAAAACACGACATGACACAATTCACTGGTTCGTTCATGGTGTTGTATTATTATTATTATTATTATTATTATTATTATTCAGGTTGATTTTGTGCCCTTGCAAATATTTTGATCATGAACTCATCAGGAGCTCCGCTTTTAGGCACTGACTAAATATCTATCTATACTATATTACATTAAACCTTTACATTAGGACAGGAGGAGATATAACACAGGTGTGGGTTAGGAACAGTTCATGTTTATTTGGACTCAAAAATATCCGATCATTACACGTGTGAGAAGATTTGAATGATGCAAGATTCCATGTTTTATTTTACGCTTACTTGCTAAAATCAGGCATTTTCTGGGACCTTGTCTTTTTCCATTTGGTTCAGTTGCTACTACATTGTAATACCTTCCAAGCATGACATAGTTATCAGGAATTTGGCAGGACGTGCTTTCTTTTGGTTCTTACACACATTGTTTTCCCTCCTGGCTTTTAACTCGTAATGTGCCGATGTTTTGAGATTTCGACTTGCACTTACTTGGCTGTTTCTAGAATTATTTATAAAAATTCATAATATAAGCTCAGTAATTACAACCTGTGAACAAAAACAGAATAAGATGATTTACAAATCATGGAAACCTTATATTTAATTGAAAATGGTACAAAGACAACATATCAAATATTGAAACTGGGTAATTTTATTGTTTTTTGAAAAACGTATGCTCATTTTGAATTTGATGCCAGCAGCACATTTCAGAAAAGTTTAGATAGGGGCATGTTTACCACTGTGCTGCATCACCTCTACTTTTAACAGCACACTGTAAACTTTTGGGAACTGAGGAGACCAATTGCTGTAGTTTTGAAAATGAAATGTCTTTAGGAGAACGAGGACATTATTTCCAAAAAGAATTTCAATTTTTGATTCTTGCCTGATGTACTATCAACAGTTTGGGGTCTCCTTTGTCGTATTTTGTGCTTCATAATGCGCCAAATGCTTTCGGTGAGAGACAGCTCTGGACTGCTGGCAGGCCAGTTTAGCACCCGAACTCTTTTACTATGGAGCCATGCAATTTTAATATGTGCAGAAAGTAGTTTGGTGTTGTCTTGCTGAAATAAACAAAGCCTTCCCTGAAAAAGATTTTGTCTGGATGGGAGCATATTGCTCTGAAATGTGTTTATATCACTCAGCATTAATGCTGCCTTCCCAGATGCACAAGCTACCCATGCCATGTGCACTAATGCCCCGTCATACCGTCACAGATGCTGCTTTTGAACTGTGCACTGATAACAAGCCGGATGGTCCCTCTCCTCTTTAGCCTGGAGGACGTGGTGTCCATGATTTCTAAAAAGAACTTTTGATTCGTCAGACCTCGGGACAGTTTTCCACTTTGCCTCAGTCCATCATAAAAGAGCTTGGGCTCAGAGAAGGGGGCGGGGTTTCTGGATATTGTTTATATCTGGTTTTAACTTGCATTTGTGGATGCAGTAATGAAGTGTTTTCACAGACGATGGTTTTCTGAAGTGTTCCTGAGCCCATACAGTGATTTCCACTACAGACACGTGTCTGCTTTTAATGCAGTGTCTCCTGAGGGCCTGAAGATCACAGGCATCCAATGTCAGTTTTCAGCCTTGTCTCTTGCATACAGAGATTTCTCCAGATTCTCTGAATCTTTTAATCTAACTCACAGCAAGAAGGTTCTGGGTTCGAACCCAGCGGCCAGCAAGGGCCGTTCTGTGTGGAGTTTGCATGTTCTCCCCGTGTCCGCGTGGGTTTCCTCCGGGTGCTCTGGTTTCCCCCACAGTCCAAAGACATGCAGGTTAGGTTAATATGGGACGGCCTTGGGCTGAGGTGCCCTTGAGCGAGGCACCGAACTCCTAACTGCTCCCCGGGCGCTGTTAGCATGGCTGCCCACTGCTCTGGGTATGTGTGTGCGCTCATTGCTCATGTGTGTGTTCACTGCTTCAGATGGGTTAAATGCAGAGAGGAAATTTCACAAGTGTGTGATGAATAAAGTTGTGCTTTCTTTCTTTCTTTCTTTCTTTCTTTCTTTCTTTCTTTCTTTCTTTCTTTCTTTCTTTCTTTCTTTCTTTAATGATATTATGGACCATAGATGATGTGATGCCCAAATTATTTGCAATCTTACATTAAGAATGTTTCGTTATTCTTAAACTGTTGCACCGTTTGCCTACGCATGCTTTCACAGAGCGGTGAACCCCTCCCCATCTTTACTTCTGAGAGACTCTGTCTCTCTGGGATGCTCTTTTTATACCCAATCATCTTACTGACCTGTTGTCAATTAACCTAATGAGGTTTTTTTTTAACATTACATACTTTTTCAATCTTTTGTTGCCCCAGCTTTTCTGAAACATGTTGGTGGGATTTAAATTCAAAATGAGCAAATATAAAAAAAAAAAGTTCTCAGTTTCAACATTTGATATGTTGTATTAATTTGCATGTGATCTAGAAATAAATACACGTCCTGCAGTGAGAGGTGATTTAAAAAAAAAAAAAAATATATATATATATATATATATATATATAAATTTTTTTCAGCATTAAGACAAGATCATGTGCTCTTAGAGCTTGCGCTTCATTCTCGGTGTTTATTCTGTTGCAAATCATGCGGGAGGCTTCGATCTAGTAGTGATGGTGTACACTGAAAAGACAAATGTTAAAAATTGTACTTTAAATGTTGTTTAAAATTTAAGAGAGCGCTGCGAAGAAATGAGGGTTATTGTATATATCTATATGTGTGTTTAAAAAGATTTTATGAAGTGTGTGTGGGTGTGTGGCTTTTGTCAGCTTGGCCTCGGTGTTGTGTTGTTTATCCGCTGACAGAGTGCCAAGACATACGGGCCTGTGTGAGTTATCACAATCGTCAGCATTAATTTTTACGGAACAGCGTTCCTCATTTTCAACTGGTGATGCAGTAAAATGAGAGGAAAAATATTTCAGGTGGAAAAAAATTTGATTGAAATGATCACTAAGATTTTAAACAGTTTGCACGAACATGAGTCCTCTATATAAACACGATAAAAATTTTAAGTACCGCTTTACATTCATGTTCTCTTAAACGTCATTATTTTAAGATTTATTTTCAGGTTTAACCTAAACCTCAGTGTTCATGTACCAGCAGTAGCATTAAGTAACAAATCAACTAGTAATTAAATTTTAAACCAAATGAAACCAAAACCAAATTAAAACTTATTTTTAATAAAAAAAATTTAACTAAATAAAAAATAAATCAAACCAAATTAAAAACTTTTTAATAAAAATTAGTTTTTAAACTAAAAAAACTTTTTTTTAAAGCAAACCAAATTAAAAAACTTACTTTTTAATTAAAAAATATTTTTTAAACTACAAAAATGTTTTTAAAGCAAACCAAATAAAAAACTTACTTTTTAATAAAAATTATTTTTTAAACTAAAAAACCTTTTTTTAAACCAAACCAAATTTAAAAAAACCCTTTTTTAATAAAATTAATTTTTGAACTAAAAAAAACTTTTTTAAAGCAAACCAAATTAAAACACTTACTTATTAATAAAATTACTTTTAAACTAAAAAAAACCTTTTGAAACCAAACCAAAATCAAATTTAAAAATTTATTTTTTAATAAAAAATATTTTTTAAACCTAAAAATATAATTTTAAATCAAATTGAAGCAAAACCAAAAAGGATGAATAATCAATATGTGAAATAACCAACGTTCATATGATCAGTGAATAAAATGACTCCCACAAGAAGTTTGTTCCTGTTGTCACTTACGTTATAGTAGCTATAAACAGTCTTTCCCTCACCAGCCTCTTTTTTCCTCTCTCTCTCTCTCTCTCTCTCTCTCTCTCTCTCTCTCTCTCAGTTAATAACACAAAAAAACAGCTTGTCATGTTACCATGAGATGGAAAAGAAGTGTAAACACCTCTGTCCTGAAAATGTCTGGAAAGTTAAAGTTACAGCTTTATGTCTGACTGTTACAAAGCACTGACACTGGAGACTCCTTCCATAAAAATTAAATTATAAAAATAATTACACACATTTTTAATCTGTTTATACGGTGCATCCACTGTAAATGAGCAGTTACTATAGAAACTATAGCCTATCAGAATGAGCTTTAATATGAATGACCACTGTGTGTCAGAATATGTAAAAAATGTATAAACGTCGACTCACCTCAGAGATGCGCAGTGAAAAATGAAAAAAAAAAAAAAGTTACGATGCCACTAGAAGTCGTGTTATAGCTCTGCCTTCTGAAATCTGAACCGAAACCTGACCACTCAGGAGTGTCTATATTATCCTCTATAATTTGCCAAGTACAACACGTTATGTACCTGGACACACACATGCACACACACACACACACGCGCGCACACACACACACACACACACACACACACACACACACACACTGCACACTTAAGAACCTTCTGTGTAGCTGAGATCATGATTGAGGGTTATGGTGTGACTGAGTTAGTGCTGGTACTGAGAAGTTTCTCATCATTCTCAGGTAGAAATAATGAATATTTATAATGAACGCTGCGAGTCACTGGTGTTGCCGCACAGCAAATTCCTCAGTGTTGAATTAACACTTTCAGAGTTAATTTGTGTCCAGTTGGACCTATATAAACACAGTAGGGTGTTAAATCAACACTCTGAGTGTTAATTCAACACTGGGGATTTTGCTGTGTGTGTGTCTCGTGGAGACTGGAACTTCTCCAGTTTTCCACGTGTCTGTGGAACATGTTGATTCCTCCACATTATAACATTTAAGCCATTTTACTGGAAGTGGAGTCGTGGCAGCACTCATGACTCACATCCATGACTCACTGAGGACTCGGACACACACACACACACACACACACACACACACACACACACACACAGAGCAGCACGTACACCGGACTGAACGCCACTGAACAGTCGAGAGGGAATCTCTAGGAGTCACACAGTTCAGTTTGATTTGATTTGATTCAGTTCAACCACAGTGTGATTTCTGTCTGAGTCAGTTTGATTTGATTCAGTTTAATTCGATTTAATTTGATTCAGGGTGCCACAGTGAGATTCTATTTGATTCAGTTTGATTTGATTCAGTTTAATTCGATTTGAATTGATTCAGAGAGCCATTGTGTGATTCTATTTGAGTCAGTTTGATTTGATTCAGTTTAATTAAATTTGATTCAATTCACTGTGCCACAGTGTGATTCTATTTGATTCATTTTGATTTGATTCAGATTAATTCAATTTGATTTGATTCATGCTACAATGTGATTCTGTTTGTTTCAGTTTAATTCAATTTGATTCAGTTCAGGGTGCCACAGTGTGATTCTATTTGATTCAGTTTGATTTGATTCAGTTTAATTAAATTTGATTCAGTTCAGTGTGCCACAGTGTGATTCTGTTTGAGTCAGTTTGATTTGATTCAGTTTAATTAAATTTGATTCAATTCACTGTGCCACAGTGTGATTCTATTTGATTCATTTTGATTTGATTCAGATTAATTCAATTTGATTTGATTCATGCTACAATGTGATTCTGTTTGTTTCAGTTTAATTCAATTTGATTCAGTTCAGGGTGCCACAGTGTGATTCTATTTGATTCAGTTTGATTTGATTCAGTTTAATTAAATTTGATTCAGTTCAGTGTGCCACAGTGTGATTCTGTTTGAGTCAGTTTGATTTGATTCAGTTTAATTAAATTTGATTCAATTCACTGTGCCACAGTGTGATTCTATTTGATTCATTTTGATTTGATTCAGATTAATTCAATTTGATTTGATTCATGCTACAATGTGATTCTGTTTGTTTCAGTTTAATTCAATTTGATTCAGTTCAGGGTGCCACAGTGTGATTTGATTCAGTTTGATTTGATTCAGTTTAATTCAATTTTATTCAATTCAGGGTGCCACAGTGTGATTCTGTTTGACTCAGTTTGATTTGATTCAGTTTAATTCGATTTGATTCGATTCAGGGTGCCACAGTGTGATTCTGTTTGACTCAGTTTGATTTGATTCAGTTTAATTCAATTTCATTCGATTCAGGGTGCCACAATTTGATTGTATTTGATTCAGCTTGATCCAATTTAGTTTAATTCAATTTGATTCAATTCAGGATGCCACAGTGTGATTTGATTCCATTCAATTTGATTTGATTTAGTTTGATTAAATTTGATTCGATTTCGGGAGTCACAGTGTGTTTTTATTCTGCTCAGTTCAATGTGATCCACATCAGTTATGCAGGGTTCCACAATGTTATTAGATTCAATTCTATTCAATTTAGTTTACATTTTATGTCTATAACACATTTCAAACATTTAAGATCACTTCATGAGAAATTATAAAATATTACGTACATGTGCAATTGAAAGAACGCAACTGAGATACAAAATAAAGAAAATGCAGTAAACATTGTTTAAAAAAGGGAAAGGCAAATAAGAAGGAAAGGAATGAAAAGTATTACTTGTACAGGTTAGAGCTGTTTAAATGAATATTACATTAATATAAATGATATTTACATATTCAAAGGCAGGAACTTTGCATAAATGTTTGCGATGTCATGCTTGTCGTCATGTAACACAAAATATAATTGTTTTGGTGAACTCACCCTAATGTCACTTGCTGCATGTACAACCCCGATTCCAAAAAAGTTGGGACAAAGTACAAATTGTAAATAAAAACGGAATGCAATAATTTACAAATCTCAAAAACTGATATTGTATTCACAATAGAACATAGACAACATATCAAATGTCGAAAGTGAGACATTTTGAAATTTCATGCCAAATATTGGCTCATTTGAAATTTCATGACAGCAACACATCTCAAAAAAGTTGGGACAGGGGCAATAAGAGGCTGGAAAAGTTAAAGGTGCAAAAAAGGAACAGCTGGAGGACCAAATTGCAACTCATTAGGTCAATTGGCAATAGGTCATTAACATGACTGGGTATAAAAAGAGCATCTTGGAGTGGCAGCGGCTCTCAGAAGTAAAGATGGGAAGAGGATCACCAATCCCCCTAATTCTGCGCCGACAAATAGTGGAGCAATATCAGAAAGGAGTTCGACAGTGTAAAATTGCAAAGAGTTTGAACATATCATCATCTACAGTGCATAATATCATCAAAAGATTCAGAGAATCTGGAAGAATCTCTGTGCATAAGGGTCAAGGCCGGAAAACCATACTGGGTGCCCGTGATCTTCGGGCCCTTAGACGGCACTGCATCACATACAGGCATGCTTCTGTATTGGAAATCACAAAATGGGCTCAGGAATATTTCCAGAGAACATTATCTGTGAACACAATTCACCGTGCCATCCGCCGTTGCCAGCTAAAACTCTATAGTTCAAAGAAGAAGCCGTATCTAAACACGATCCAGAAGCGCAGACGTCTTCTCTGGGCCAAGGCTCATTTAAAATGGACTGTGGCAAAGTGGAAAACTGTTCTGTGGTCAGACAAATCAAAATTTGAAGTTCTTTATGGAAATCAGGGACGCCGTGTCATTCGGACTAAAGAGGAGAAGGACGACCCAAGTTGTTATCGGCGCTCAGTTCAGAAGCCTGCATCTCTGATGGTATGGGGTTGCATTAGTGCGTGTGGCATGGGCAGCTTACACATCTGGAAAGACACCATCAATGCTGAAAGGTATATCCAGGTTCTAGAGCAACATATGCTCCCATCCGGACGTCTCTTTCAGGGAAGACCTTGCATTTTCCAACATGACAATGCCAAACCACATACTGCATCAATTACAGCATCATGGCTGCATAGAAGAAGGGTCCGGGTACTGAACTGGGCAGCCTGCAGTCCAGATCTTTCACCCATAGAAAACATTTGACGCATCATAAAACGGAAGATACGACAAAAAAGACCTAAGACAGTTGAGCAACTAGAATCCTACATTAGACAAGAATGGGTTAACATTCCTATCCCTAAACTTGAGCAACTTGTCTCCTCAGTCCCCAGACGTTTACAGACTGTTGTAAAGAGAAAAGGGGATGTCTCACAGTGGGAAACATGGCCTTGTCCCAACTTTTTTGAGATGTGTTGTTGTCATGAAATTTAAAATCACCTAATTTTTCTCTTTAAATGATACATTTTCTCAGTTTAAACATTTGATATGTCATCTATGTTCTATTCTGAATAAAATATGGAATTTTGAAACTTCCACATCATTGCATTCCGTTTTTATTTACAATTTGTACTTTGTCCCAACTTTTTTGGAATCGGGGTTGTAATTAATGAGAGATTTTATACTATTTATGAATTAACATACAAAATGAACAAAAGTGCAAGAGTGGGAAGCATATTAATATGTAATTTATGTAATTAGTTTGTTTCTAAGAGGCATTACGCCACAATTTCTGTGTTCTGTTGGGAAAACAGTGCACTATGGAGGCAATGTGATTATTACGTGCCCTCTGTAGTAAGTATACAGTAGATACGGTGACTAGAAAGGTATTTCAGATTCACTCAGTAAATTACTGATGATGGATGTTTCTGTTGATCTCCTCATAAATGAATGAGGAAAAAATATCCAGTAAATAAAAAAGAAATGATGCCGAAACAAACGATTCAGTTTGATTTGATTCGACTCAATATGATTCACCTCAAATAGATTGTAAATCATCAAACCAGTCCTTGTTGAATCTTATCGATTCATTTCGTTTAATGACGTCATAAACGTCTTAATGAGCTGAATGTAATCTGAGAGCAGGCCAGCGTTTATTTCTCATCGTCTCATTTTGTTCATTTTGTCTCCGTTTATGACGGTTTGTGATCATTCAAGAGAGAATCACAAATCATATACAGTACACGTACAATCAATTTTTCCATTCTTGCTCTGCAGAATTCTACTCGTAGCAGATGCGGTGCATTAAAACTTATACCATGCTGGATATTTATCTTCTCAGTGTTGATTCAGTTTGAAGAGGATTTGCCCAACCTCTGTTTTGGAGAATAGAGTGTGAGTTTGCCTTTAACTTACAAAAGCAGTCAGGTGTGGAAGTCTGAGGCAGAGAGACGGGGAGTTGTGCGCAGTGCCAGATCACGGCATCGGGACTTTTTCAGGTGCGACACAAAAGTGCTGCTTGTTCTGTGGTGAAATGGGTCAGGACTCAGAACCGCAGGGACTGGCCAAGAAATGTTGTTTCATTTCTTTTAGTTAAATCTCGGGGATCAATGTGGAGTGATTTATTTTATTTTTTTGTTTCAGGATCACATGAACTAGCTAAATGTATAATCCATTAAATATAGCTGAATGCAAAAGTTTACATGCCCTTAACTTACATTATATCAACAAATTCTTTTTGTTCCATCCATCTATCTATTTCCACTCGCTGGCCACTTTAATAGGAACTTCTTGTTGTTGATTCTAAGGGTGTTTTCACACTTGGTCCCTTTCAGCCATCTAACCAAACTCAGATCGATGACTCAGCATTTTTTGTGCATATGTGAACACTCCAACCGTACCCAGACCCCTTTAAAGCGAACCGAACTGAGACCACCTCAGGAGGTGGTCTCAGTACGGTTCGCTAAAAATCAACGGTACGGTTCGCCTGATCTGCGCATTGTGAACAAAAAGCGCACCGGGTTCACTTCGCCTTTTTCACTGTAGTTTAACCTTCTTCGTTTGCTGTAGTTGGTCACGTGACTGTAGCAGAGAAACTCAACTTCCTTTTGGAACTTACCACAGACGCTTTACAGTTCTCTGAACTTATAGACTGACGAGTCGGCCACAATAATATAACTATATATATATATATATATATATATATATATATATATATATATATATATTAGTGCTGTCAAAAATGTCGCGTTATTAATGCGTTAACTTGACTCAATTTTAACGGCGATAATTTTTTTATCGCGAGATTAACGCTCTGTGACATGATGTAGGTTTTTCATAAGCTTTTGAAACTGCCAGGAACTTGGAACAGAGACTTTGCTTAGAAAAACGATAGCAGCTAGACTGTAATGCCACGCCCCGCACAGCCAGAGTCCTTTGCCCTCCTCCCCCCAAAGAACGAGCGCGGACAGGGAGTGCTAGTAGAGATGGGATTTATGGCTCTTTGATGGGATCCGCATCTTTGTGATCCGTTCTTTGAAAAGAGCCGTTCAAAAGACTGGCTCATTTGGCTCTTTTTAAATATTTATTCAGTTTTAAGAAGACAGCGTCTAAAGAAGCCAGATCCCTCTGAACTGTAAACTCAATGCTATCCCAGAAATCCTTCCTGTAATATGCAAATTTGGCCGCCTCTGATTGGACAGCGCGACGCATCAACAGGCAGAAAGTGTAAAAGTACAAAATGTGTTAAGTGAGCTGAAACAGTAAAGATCAGATTCAATGCAATATTTATCAACGAACAACTTAAAGTTAATATAATAGTGTACTTTATATTATAATCAAGCATGTCAAGCCTACCGTCACTGTGTAACCTGTCTCTCTGATTAGAGTTGTAGACTAACTCAAGCAGTAGATCACTTCACTCATGGTTCTTTTGCTAGCCCCGGTGTTCGGCTTAGGTTTCACTTTGCAGTGGCTGTGTCAAGACGTGTTATGCTTTGCAATGAAAAAAACATTGGTACAAAGCAAGCCCATTCACTTTTTTATGCTGCTAAGAGAATTACAATGGTTTTTCATGTGACAAAAATGTGCGATTAAATTGCGATTAATCGCGAGTTAACTATGACAGTCGCGACATTAATCGCGATTAAATATTTTAATCGCTTGACAGCACTAATATCTCATCTCATTATCTCTAGCCGCTTTATCCTTCTACAGGGTCGCAGGCAAGCTGGAGCCTATCCCAGCTGACTACGGGCGAAAGGCGGGGTACACCCTGGACAAGTCGCCAGGTCATCACAGGGCTGACACATAGACACAGACAACCATTCACACTCACATTCACACCTACGCTCAATTTAGAGTCACCAGTTAACCTAACCTGCATGTCTTTGGACTGTGGGGGAAACCGGAGCACCCGGAGGAAACCCACGCGGACACGGGGAGAACATGCAAACTCCACACAGAAAGGCCCTCGCCGGCCCCGGGGCTCGAACCCAGGACCTTCTTGCTGTGAGGCGACAGCGCTAACCACTACACCACCGTGCCGCCCAGCACTAATATATATATAATAAATTTATTTTCCTTAATCCGCACTATTTTGATCAGAGAATACAGCAGGGCAAGCATGGCAGCAGACATTTTGATTCAAGAGAAAATTACCCAGAATTCCGTGCACTGGGGGTCTGAGGGCTCTAGAGGACCTGGTGTGAACAGAAAGAGGACTGAGGCCCCATCAAAGCTTAACTGGACCAGAAAGAGAACCCAGTCCTCTTTGTAATAAATTCACAGTGTGAACACAAAAAGAACTGAGTTCTTTTTCTGTTGGTCCACTTTTTGGTCCACTTAAAGAGGACTGAGTCTGGTTCCTTTAAAGGGGACCAGGTGTGAAAACACCCTTAGATCCCTGTTCTTGGCTGCAGGAGTGGAACCCAGTGTGTTCTTCTGTTCTGCTGTTGCATGCTGAGATGCTTTTCTGCCCACCACAGTTGTAAAGAGTGATTATATGAGTTACTATATCCTTCCTGGCAAAAAAAAAAAATCTCCAACCACCTCAAATCTGTCCATTTTCTGATTTCTGACTTCTCTTATCAACAAGGTGTTTGTTTCCACCCACAGAACTGTCACTCACTCACTCACTCACTCACTCACTCACTCACTCACTCACTCACTCACTCACTCACTCACTCACTCACTCAGTGTTTTTTGTTTTCCGCACCATTCTGTGTAAACTCTACAGACTGTTGTGTGTGAAAACCCCAGCAGGAGATCAGCAGTTTCTGAAATACTCAAACCAAAAACACTCATCTGGCTCAAACCAACACCCATACCACAGTGAAAGAAAGAAAGTCACACTTCACTGTGAGATCACAATTTTTCCTCATTCTTATGTTTGAATGGTGAGTGGTGGGGTTCACCCTGGGCAGGTCACTGATCTATAGCTCACAGAGCTCACAGAGAACTGATCCTCACCTGTATGACATAATTACATGATGTCTGTGAATTTTACCCTCGTCCAGTGTCAGTCATTGTTCACAGACTACATATTCCCATGTGTGGAAAGAATATGCCATTATGACCTGAAATAACCCCATCCTGTTGGTAAAGAGCTCTTTCTAAAGCACAGAGAGAATCCAGGATTGTTTTTTTTTTCTTTAAATCATGATAAAACGCTGAAATATAAAACAGAGTGATGCTTCTGGTTGCGGTTTTAGGTCTGTGTGTGGGACAAAACATAAAATTACAAGCACGCAGTTTCCTGAGACAGCTATTTCTCCAAGGTCTTGCGATGATAACTGGAAACATGTTATTCAGAGAGTGCTGTTACGAAACAGGAATGCTTCACCATGTTGTAAAAGTTTTTTAAACAGATTTGGGTTCGGCAGACAGAAGATTATATTTTGTGTGCAGTGTGACAGAGTGATTATGGAAGGGTAAAAAGGGATGGGAACTCCGAGAACTGAGCGCTCTCTGCTGGTTCTGGTTCTGGTTTGTACTGAATAACCAAACCTTCCATGAAAGACTCTTGGGTAGAAGTTCAGTAGTAAGCAGGAGACGGTGTTGTGGTGGGTGCCAAAACTATGTCACTAATGGAGAAAGATGGGGGCTTCAGATGTGGTCTTTCTCTGTTTTTTTGTGTGATGGTGTTTCCTTGAAAACTGCCTCAGTTCTCTTATGCCCCTTTTCCACCAAAGCAGTTCCAGGGCTGGTTCGGGGCCAGTGCTTAGTTTGGAACCGGGTTTTCTGTTTCCACTGACAAAGAACTGGCTCTGGGGCCAGAAAAACTGGTTCCAGGCTAGCACCAACTCTCTGCTGGGCCAGAGGAAAGAACCACTTACGTCAGCGGGGGGGAGTTGTTAAGACCAACAACAATAACAAGGCCGTGAAAGATCGCCATTTTTAAGCGACGAGAAGCAGCAGCTGTACAAACGCGAAGTCATCCATTATTATTATTATTGTTGTTGTTGCTGCTGCTTCTTCCGTGTTGTTTTTGCTTCGATATTCGTGCCAAGGTTTATGCAAATGTAGCGACATAACTGACATATACAGCAACGTAACTGACGTATACAGCGACATAATGACGTGGCTTCCCTTAGCACCACGAGCTATGGAAAAGCAAACTGGTTCTCAGCTGGCTCGCAAGTTGAACGAGTTGTGAACCAGCACCAGCACCGGCCCCGAACCAGCCCTGGAACTGATTTGGTGGAAAAGGGGTATTAGTTATGCTGTGGTGAGGGTTTCAGATAGTGACACAGAAGTGAGCCAGCCAGGAGTGTCGAATCATATCCATTTCCAAAATACCTTTCAAATGAATTAACAGATTTGTTGAGATGTTATTGGTGACTAAACGGGGGGGGGTTCAGTCTACTAAGTGCAGCATGACCTGTAAACTAAAAATCCTTCATTACCCCATACTGCACTTTATACAGCATGCAGAAACCCCCACGTGTGAATCCCTTTTTACGTATTCATAACCTCACGCCTTCAAGATCTCAAAGCACTTCTGTCTCAGCATCTCGAAGTCCCAGAGCCTCCTCCATGATGTCTGTTTTTTATCTCTGTAACTCGTCTTGTGCAATATGATTTGTTCATCTTTACATGATCTGCACTGACTTTGATTTATTCTGATTATTTTATACAGTATTCCCCGACCTGACACACTTCATGTATCAGAGTAAGTGTTGCATATGTACTCACTTTCAGACATTAATAATACCCGGGAGACAGGAGTAGGCTCGAACGTGCCGCTTTACTGAATTGTACGTGCTACACACCCCCAAGATCCGGGTTACCCATAATTCCCAGACTAAAACTACGGCAAGTGGGTGTGGACAAATATAACAAACATAACATTTCCTTCCCCCTTAGAATAGAAGTCCCCCATACACAAAAATGACAAATAAAACCAAAATCATATTTTAGAAAAATGTAGTAAACAGCAGCAAGGGGGGTTGAACCATAAATGAGAACCTTTTTATACACACACACACACATATATATATACATACATACATACATACAAACACACACTCACAGACAATATAGAACCTACGGGGCGAGGGTAGACTGCCTCACCCCGTGACGGCATCCCTGGGTATTATTCTGACCCAGATGGTTGGGTATGCCGTACTAAATTCACAAGTCCATTCGCTTGGGTGGACGTCGCTCCCTTTCCGGATATCGGCGCTCCCGGGAAAAGCCTGGTGTAACGCCCTTTTGGGACGTTGACCCCACTGCCGGAGATGGGGGTGGCAACCCCACCTGCGTCTCTGGTGGAAGCTCAGGTACAGCTACCTCAGGAACGGGAGCCCCCCCAGGGGCTGCCATGGTGTCAGTACCGTCATCCTCCAATAGATCCCCACTGCCAACCATGGAGGGCTGTGTGGGTGCTGGTGCTGCACTCAGTAGGATTTGGTCGACATGCCTCTTCCACATACGACCATCAGCAGTCTGGAGGGTGTACGAGACCGGACCCGTCTTTGCCACTATAGTCGCCTGCACCCACTGTGAACCTGCACTGTAATTCCTGCCCAGCACGTAGTCACCAGGTGCGAAGTTCCTTTCCTTGGTCTGTCGGCGCTGCTGTATCTGTTTCTCTTGTTGCTTTTGAACAGTGTCTTTCACAGCAGCAGGTTTAAGCAGATCAAAGTGAGACCGCAGGTCCCTCTTGAACATCAGGGATGCTGGAGAAGACTTAGTTGTAGCATGAGGTGTATTTCTGTAAGTTAACAGAAATCGGTGCAGCCGCTGATGAAAGGACCCCTGGCCCTGAGACGTCTTCAGTGCATGTTTAAGGGTTTGCACAAACCTTTCAGCTAACCCGTTAGTAGCTGGATGAAAAGGTGCTGATTTGATGTGCTGCACCCCGTTCACTTGCAAGAAGGTGCTCATTTCTTCTGACACTAGCTGGGGCCCATTGTCAGAGACCAATTGCACGGGACATCCAAAACGGCTGAACATTTCCCCAATTTTCTCAATGGTTTTAGCTGCTGTGGTGGATTTCATAACTGCCACCTCAGGCCATTTGCTATGGGCATCCACTGCAACCAGAAGCATCTGGCCTTCCACTGGACCCGCGAAATCTACATGGACTCGCTGCCATGGTTCTTCTGGGAACTCCCAGGGGTGTAAGGGCGCTAGCTGGGGAATGTTCCGGACCCTCTGGCACGTGTGGCAACACTTAGCCACACTCTCGATCTCTCGGTCCACTCCTGGCCACCAAAAGAAACTCCTTGCCAATTCCTTCATGCGCACAATTCCGCTATGGCCTGTATGCAGTTGTTGGAGAACAGTCTTGCGTAGTGTTGGTGGAATGACCACCCTCCTTCCCCACAGCAAACATCCCGACTGTATTGACAGCTCTGTCTTCCTTGACAGGTAAGGCTGAAAACCTGGAATATTGCTAATGGAGTGCCCCTTTGTTACCATATCCATGACTCTCGCCAACACAGGGTCAGTGCGAGTTGCCCTCTTCACCTGTACAGCTGTGACCGGTGCCCCCTCTACCTGGCTAAAGTAGAAAATCTCTACACTGTTGTCGGGTTTGGTAACAGGCAACGGAAGCCTAGATAAACCATCCGCATTTTGGTGTCGGTCTGCCTTGCGATATTTTATCTCGTATGAATGGGCGGATAACAGCATGGCCCAACGCTGCATGCGGCTCGCTGCCAATGATGGTATGCCAGAGTGTGGCCCCAGGATTGTGGTGAGAGGCCTGTGATCAGTGAGGAGGGTGAACCGCCGCCCATACAGATATTGATGAAAACGCCGAACACCAAAGACAATGCTCAGGGCTTCTCTCTCTATCTGTGCATAATTAGACTCCGCTTTATTTAATGTTCGTGATGCGAAGGCAATAGGTTTTTCTTCCCCATTCGGCAATATGTGGGAAATGACAGCTCCTACTCCATAGGGAGAGGCATCACAGGCGAGTTGTATGGGCAGAGAGGGGTCAAAGTGTGTGAGCACCCCCGACTTCAACAGTGTATCCTTAGCTTGCTGAAAAGCCTGCTGACATGCTTCATTCCATTTCCAGGCTTTTCCTTTACAGAGCAAGCTGTGCAACGGTTTCAGTGTGGATGCTAAGTTGGGTATAAACCGGCCATAGTAGTTTAGTAATCCCAGGAAGGAGCGTAATTGACCCACATTTTCGGGTGGCGGCGCATCTGCAATGGCACGGCTCTTGGATGGTGCAGTGTGCAACCCACTGGCATCGATAACATGCCCCAGATATTCGACTGACGGCTTGAAGAATTCGCACTTGTCCTTACGCACTCTAAGGCCATAATCCTGCAAGCGCTGAAGGACCGCGTCGAGGTTGCGCAGGTGTTCTTCATCGGTGGCTCCTGTGCAGAGGATGTCGTCAAGGTAGCATTGTGTGCCAAGGAGACCATTGAGGATCTGGTCCATGGCACGCTGGAAATGGGCAGGGGCTGATGTGATTCCAAAAGGAAGTCGACAAAATCTGAACAGGCCCTTTTGTGTCGTTATGGTGAGTAGCTCTCGAGACTCCTCTTCGACAGCCATCTGCAAGTAGGCTTGATTTAGATCTATTTTGCTAAACTTTTGTCCGTGACTGAGTCCAGCAAACAAATCATCAATGTGTGGCAAAGGATATTGTTCTGGAGCAAGTGCAGGATTCAACGTCACCTTGAAATCCCCACAAATTCGGATATCCCCATTTCTCTTTGACACCGGGACGATAGGCGTTGCCCACTCGCTAATTGCTACTGGCTCCAGCACGCCACTGGCGACCAGGGCATCCAGTTCAGCATCGACCTTCGAGCGTATGGCGTAGGGCACAGGCCTAGCTTTCAAGAATTTCGGCCTCCCATCTGTTTTGAGGCTCAGTTTAACAGTAATGTCTTTCATTAGGCCCAGCTCATTTTTGAAGACCTCTTGGTGTCTCTGTAAAACAGTTTCTAGTTTTCTGGCGCTGGGAGACAGCATCTTTACGGTTTGCCAGTTTAGTTGCAGGTTCTCTAACCAGACTCTGCCCAAGATAGAGGGGCAATTACCCATAGCCACATAGACAGGGAGTTTCCTCACTTGGTTTTCGGTTTGAACGGTGACGTCAGTCATACCAGCCATTGGCACTGGTTCACCGAGGTAAGTGCTAAATCTGGTGTCTGAGGGTCGCAAAGGCAAATGTTGTAGGTGCCTCCTATACACCTTTTTAGAGAGGATGGACGCTTTGGATCCAGTGTCAATCTGCATATTTATGGGGTGTCCTTCTAACAGGGGTTTTGCCCAGTAACCCTCATCATCTGCATCCACTTTATATATTTTCAGAGAATGCACACTCACCTCTGATTCTTCCTCAGACTCGCTAGACTGTTCATTTTGTCTCACTGTGTGGACTGGCCTCTTTTTCTTTTCCTTCCGGTAGTCTTGCCTGTTTGCAAACATTTTGTCATTACCCTCATTTTTGGTAACTTTCCCCGCGATTCTTTTGCTTTGACACACTCGCTCTATGTGGCCTTGTTTCCCACAGTGACGGCAATCCATATCCTTGCATCTGCATGCCGTGGCTAGGTGCCCCATTCTGCCGCAACGGTAACATGGCCCCTGCATTTTGTCTGAGCTCACTGTGTGCACTTTGGTGGTTGCGTGAAGCTGTTGAGCTTCCTTTGATGCCATTTCCATGGATAGACTAATGCTAATCGCCTTATCCAGTGTTAGATTTTTAGTGGTGAGCAACTTTTTCTGTGCTGCTTCATCTTTAAGGCCGCACACTAGCCTGTCTCTTAACGTGTCGTTTAGAACATTCCCAAACTCACAATGTTCCGCCAATTCTCTCAGCGCTGCCACAAACAAAGAAACCGACTCTCCTTCTTCTTGGTCACGCTTATGAAATCTGAACCTTTCAGCGATTAACAGTGGTTTCGGTGAATAATGTTCTGACAAGACCTTGACTATTTCCACATATGTCTTTTCCCCAGGCTTTGTGGGTTGAAGCAGGTCACGTAACAGGTTGAACGTTTTAGGTCCCATCACAGCTAGGAAGGTGGGTACAATTTTGTGATTAGCAATGCCGTTTGCCAGGACAAAGTAATCAAAACGTTCGGAGTACGAGCTCCATTGTTCAACATTCTCATCAAAAGGGCCGATATTACCGACAACTCCAGCCATTGTTGGGGTTGGTTCCCTCTGTTCAGCTTGACTCGTTGGGCGCGAATTAACACTGGCGTGTCCGCCGTCGGATCCCGCTGCAGCGCAGTGTATTTCCTCCTCAGAAGAAGAGCTGGACATAATCAAGCATCCCTTCCCTGTTAAAAAAGAAATACCGCCTCGGTGACTGTCACGTAATCAGCTCGCGTGGAGTGATGATATCCTCGTCGCCACTTGTTGCATATGTACTCACTTTCAGACATTAATAATACCCGGGAGACAGGAGTAGGCTCGAACGTGCTGCTTTACTGAATCGTACGTGCTACACACCCCCAAGATCCGGGTTACCCATAATTCCCAGACTAAAACTACGGCAAGTGGGTGTGGACAAATATAACAAACATAACAGTAAGCAAGTCATTAAAAATACCCAAAAAAAAAGCAGGTGTCTTGGACATGCAGGCAATGGATGGATGTAAGTGCAGGAAGAGTATTATTTACAAACATGCTGGCAAACAATTCTAAGTCGTTAGATAAACTCAGAGCCATAGAACAGGCAGTAATCAGGCGAGGCACAGACAGGATATCCAAGGCAATGACAATACTCAAAGTCCAAAAACACAAACAGGGTCAAAACCAATAAAGCGATATAAAAATACAAGGCTTGGAAACGTCAGACGCAGGGTACAGAGTGTCCACTTCACAAAGTCTGTGTGTTACTGACCCTGTGTCCAAAATCACTCACTACTCACTCTATAGTGGACTATATAATGAGTTCACCATTTTGTAACACTGTCCGAAGGTATAGTGAGAATTATTACACCCTAGATCAGGGGTGTCCAAACTGATCCATAAAGGGCCGTGTGGCTGCACGTTTTCATTCCAGCCATGCAGCAGCACACCTGACTTGGCTCATTCAATCAACCGAACTGTCTTCACACAGTCAAATACTTGCAGCCACACCCACCCTTGATTAAAGGGTGGGTGTGTCAGTTGATTGAATAAGCCAAATCAGGTGTGCTGCTGCATGGCTGGAATGAAAACCTGCAGCCACACGGCCCTTTATGGATCAGTTTGGACACCCCTGCCCTAGATAGTGGACTCATAACCCTGTGTCCAAAATCGCTCACTCGTTCACTACTCCCTACTCCCTATATAGGGAATTACTACTGTATATAGAGGACTATATAGTGAGCTCATTGGTAAAATGAAAAAACACTTTTGGACACTAGTCCGTCGCGGCGGTATTTACGTCATTACTGTCGCACAATTAAAACGTGCCAGATCAGTCGGCTGGTAGGTTTCAAAATAATAAATACATGCATGCGTTTTTGTGATAAATCCATATTATACTGAGCGCATTTCCCACATTAATCAATACAAAGTCCCTGCAGCTTTCAGTTCTTTTTAAAATCAAGGCTGAATACTTTCTTCTTTGCCGCTGCCTTTTATTAAATCACATTTGAGATTTTTTATTTGATTTCTTTCAGCACGACCGCAATGCATGATGGGATATATTGCTTTGGTTAGTGACCATCGTTGTACACTACTTTTCGTGATGCATTGTGGGATTCTTTGAGTGCACTATATAGGGTGTAAATAATCCTCACTAAGGTTTTGGACAGTGCTACAAAATGGCGTCCTCACTATATAGTGCCCTATATAGTGAGTAGGGAGCGATTTCAGACACAGGGATAGTATCCCACAATGCATCGTGAAAAGTAGTGAACAACCGATGGGCACTAACCAAGCAATATATAACATCATGCATTGCGGTCACATTGAAAGAAAAATAGCAGACGACATTAGTCATCATAGTATGTTGGGGTGAACGGACGGAGGAAGAAACACATTATAAAGGGATATTCGAATCCAGTTAAAAATAGCAAGAGAATAGAAAATAAGCTAAAATAGAATCAGACAGATAAAATACAAGAATAAAAGTTCCAGTGCAGAGCGAGGAATTAATCAAAAGCCTCAAATTTGATTTAATAAAAGGCAGCGGCAAAGAAGAAAGAAAGGATTCAGCCTTGATTTAAAAGAACTGAAAGATGCAGCAGACACAAAGTACTTTGTATTTATTAATATGGGAAATATGCTCAGTATAATATGGATTTATTACAAAAATTTTATCACGTGTGTATTTATTATTTTGAAAATCCACCAGCCAACCGATCTGACACATTTTACTTGTGAGACAGTAATGACGTAAATAACGACGCGCTGGAGTAATGTCCGAAAGTGTTTTTTTTCCCCTCATTTTACCAGTGAGCTCACTATATAGTCCTAGATATAGAATTCCCTAGATAGTGAGTGAGTGAGTGAGTGAGTGAGTGAGTGAGTGAGTGAGTGAGTGATTTCGGACACAGCTTGAGAGTCCTGTTATGCATGCGCTGTGATTGTGCTCTAATCAGGAACAGGTGCATGGTAATTAGTCCTAATGGTGCTGTGCATGCATTATGTGCTGCGCGCTCTGAGTGCCGACACGCGTGGACGTGACAACAGGCTTTTTCTCCACAGTAAAACAGGAACTATGATAATTTGGGGTAAAGTTTGGTGACATTCCCTTGGCTGGTTGTAGAGATAAATTATCATGAATATCAACTTATTTTCCATTTCAGTCGATCACAAACAGTGAATTTCTCTGCAATCTGGAAATCCCAAGGTTCCACAGGGTCTCCAGCTCAGAGCCATCAGGTTATGTAGAAACAGTAGCGATTCACGGGTGCCAAGCACTAGAGCCCTGCACTCCCGCGGGAGTCCCGCGGGACTCGCGGGACCCGCTGCAAAGCAGTGCGGCGCGGGACAAATTTTGAAAGCTCATTGCGGGAGCAGGAGTGCACATATGTGGGCGTGGGCGGGAGCGGGAGTGCACATATGCGGGCGCAGGCGGGAGCGGTGATAAGCTGCAGTCCCGCTAACTAAAAACGTGTTTAAAATAAAATTTATAAATTATTAATTTATGTCCATCATATATAATTTGTGCTGGATATTTTATTTGGCATTAATAAAAACATTTTAAGATGCCTAAATTTGCAGAGAGAGTCAGATTGCCAGATTGAGTGAGGAATGCCATCTTAAATTTGCCATTGATCACCCTAACAGGCAATCCTTTGATCACTCTAATGACTTGCCATTCACACCCAGCCTCCAGTGACCCACACTAACATGATGCCTCAATGACACCTTAGATGAGCTGGTCATCAGAATTCTGATTCTGATCCAGGAGAGGATAAATAACTCTCGTACGTTTCCGATTCCTTTCCTCTTCCGTGTTTGAGATCTCCGATCATGGCAGAAGAGCAGAGCTCCTCTACTGAAGCTCACAGTGCTTCAAAAGTAAGTGCTGCTTTAAAAAGAGGTACATTTACCGTTAAAAAGTCAAGAGTCCTGAAATCGGACATTTTAGTTAGAAATGCTTTACAAATGTAAATTGGGTTAGCCTAATGTTTTGTCTGGCTGAACAATAAATATACCGAATTTCCACTTGGAATTACGTGCTCGCCTGTCTTTTTTTATTGTTTATTATTATTATTATTAGAGACACTGACGAAGGCAACAGCCGAAACGTTTGTCTCCTTCTGCTGCTAAAAACAACTGAAAAGAAATGTAACTAAAAGAATAAGTTCAAGAGTGCAATCCAGCTCTCCTTTCACACTAATTATTCATAGGAGACGCACCATGGGAGAACGCATACTTAAAGTGCTGATGACACGTTTTTGACATCTTTGGCGATGTTTTATAACATAAAAAGTAATTCCCGATGATCCATATATTAATTCATGAAGGCGCCTATTTTACAAGTTATGATAAAAAACGCGGCTATTTGGGCAAATTTGACGGGGCTGCAGCACCCAGGAGACGAAAGAGGAGGAGGAGCTATATGACGTCAGCGAAAGAACCTTCCTCCTAACTTACCAGTTTGTTGTTGATGCGACAGGTGTTCAGTTTGTCATTATTAGTATTATTATTATACATTATTATATATATATATATATATATATATATATATATATATATATATATATATATATAGTTATTATGCCTTCGCGTTGTGTTGCCGGCTTTTGCTCCAAAACCCACAAGGATGGGATAAGTTTATTCAAGTTTCCCAGAGATCCCGAGCTGCATGCGAAGTGGGTGAAGCAAGTCAGGCGCACTCGTGACAAGTGGGAGCCCTCACCAACATCCGTCCTGTGCTCTGAACACTTCGATTTGGATTGTTTTGACACCCTTCCCAGCTTAAAAGAATCTCTTGGGTGTTCAGTTCAGCACAAACGTGTGTTACTACCATCAGCAGTGCCTACACAGTGTTGCCAGATTGGGAGATTCCCCGCCCAGTTGAGCGGTTTCAAGTGCATTTTGGTGGGTTTTGAACATATTTTGGGCTGGAAAACGTCAGCAGTATCTGATACTGCTGCAGTTTTCCAGCCCAAAATATGTTCAAAACCCATCAAAATGCACTTGAAACCGCCCAACTGGGCGGGATTCCTCCCAATCTGGCAACACTGCCAGTATTCCGGAGGGAGTCTACTAGTAGCTATGCCGGATCCAAAGACAGTCCTCCTGTCAGAACATGTGTTGTGAAACGACATAAGATAAAGGTACGTAGAGCTATAGATTCTACATGATAATCATAAATGTAATCATAAAGTCGGCATGATATCAGTCATGTATTTGCTTGTGAAAGCTTGCGGCTTTCATGTAACTGCCGCCTAGCAACGAGAGGCAAAGGGTAAAGAGGGGAGGCTATCATAGATTCTATTCGGAAGAGATCAACACAATTCTAGACTCCCAGAAGAGGAAGAGCTAGCACTAGAGAGTTCACCCGCGTTTTCATGCGCCATTTCCATTGAGTAGAACCAGAGTAGAACAGCCAGTGAACCGCAGCGTGTTCTCCCGCTGACGTCACAACATGGCCGCGAGCCACGGACCCAGTTTTCTTGCGCTGTGCAATTAAAAGTTGGATATTCACGTAACAACAGCTTCTTTTCACGTAATTATACCAGAAATCTAACATGTTTGCCATCTTGTATAGTTTATTTAAGAAATTGCATAGAGTCATGTTCGTGTCATCAGCCCTTTAAATGATTAGCCTACTTAAATAATTATTATTATTAGGTCTACATGCTGCCATTTCAAAATAATAATAAATAATAACAAACGTGAACGTGAGCTGTAGATATTTATGCTCAAATCCACTCAAAGTAGGGGGCGGGGCACCATCACGCTGTGTCAAGACAAGAACTTTATGAGAAATAACGCAAACGTCTGCATCATGCGGGATTTGCGGGCGGGAGCGGGACAAAATATGGCGGGTGGGAGCGGGACTGAAAATCATAATTCTTTGTGGGCGGGAGCGGGACTGCACAATGCGGGCGCGAGCGGGAGCGGGACTGCACAATGCAGGTGCGGGACTGAAAAATCCGACCCGCGCAGACCTCTACCAAGCACCCAGAACTTATTTGAGACATTTCATTCGAAAGTCTGCGAGCTCCGTGGCAGTGGTGTCTGTAAGAATCTTTTTTTGCTCCCATGAATCTGGAACGATTGACAGTTGCGCAAGTGAACTGAAAACTCAGATATGAACGGACAGACCTCGTTAGCCTCGCCTCCTTCCACCATCTTCTATGCTGTTGTGGCTTTTTTGCTTTCTGCTACAGAAATTGGAGAACATTTCGATTTCATGAAAGTGGAATAAAATCGTTTGACTATGCTAACATTCCACACGTGTAAAGTTAACTTTAGTTAACAGTATTTATCAAGGATGTTACCGGAAAGTTGAAGAAATGGAGACATAATTCTTCCAAGTCCAGAAACGAGCTATACGCAGAACTCCATACGATAAAGAAGAGCAATAGCATAGAACAGTCTGTCTAGGAAGGAATCAATGGTCAATAACTCCAACGAATTCAAGCGTTTACGAGTGAAATTTGACATTAGCAGAATAAACTTTAATCCTGTTGTAGCTGTAACTAAACACAAAGACCATAGTTATGCATACTATTAATTAATTTAATGTTTCCAAACCTGTCATTGCTTCACTCTTGAATATTTTCTATCATTAAAAATCTTATAATCTCTGTTTTCCAAAGAAATGGATCTGGTTAAGATCTGTTCAGTACTTTGGGAGTAACGGCAGGTTGAAGTCGGTACAACAGAGTAAAAACTCTGCTCGCGGGACGTCGGGAAACTGCTGGTGCTTTTCTTTTTGAGTCACGGGAAAGCGGTCAGGCTCTCTCTCTCTCTCTCTCTCTCTCTTTTCTGATCGGTTTCCCACTGGATTACTCGTCAATATCAATCAGATCACTTTTATTTATAGGGATGTTCTCTCGCTCTCACTGTTTCTGATGAAGGATTCAGCAAAATTTTCCGTCTGCTAGTTTTGATGTTATGATTCACGGGAGACTTTGAAGTGAGTTTTCATAGCTTTACCTACTTATTTTTTTTTATCAAACTGATTCCTGTAAATAAATAACTATTTTAGAATATAACTGTAGCTGTTTTGATGAAAAATATTGAGATCCTAGTGGTCGGAGTGAGATTTTAAAAACCAGAAGTCAGAAACGCAAGCGTCGATTTCAGTTCAGTTAATGCGAATTGTTTATTGGATGCGGATCAGACAGTTTTTTCGAGGTTCGCCTTGAAAGCTGTGAATATTAATCGAAATAATCATTTATATTCTTTCATATAAACACTATTCGGCCCTACTGATAAATACAAAGGCCTACAGAGCATAAAGAGGGGATTAGAAATAATCTTTTATTACTTTTTTATTGAGTATACTGATTTAATGTTTTTACCTCAATCGCATAATTAATACTAATGTAGATTCTAATTTGCGTATTTGTTTTTTACTAATTTTTCGAACTTTGTATTCAGTATACAACCATCTATGTGCTGCCAATTTCTGTGTAAATATCTTGAAAAATAGAAAAGTTATTAAGAAAAAGCATTTGATCTCATTGGTTAATGAGGCCCATTTTGGACCATGTGACCCTCAGACAGAATATTACGGCCGTTTTCTAAAAATTACGCCGTTTCTTCAATCTCTGATTTGTAATATCTCAAGAACGGATAAACATATCTTAATTCTGTAAAAAGTATGTTGTTCTGCATTCAGTTCTAAATTCAATGAGAGCAGTTTCAAGTGATTTTGAATTTTCACCTGATATGCCTATTTTTATATTCTTTACTGCGCATTACGAATTATTATTAATTGCTGCTAATATTATGACACCATCCCCAACTCTGACCCTCCTTTACCCTCCACCTGAAATGGTGGAAATGCTCGGCTGTCAGTTCAGGACGATTAAATCGTTTATCGCGATATTTTAAAATGGTAGCTTGTGAGCAGGAGAAAAAAAAAGTCAGTATCGGACAAACCAATCCAAAACATCATCTGTCAGTGATGGTACATTTATAACAACATTAATTTCATGGAAGAATGTAGAAATCAAAATATCTACTGACAGATTAATACAGCAGGCATAAAATAAGCCTTTAAAACAATAATTGTATAAAATGTAGTGTGTAATCCTCGTACCGGGACTGTTTGAAGTCTGCTGTGAGCTGTAAGGATTTATTAAGAATTGTACGTAAAGTTTTTGGCGTGCTTGTTGCACATGGAGCTTTATATAACAGATCACCGCCTCATGGCCAGATCTGATGAATCCAGTCCTGGGACAGTGTGACACTCGCTGTGTGTGTGTGTGTGTGTGTGCGTGTGTGTGCGTGCGAGGGCAGTAGATTATGGCACTGGTATTAAATCCCCAGTTTACTTTGTGTCCATGGACGTGCTGACTTTGGACTATTGATCTCATTCTTCTCTCGTCTCTCTACACAGACGTTGTTGTGTTTCGTTTTTGTCTCGCTCTGGATTTCGACAAAATCATTTCTCATGTCCGTGTTAATAACATCAATAACACATCATATAACGATAACTAACAACAAAAAACAAGCCATGTAGGGTGCTGGAATATGATGATAATATAATATTTATTATACACACCTCATCCAGGATAGAAAGGAGGCTCCAGCGAGATCTCGAATGCTTTCTGGATATTTTGATTGTCCTGAACGTGCCTCTTGTGTTGTGTTGTGTGTCTGACAGGAGCACCAGGGATGACCCTGTGTAGCCGGTGGCGAGCCGCTGTCGCTGTGGGTGTGACCGCTGTGGTCCTGGCAGGACTGGGAGCCGCAATCTGGGCCCTGGGTGAGTCCTGCTGCCGTGGTCTCTGGGAAATGTGTGTTAAATAAGGAATAACGTAACACTGTGTGTTGTGTGTGCTGTTGGACGAAAATAACAAACCACAGAGTGAGGTGAAGATGAAGAGTTACTCTTACCTTCCTGGATTATTTGTTTGTTATTCGTACATTTTTTAAAAATGCAGTTTGACGTGTCCTCGAAGCGTAAACTCCTCTGTCGAAATCTTACAGTTCCAGCTTCAACTCTGACTGTTAGACATCACTGACACTGGAGACTCCTTATAGAAATCTTACATAAAATAAAATAAATCAATTTCTCCTTAATGAAAACATCACCGTATTTAACAGTTATTCCACAAAATCGAGTCGTACATGAGCTGATAGCGCTATAAGCCATGTACGACGAGATTGAGTGGAATAACTGTTTTATTCTCTCCACATTCACTGGA
Source organism: Neoarius graeffei (assembly GCF_027579695.1). Lineage (NCBI taxonomy): Eukaryota > Metazoa > Chordata > Actinopteri > Siluriformes > Ariidae > Neoarius > Neoarius graeffei. The sequence goes on from NC_083587.1 coordinate 64,742,866, forward strand.
TTTTGAGAAATGGAGCATTTTTTATTTTTATTTTTCTGCAAATTCGATCAATAAAACCTTTATACAAAACGTCAGACAAAATCATTTCCACTTAGAATGTAAACAAACCGGCGAAACGACAGGAGCGATTTGTGAAAAATGCGATAATAATAATAATAAGTCAAGTCAACTTTATTGTCAAATATGCTCTACATGCTCGACATACAGCACAGATGAAATTTCAGTCCTCTCTGACCCACGGTGCAAACAGGCAATGCAATAAATAAAAATAAAAATAGAATAATTGAAAAAACAAACAAACAATAAAAAACAGTATAAACACTCTAGATAGGAACTAGACATAGACTAAACACTCAGACAAACAATATAAACAGTATAAATAAACAGTATAAACATAATAATAATAATAATAATAATTATTATTGAAAAATTAAAAATGAAAAAAGATATGGTCTTACCATCAAATACTTTTATTCCATATTTAGTTGCTTTTTTGTGTATTTTTTGCGGTTCTGATTTCAAGTAGAGTTTTTATCTCGTCCTCGGTTGGTTCAGCAACACGCTCCGCCATTTTGCTTTTCTCTACTCGCGGTATATGAGCTGATATCCTAGTAGTAGAGTAGCCAATCAGAGTGCACGATTTCTCATATCCAGTGAATGTGGATAGAATAACAACGATTATACGTTTCTTTCTTCAGGCTTTTAAATCCATGAACAAACTCTTGTCCCTCTGCAAACAACATTACTGTATTAAATCGAATAAAGTCTCAAGACCCCGACTGTGTGTTTTGTTTTGCAGCGACGTACATCAAGACTTCAGAGGACATGGGTTTATATGACGGTAAGATAATAATAGAACAAAATTGTACACCTGAAGTTTTCCACATTTTATAATCATATCTGATCTTTAACTTTGCCCTTTGCACATTTACTTCTCGCTACAGTGCAGGTGAGCGTGGCGGACCAGAGACTGCGGGTGTTTGACTCCGCCCAGCGGCGGTGGAGACACGTCTGCTCGTCCAGTGCCAATCAGCTGCTCGCCGCCATCAGCTGTGAAGAGATGGGCTTCATCAGGTAACCAGTGGAGAAAATTGTTACTGAAGCAAATAGAGAAAAAGAACAATGTTGGAGAAAATGGACAAAAAATAAACTCACTTGGGTTTTTTGTTTGTTTGTTTTGTTGTTTTTGCACATTCCTTTCACAGGGCAATAAATTTCTCGGTCACGTGCGCTCCCGACAGCGGCAGCAGCAACCACGAGTACTTCTGCGTCAAAGAGAGCGAGTTAACCTACGGCAAGAAGATCGGCACGGTGCTGTATCCGTGGTGAGGCTGCACCCGGGCTGGGTGACATGACGATCATATCAATACCTTGATAAATTACATCGCAATACAATTTTATTCATTATCACACATGTTGTTAATCATTTTATTTGATATTTTCAGACTTTTCAGCTTTTTCTTCTTCTTCTTCTTCGGTCTTTTAAATTTTTTAGATGTTAAAGAAAGTATCTTTAAACTATATTTCGAAATATTTTTCTTAAATGCTGTGCTGTTGTGCTGGAACGTTCTCAATAAACCTGAATTAACTCGATGTTTGATTGATTTGTCCTGAGCTTAAAAAACTGTACAAAAAACAAACAATAAGCATTTTTTTAGATACTAAATTAAACTTTCATTGAAAGCTCGTTCATTTTTCAGTTTTATATATATATATATATATATTTTTTTTTTAATGAAATTTGACAGTTTCTTGGCAAACCTCATTATCATGAAACACACTGTATGTGATATCACGATTGCTGGAAAAGATTTATCTGATATCATTGCCCATTTCTACACGAGACTGTTTATAAAAAAAAAGATCATAATCGAATCCCTTCTTCTGAATGAATGAATCACTGAGTAAAAGATTCTGATCATTTTAATGCACTGAACTGAAACGATTCGAATCGCTTCAAAGAATCGTTTTGTAACACTGACCTGTCTGTCTTTCAGTAAATGTGAAAAAGGGCAGATTGTTCAAGTGCTTTGTCAAGGTAAGATCGAATTCCGGACACTACAGTGTGTATGGCATTGTGTTATATCTTGGATATAAAAATGGACACTCATGAGAGTGGTGTAAACGAATTTCTCAGTGTTTTGTCGTGTCGGGGTGCAGATTGTGGGCGGCGGATGCTTCCCGAGGAGCGGATTGTCGGAGGTGTGGATGCGCGACAGGGCTCGTGGCCGTGGCAGGTCAGTCTGCAGTACGACGGCGTTCACCAGTGTGGAGGATCCATCATCTCAGACCGCTGGATCATCAGTGCTGCACACTGCTTCCCTGAGTGAGCCATGCCCACTAATATCATGGATGCAATAAGGAATAAACCACGTTATTCTATCTACATTCACTGGATATGAGCAATCGTGCCCTCTGATTGGCTACTCTACTACTAGGATATCAGCTATCTCCTATACCATGAGTAGAGAAAAACAAAATGGTGGAGTGTATTACTGAACCAACCGAGGACGAAATAAAAACTCTACTCGAAAACAAAACCCAAAAAATATTTAAAAAACAACAAATTATGGAATAAAAGTATTTGATGGTAAGAATGTTTATTTGTTTATCTATTTAATTTTTCAAGAATTATTATTTTATTAACACATTTTTCACAAATTGCTCCTGTCATTTTCGCCGGTTTCTTTACATTCTAAGCAGAAATTATTTTGTCTGACATTTTGTGTAAAGTTTTTATTTATCAAATTTGCAAAAAAAATAAAAATGCTCCATTTCTCAAAATCCAGTGAATGTGGATAGAATAAAACAGTTATTCCACTCAATCTTGTCGTACACGGATTATAGACAACTCAGTGCTACGTGCCTCATCGGCTATTCGTCGATTTCGTGGAATAATTGTTTTATATGTTGTGCTGTTCGAGTAAAATAATCACCGACATGCTGGTGTGATGAAACAGAGTGACTCTTACTGCTTTGAAGTTGATTATTTGAAAGTAAAATAAACGTGTTTGGGGTTTATCTGGTCACTTTTTGTGACCCACACTGACACTTTACGTTTGTGTGTAATCAGGAGATATCGTCACGTGTCGAGGTGGAGGGTTCTGATGGGCTCCATCTACAACACGCCCATCCATAAGAACGTGGTGATCGCGGAGGTGAAGACGGTGGTTTATCACAGCAGTTACCTGCCCTTCGTCGACGCCAACATCGATGATAACAGCCGCGATATCGCCGTGCTGTCTCTCACAAAGCCTCTACAGTTCACTGGTGAGTCGCGAACCTGAGTCAGAAAATGCTACACACATCTGTACTGCATCACAAGGATGAGATTCCATCCGTCTATCCATCCATTCATCCGTCCATCCATCCATTCATCCATTAGCTACAACACTTATTCATCAGGGTCATGGGGGAAACTGGAGCCAATCACGTCTGACTTCAGGTGAGAGGCGGGGTTCACCATGGACAGGTCGCTAATCTATCGCAGAGCTATGCAAAGACGAACAACTAATGATTCACGCTCACATTTACACGTATGGACAGTTTAGAGCAGCAGGTTGATCTAATTCACATGTCTTTGGACTGTGGGAGGAAACCGGAGCACCCGGAGTAAACTCACTCAGAATCAAACTGGAATCGGGTGAGAACTGAGAGAGGAGATAAAATTCTAGTGAGAGGACTGGAAAATTCGTTAGTTTGACCTAATTACCAACTTGTTGCCAAAAAATTTGACAAAACAACGGATTTCAGTTCTGATTGTTTTATTTGAAAGAAATAGTCCTTCTGCACAAACCTTGGTCATTGTATTGTCAAATTTTTTGCGATTGAACTGCTAATTAGGTCACTGTGGCAGCGGGGGCGTGGTCAAGCGCCGGTCTGTGACAGGAGGGCGGAGTCAGGGAAGGTAAGTGGCAGAATCACTACACCTGATGTCAATTAACCTGTGTTTGTGTGTGTCTTCCCAGTGACCGCGCCCTACTTAAGGAGGGAGAGCGAAAGCAGAGGAGCTCATCCCCGAACCAGACGCCGGTTGTGTGTGTGTGTCGGTTTAGTCTAAGAGTTGTTCACTGAAAAGTGTGGCAATAAAAATCCTGTTGCCGAACCTGATGTCTGTCCTGCCGTCCTCTGTGCTCCACCCACCCATACAAACTGTTACAGTGGTGCCGAAACCCGGGATCTGGAGCGCAGCAGCTGAACAGCCCCATGGAGTCCTCCCCGTTCGCCGAACTGGTCCACGCCCTCGCCATGGCCCAGCAAAGCCAGCACCAGGCGCTAGTCACCCTCCAAAAGGAGCAGGAACAGCGGTTCGAGGCCCTGGTGCTGGCCCAGCAAGAAGATCGTCAGGCGTTCCAGCACATCCTCGCGTCGGCGGGGTCCACCAGCGCTCCCACCGCGGGCCCGTCCCCCCTCACCCTAACCAAGATGGCCCCGCAGGACGACCCTGAGGCATTCATCACGCTCTTCGAGCAAGTCACGGAGACCTCGGGGTGGCCGATGGAGCAGCGCGCGGCGCGCCTTATCCCCGTGCTAACGGGAGAGGCACAGCTGGCCGCACTACAGCTCCCTGCCGACCGCCAGCTGGCCTACGCAGACCTCCGCCGGGCCGTCCTCCAGCGTGTGGGGCGCACTCCTGAGCAGCAGTGTCAGCGCTTCCGCGCTTTGCGCTTGGAGGAAGTCGGCTGGCCGTTTGCGTTTGGCCAGCAACTCCGGGACGCCTGCTGGTGGTGGTTGAGGGAGGGCCGACAACCGCGACGCCGAGGGGATCATCGACCAGGTGGTACTGGAGCAATTCGTCGCACGCTTGCCAGCAGGAACCGCGGAGTGGGTCCAGTGCCACCGCCCGGCATCGCTGGATCAGGCAATCGAGCTGGCGGAGGACCATATGGCGTCTGTCCTGGCGGCAGGACAGCAGACAGCCTCTTCTCTCCTCTCCTCTTCTCTCTCTGTCTCTCCCTCTCCTCCTGTGTCTTGCCCTCGCCCCATTCCCCCACCGCGGAGGCGGGGGTCGGCGCCACCGGTGCCGGCCCACCGCACCCACGGTGCCCTCCTGTTTCTCCCTTCTGTGTCTGTCTCTCCCCCCCCTCAGGTGAGTGAGCCCCAGAACACCGGTGCAGAGAGGAAGCCCGGGCTGGTTTGCTGGCGCTACGGAGAGCCGGGCCACCTCCAACAACAGTGCACGGTAATGGAGGTGGGCGCGGTGGTTCGGATCCCCGACGCGCCAGGAGCCGCCCTTGATCGGGCCGGAGCGTATCGCATACCGGTGAGTATACAAGGGGATACATATCAGGCATTGGTGGATTCTGGTTGTAATCAGACCTCAATTCACCAAAGCCTGGTGCAAAACGAGGCATTGGGGGGAGCACAGGGGGTGAAGGTGTTGTGTGTTCATGGGGACGTTCACAGCTACCCTTTGGTGTCGGTCCACATTTTTTTCCGAGGGGAAAAATTTATAGTGAAGGCGGTGGTTAATCCTCGCCTTACCCACTCTATAATTTTGGGGACTGATTGCCCAGGATTTTGGGATTTAATGACACACTTAGTGAAGAGTGGGTCCTGCCATTCAATAGGGGGAGGTCCCGGTGTCGCTTTGGCGGGAGCAGCTGTCGCAGAGCCGTCTACGTCATCTCCGCGTCAGAGTGAGGAGCCGCCAGCCCCTCCTCTCTCTGTTGGGGAATCCCTCGCTGATTTCCCATTAGAGCAGTCGCGAGACGAATCTCTGCGGCATGCATTTGACCAAGTGAGAGTAATCGATGGTCAAACGCTCCAGCCGAACGCCACCCCGTCCTCCCCCACTTCACGATTTTGAAGGATAGATTATACCGAGTGACGCAAAACACTCAAACTAAAGAGCGAGTCACGCAGCTTTTAATTCCGAAGAGCCGCCGGGAATTGGTATTCCAGGCGGCTCACTTTAATCCCATGGCTGGACACCTAGGGCAGGATAAGACACTAGCCCGAATAATGGCCCGATTCTATTGGCCGGGGATTCGCGGCGATGTCCGTAGGTGGTGTACGGCGTGCCGCGAATGCCAGTTAGTAAATCCTGCGGCCATTCCAAACGCGCCTTTGCGCCCTCTACCGTTAATCGAGACCCCGTTCGAAAGAATTGGGATGGATCTCGTCGGGCCATTAGATCGGTCAACACGAGGGTACCGCTTTATATTAGTTCTCGTGGACTATGCAGCGCGATACCCAGAAGCCGTGCCTCTTCGCAATATCTCAGCATGCAGTATTGTGGAGGCACTCTTCCGCGTCATCTCCTGACTTGGAATCCCGAAAGAGATTCTGACTGATCAAGGCACCTCGTTTATGTCACGAACACTGAACGAACTGTATGGGTTATTAGGTATTAAGCCGATCCGCACCAGCGTGTATCACCCACAAACGGACAGTTTAGTTGAACGGTTTAATCGCACCCTCAAGAACATAATTTAAAAATTTGTAAGTGAGGACGCACGTAACTGGGATAAATGGCTCGAACCCTTGTTATTTGCAGTGCGAGAGGTCCCCCAAGCTTCCACGGGGTTCTCCCCGTTTGAATTATTATATGGGCGTAAGCCACGTGGCATTCTAGATGTGCTGCGAGAAAATTGGGAGGAGGGACCTTCACCCAGTAAAAACGAAATTCAATACATTATTGACCTGCGCGCAAAACTCCACACCCTCACGCACCTAACCCAGGAGAATTTGCGGCAGGCCCAAGAACGGCAAGCCCGCCTGTACGACAAGGGTACGCGCCTTAGAGAGTTCACACCGGGAGATAAAGTACTCGTACTGTTGCCCACATCGAGCTCTAAATTAGTCGCCAAGTGGCAAGGACCCTTTGGGGTCACACGGCGAGTCGGGGACGTCGACTACGAGGTGAGGCGAACGGACAGGGGTGGGGCGCTACAGATTTACCACCTCAACCTACTCAAACTCTGGAACGAGGAGGTCCCCGTAGCATTGGTGTCGGTGGTTCCGGAGAAGGCGGAGCTGGGGCCGGAGGTTCAAAAAGGCGCATTGACATCGGATACCTCTCCGGTCCCCTGTGGAGACCACCTCTCCCCGACCCAACTCGCGGAGGTTGCCCAGTTGCAGACCGAGTTTTCGGACGTGTTCTCGCCCCTGCCCGGCCGCACCAACCTCATAGAGCACCACATTGAGACGCCCCCGGGGGTGGTAGTGCGTAGCCGCCCTTACAGGCTACCCGAACACAAAAAAAAGGTGGTTCGGGAGGAACTCGAGGCCATGCTCGAAATGGGCATCGTCGAGGAGTCCCACAGTGACTGGAGCAGCCCGGTGGTCTTGGTACCCAAGGCCGACGGGTCGGTCCGGTTCTGTGTGGACTATAGAAAAGTCAACACGGTGTCTAAATTCGACGCGTACCCAATGCCTCGTATTGATGAGTTGCTCGATTGACTTTTTTATTCGACACTGGACTTAACGAAGGGATATTGGCAGATCCCCTTGACTCCACTATCCCGAGAAAAAACGGCCTTTTCCACACCGTTTGGTTTACACCAATTTGTCACACTTCCGTTTGGGCTGTTTGGGGCACCCGCTACGTTTCAGTGGCTGATGGACAGGGTCCTCCGCCCCCACGCCACCTATGCGGCCGCCTACCTCGACGACATTATCGTCTATAGTAATGACTGGCCGAGGCATCTCGAACATCTGAGCGCCGTCCTTAGGTCGCTGAGGCGAGCGGGTCTCACAGACAACCCGAAGAAGTGTGCGACTGGGTGGGTGGAAGTACGGTATCTGGGCTTCCACTTGGGCAACGGGCAGGTGCGTCCCCAAATTAACAAGACCGCAGCAATTGCGGCCTGCCTGAGGCCCAAGACCAAAAAGGGGGTGAGACAGTTCCTGGGGCTGGCTGGCTATTATCGTAGATACCTAATTATTCGGACGTCATCAGCCCGCTGACTGATCTCACTAAAAAGGGGGCACCAGATCCGGTCCAGTGGACGGAGTAATGCCAGCAGGCTTTTTCTGAGGTAAAGGCCGCACTGTGTGGGGGGCCACTGTTACACTCCCCTGACTTTTCTCTCCCCTTTATGTTACAGATGGATGTGTCAGACAGAGGGCTGGGGGCTGTTTTGTCCCAGGAGGTGGAGGGGGAGGACCGCCCAGTCTTATACATCAGTAGGAAGCTGTCGGTGCGGGAGGGGCGCTACAGCACTATCGAAAAAGAGTGCCTGGCAATCAAGTGGGCGGTCCTCGCCCTCCATTACTACCTGCTGGGACGCCCTTTCACCCTCTGTTCGGACCACGCGCCCCTCCAGTGGCTCCACCGCATGAAGGATGCCAACGCGCGGATCACCCGTTGGTATCTGGCGCTCCAACCCTTTAGTTTCAAGGTGGTCCACAGGCCGGGGCGCAGATGGTCGTGGTGGACTTCCTCTCCCGTCAAGGGGGGGGGTTGGCTGCAGGCCGGACAGCCGCCCGGCCTGAGTCGGGCGGTGGGGGTATGTGGCAGCGGGGGCGTGGTCAAGCGCTGGTCTGTGACAGGAGGGCAGAGTCAGGGAAGGTAAGTGGCAGAATCACTACACCTGATGTCAATTAACCTGTGTTTGTGTGTGTCTTCCCAGTGACCGCGCCCTACTTAAGGAGGGAGAGCGAAAGCAGAGGAGCTCATCCCTGAACCAGACGCCGGTTGTGTGTGTGTGTCGGTTTAGTCTAAGAGTTGTTCACTGAAAAGTGTGGCAATAAAAACCCTGTTGCCGAACCTGATCTCTGTCCTGCCGTCCTCTGTGCTCCACCCACCCATACAAACTGTTACAGTCACCTTAACGATTAACTTCTCATTAGAATTAGCTCATCTGGTCATAAGGCCAATGATCTGTTGCCATGGCATTGAGTCCGTCGTCCACAATTCAGTTAAATCGTATCTCCTCCATCAGTTCTTCACAAATTTCCATTCCAATTGTTTTGTTTGAAAGAACTCGTCACTCTGCACAAAACTTGGTCCTTGTTTTGTCAGATTTTTTGCTAACGAGTTACTAATTATACCAAATTAATTAACGAATTTTCCAGGCCTCTCACTAGAATGGTATCTCCTCTCTCATTTCTCACGCGATTCCAGTTCTGGTTGATGTTTTGGGTCAAGCTTTCCTTGAGGAACAAAACTTGGTCGTTTGTTTGTTGATTTTCCTGTTGTAAACAATTTGTTTACAGCTTTGTTTATTTTCAGTTGAATCGTATCTCCTCCCTCCTTCAGCTCTCAATGGATTTCAGTTCTGATTGTTTTCTTTGAAAGAACTCGACCTTCTGCACAACACTCGGTTGTTGTATTGTCTTTTTTTGTGAACAAATTAGTCATTTGGTCACGTAACACATTTTCTTCTGACTAGAATTGTATCTCGTCTCTTATTTATCATGTGATTTCAGTTCTGATCGATGTTTTGGGTCGATCTTCCCTCGGGGAACAAAATGTAGTCCTTTGTTGATGTTCCTGTTGTAAACAGTTTGTCGTGGAGGTTGGTCCTCTCTCTCTCTCACATAGTCACATTTCAGTTCTGTTGGATGTTTAGGTCGTCATGGTTGTTTGGTTCTGATGGCAGGACAGATGAGCTCCTCTGTCCTTGACGTTCTGGTTCTTTAATAAATAAAAAATGATTAAAATGATGTTATGTTCTTTTGTGTTTGAGGAATAAATCTCTTCAGGATGTGCTGTTTGAGGAAAATGATCAACTTCAGTGTAGTAACAGTGACTCCTGTTCATCACCGCACCCCGTCGTCTATTATTTTCCTCTAACAGCACAACGCTGAGTGTTTAACCCTTTGATGCAAAACATATGCACACCCCTTCTAATGCACAACATGGGTCAAAAATGACCCGCATTCATTTTCCAGGTTATTTCATGCTGACTGAGTTTTTCTTTGCTCTATCTTTTGAAATCAGTTTATTTTATGATTGAATATTCCAAGTATTCTTTAAATATCTTGTTTTTAATTACCACAAATCATTAATTTTTTCTTTCCTACTTTATGAACAAAAATACTTTTTATATTACTACACACGGGTCATCCAAGTGTGATTTAAAATTAAATGTCTTAATACTATAATAATAATTTGTTTCAAGTAATTACTTTAGCAGTGAAAGGGGCCAGTTATTTATTTATTAACTATGTAGTTAGCTAAGCCAACTACAATAAAATTAGCTAACTAAAGTAGAATATGTCGACAGCTCGGTAGCTAATAGTAATTACTTGTAACTTTCTGACAAGTAATCTACTCACTCTCAAGGGAACCTAAACATCATCAGTTTTTTTTCTAAGGTAATGTTAGAACAATTGAAAAACATTACTTCCATGTATGAGATGGGCAAAGGGCGCTGTGTGTGCTGAGCTGTGAAATGTCTGACACAAGCACAATTCACAGTTCCCACCAAACGCTGGAGTAAATGCATGCGGGTCGGTTCTGACCCATGTGTGTAAACTTGATGTAGAATTACAAAAGCTGTGCTTGTTCATAACTTAAGAAAGGAAAAATAAAAATGATGATTTGTGCTAAACAAAAACAAGATATTTACTGCATATTTGGAAAAGTAAATGACAAAATGAATTTATTTCAAAAGTATATCATAGAAACACTCAGCCATACATGAAATAACCTGGAAAATGAATGCAGGTCGTTTTTGACCCATGTTGTGCATTAGAAGGGTAGTGACACAAAAAGGGTTTTTATTCAAAAAGTAAGAAAGGAAAAATAAAATAAGGATGTATGATGATCAAAAACAAGTTAATTGAGGAATACCTTGAATACTGAATGATGGAATTAATTTATTGCAAAGATATAGAAGATAAAAACTCAGCCGGGTCACTTTTGACCCATGTTTTGCATCAAAGGGTTAAAAATGGAAATTTTCTGTGCAGATCACATACATGGGTAATTTAGCTATAAATCAAATGACCATGACGAGGAAAGATGGCGCTTTTTTTTTCTCCAGAAATGTTTGAGAAAATTAAAACAAAACTTTCAGTCCTTTGTGTGATTTGTGCCAAGTACTGTGTTTAAAGTGCTTTATATTTGGTTTCGCAGTGATCAGAAGGCTGAGTTTGACTCTGAGGAAACGCTGCAGTGTCGTAGGCTGTAGATCCTCCCTCCGGTTTCAGGTTGCCAGGAAGTGCAGAGAACAAAGCCACTCTGTTTTCTGCAGATCTCAGGCCTGAACAAAAGACAATACTATCAGAAAAGTCTGGAATCACAGAGCAGGAATTTGTAAAATGTTCATTTTAGGTGCAACAACGAAGCAGTTTCACGCTCTCATTCAAATACTCAGGACTAATATATATATATATATATATATATATATATATATATATATATATATATATCATGGAATTGTGGCGCGCCTGCTCACTGCTGGGTGTTTATTAGATCTCAGTCGTGCACCAGATGTGAGTTCGCAGCTCCTGAAAACTGAAACTGTGTAAAATATCAGAAAACTGATTGGCGAGAGCTACAAAGGGAATATCAGTGAACACCTTGGTTTTATCGGTCATCTGGGTTTATCGGTGAATCTGTCTGAAGCCGTTTAACAAGAGACGCTGTGACTGCAGACGTTTGTTCCACCTGAACCTCAGATTTCACGAATGAGCTCCTGCACAAAGACGTCAACCTAATTAGCACAGTCGAGTGAAATCGCAGCTCCTCGGTGAGCTCCCGTCTCACACGAACATCTTTTTTACACAAAATTGGACACTTTTCTGATCTCCAAATTTGTGTACAAGGTTATGTTGTAGGTGTATTTCACAGAAATGTTTACGAAACGTGTTTAGTCCTCGCTAGTATCAGCTAACAAACGAACCTGGCTTTTCTCCTGAGAGTTGATTTTATTCTTATCAGAAATAAAGACTGGCTTAACTCTGCTTTACTTTCTCAGGGCTTTTTTTTTGTAAACCTTTTATGATAATTTTAAAATCATATCCAAATATTACAATATTATATAAATTATTATTTTTAATTCACACAGTAATTATTTATGAATTGCTCAATTTATTTAGTTAACTACATATGATTCAACCTTAAAGCTAGACTTAGCGGCACGGTGGTGTAGTGGTTAGCGCTGTCGCCTCACAGCAAGAAGGTCCTGGGTTTGAGCCCCGTGGCCGGCGAGGGCCTTTCTGTGTGGAGTTTGCATGTTCTCCCCGTGTCCGTGTGGGTTTCCTCCGGGTGCTCCGGTTTCCCCCACAGTCCAAAGACATGCAGGTTAGGTTAACTGGTGACTCTAAATTGAGCGTAGGTGTGAATGTGAGTGTGAATGGTTGTCTGTGTCTATGTGTCGGACCTGTGATGACCTGGCGACTTGTCCAGGGTGTACCCCGCCTTTCGCCCATAGTCAGCTGGGATAGGCTGCAGCTCGCCTGCGTCCCTGTAGAAGGATAAAGCGGCTAGAGATAATGAGATGAGATCGTCAAAAGAATTTTCCCCGATACCTGATTTATTTTTGTTTAGTGGACTGAAAGCTACTGAATTCGAATCACAGACTTCCAATTTTATTAGTCTCATCTCTCATTATCTGTAGCCACTTTATCCTGTTCTACAGGGTCGCAGGCGAGCTGGAGCCTATCCCAGCTGACTACGGGTGAAAGGCGGGGTTCACCCTGGACAAGTCGCCAGGTCATCACAGGGCTGACACATAGACACAGACAACCATTCACACTCACATTCACACCTACGCTCAATTTAGAGTCACCAGTTAACCTAACCTGCATGTCTTTGGACTGTGGGGGAAACCGGAGCACCCGGAGGAAACCCACGCGGACACGGGGAGAACATGCAAACTCCGCACAGAAAGGCCCTCGCCGGCCACGGGGCTCAAACCCGGACCTTCTTGCTGTGAGGCGACAGCGCTAACCACTACACCACCGTGCCGCCCCAATTTTATTAGTTTTTATTTTTTTTATTTATTTATTAATAGAACAATTAATGTATTTAAGGCCACGTAGCCCTAAATTCTCTGCTATTTTTTCCTGCTTCACCATGACCCAATTCAGGATACTACATTATGCATCCCGTGGTGAGCTTTCCCCGTTCATGCAAGGCATTGTGGGATACAAATTTGAAACAGGAGAGAAAAATGGAGGACGTGAGTGTGCGAATGAAATGTGAAAGAACGACTACAGTAACGGAAAGAAAGCGAGAAGAAAAGATATGTTCTATACGAAGGAAAGGAAACGCAGGACCAAACTAATAAATATGGGCGCTCAGCGAGCACCTCGGTGTGATCAGCTGTTCGTTTAGCGACAGAATGATGGAACTGTCAGTGCACGCTCAAAGGGAAACCTGTAGATGGCAGTAATGCAACACTGTGGATGCCAGCTGCTGTAAAACCCAAAAGAAGAAGAAGAAGGTAAACCTGCGCATGCGCACACGGACTTCCTCTGTCTGCTTGACTGCGCCAAGCGAGCGATTTCATGCACATTATTTGCTTTAATCCCCTCAAATTAAATAACTTCCCAGCCACAGAATGGCCTGATATTTTGTGAGATATTACAGAAATAAACAGATATCACAATCACCACATTTCAGACGGAACTACATTTCACCGATTTTATGAAATCGAATTTCACTCCAGATCTTCGTACACTTCTTCTTTTCTCTCCTGCTTGCTGTAGATTACATCCAGCCCGTGTGTTTGCCCACCTATGGTCAGCGGCTGGTGGATGGTCAGATTGGCACTGTGACAGGCTGGGGAAACGTCGAGTATTACGGTAAGTCATCCTTTACACACACACATACACATAGTGAAGCACCAAACCATAGCATGTAGAAACATTCCTTGCATTAGAACTGCGATAAGGAATGTCTGGGTGCATCCATAAAATGTTCAGGTACATTTAAAAGAAGTTTAGTTCACTTTTTAAAGAAAAATTTCATCATGTCTTGATTTCTGTTTACGTATTTTCTTGCCCAGAAATTTGCCCCACCCCCAGACCGAACAGTATTGCTTTGCTATTTTGTCATTTGTTTGTTTGTTTGTTTGTTTCTTAAAAGCCAGTCCACAAGTGTTTTTATCAGTTCAGGGAAATAACAAAAGATTAAATGTAGCATTTATAGTTTGATCCACAGGTCACTTTAGAGATCGTAAAAATTACACACCGCTGCTTTAAGTTGCTACGGGAAATAAAAGTCTATATTTGCATATGGGGTGTGTCACTCAAAATGAGTCCCGTAGGTCAAAAAATGAAAAGTTGTTTGATTGGATATTCTAAATTAAATTAAAATAAAACATTTGTTAAATTATTCACAGCCAGTCCAGAGAAATTAGCGGGAATGTTTCACGTGTCATTGTCACGTATTCCGCTGGACTCATTTTGTGCTGACACGCCCTATATTAACTGTCATATGACGCGGTACGCGGTGGTCCGGATCACCGTATTTTCCATACAAAACGAGGGCATTAATTAATTATTTTTCCTGGATTGTGGTCCGGTTCACCGTATGCTGTATTATATTACGATATAAATAAAAACTTACCAAAATCATACTGTGTTTGTCATTTAATACGAGTTTTTTTACAAAGTCGTACATCATTTGTTATTTTTTCTCAAACCGGAAGAGAAATGCATGCGTAAAACACACGCGCAATAAAAGATACCAGTTCTAACGCATGTAAAAAAGCGGGAGCTGCCACGAGGGAAGTGAAAAATAATTTATCTTTATGGATAGGCCTAAACCATGCAACATCACAGTAAGACTTTTTATTTGTCTTCTGAACTTGGTGGTCCGGACCACACCTGAAAACGGCGTGGTCCGGACCACAACGGTAGTCCGGACCACCGCGTACCGCGTCATATATATTTTTGCATCATTTGGGCTGTGAGTGAACCTCTTAGCAAGTTTTACGTATTCAGTTTCCAAAGCCATACGTGCCAGGACAGTGTTGTTTTATGTCATCATTAAAGATGCCCTTTGCAACGTGCAAAAGAGAATTTCTAAATCTGTAATAATTATATTATCTCAAAGATACCTTCAACACTGAAGAAAAGCTGCAATTTGCAATATTTCTGTGCAGGAGATCTGGCTAAATCTGTCATTTTAGCTTTCTATTGACATTTTTCTGGCCCAGAAATGAGCCCTGCTCCCAGATTTAATAGAGCTGCACTGACAAGTTTCTTAAGAGTCCATTCATAAGGCACATGTGGTTTTAACACAGGAGTTGAAAAGATTGTGAGGGGCACTTGCAGTTTGCCTCAGAGGCAATTTTATACACCTGTAAATATTACACACTGCTCCTTTAAGTTGTATGTAGACACTGTACCATAGTAATGCCAAAGATTTTACTCGTACAGTATTTGCTCACTGTGGCTCTGAGGTCTTTCTCATCACGTCTTCTCGGTGTGTTTTTATTTCTACTGATCTTCATGTCCTGAACAAAATATTATCCACTGTATTCTGTTACCTGATGCTCTTTTTTGTCGGGGGGTAGCTATCGCTCTGTCCGTCTGTCTGTTCGTCTGTAAACATTTTAGTTTCTGGAGCATAACTCAAAAACTATTAGAATTTTTTTTCGCGAAACCTCAGTTATGTTAAGTGACTAGAGGAGTTGTGCCTTTTGACATTTTGGGATTTCTGTGATTTTTATTTTTTCCGTATTTCTATGGCAACCGATTCAACTTCGGAAACTTTGGAGTGGGGTTTCATGTGGGGGCCGGGGGGATATGTCATCTCCTGATGCCCTTTTTATTGTTCCCTCGTCCTCAGGCACGCAGGCGACGATCCTCCAGGAGGCCCACATTCCCATAATCAACGACGCTGTCTGTAACGCTCCTGATTACTATGACAACCAGGTCACCACCACCATGTTCTGTGCTGGTTATGAGAAAGGAGGAACGGATTCATGTCAGGTAATAACCCAGAGCGCTCTCAGGACACAAGGTGGCGCCACTGTACCATCATTCCACATTAAGATACTGAGAGACAACATAGTGCTTTATAATCAGTCCTTGTTTATGCGTTTACTTCAGGGAGACAGCGGTGGTCCCTTCGTAGCAGCCGACTGTCTCTCTAAGACGAGTCGCTACAGGCTGCTGGGCGTGGTGAGCTGGGGGACGGGCTGCGCCATGGCCAAGAAACCCGGCGTCTACACACGAGTGACCCGCTTCCTGCCCTGGATATCCAGTGCCATGAGGGTGAACAGAAAATCCACCCCACACACACACACCTTTACCACTGTTTATTTATCACAGTAAAACTTCGAGTTGGGGGTCAGGTCATGCCAGCATTTCAGTATTCTGGGATGTTTATGCGATGTGAGATTCAAACATATCCCAGAGTGTTTTATTCTTCATATATATTAGTTATTCCACGAAATCGTGTCGTACATGAGCCGATAGATGACGAGGCACGTAGCACCGAGTTGTCTATAATCCATGTACAGCGAGATTGAGTGGAATAACTGTTTTATTCTATCCACATTCACTGGATTTTGAGAAATGGAGCATTTTTATTTTTTGCAAATTCTATAAATAAAAACTTTATACGAAACGTCTGACAAAATCATTTCCGCTTAGAATGTAAACAAACCAGCGACATGACGAGCAATTTGCGAAAAATGTGATAATAATAATAATAATTCTTGAAAAATAAAGATATGTTCTTACCACCAAACACTTTTATTCCATATTTTGTTGCCTTTTTTTTGTATTTTTGGGGTTTTCTTCTTCTTCTCCTTCTTTAGGGTTTTTTTTAAAGGTGTATTACCACCACCAACTGGTCTGGAGTGTGGAACAGGAGATATTGCGGGGGGGACGACTCTATTCTTTTAGCTATTTCTGTTTCTTTGAAATACTTGATGATGATTTTTGTGGCTTTGTTTTCGAGTCGAGTTTTTATTTCGTCCTCGGTTGGTTCAGCAACACGCTCCGCCATTTTGTTTTTCTCTACTCACGGTATATGAGCTGATATCCTAGTAGTAGATTAGCTAATCAGAGCCCATGATTGCTCATATCCAGTGAATGTGGATGGAATTATATATACAGTATGTGTGTGTATATATATATATATATATATATATATATATATATATAAAGTATAAAGCGCTGACACTGGTGACTCCTTCCATAAGTGTTCCATCACAGTAAACTTCACTATATCAATGATACACACATTTTTAAAATAAGTTTTAGCATCTGCTGTACACGTCCCTGTGAATGAGCTGTTACTATGGCAACGATAACGTATTAGAACGAGCTCATGAATATAAATCTGTGATTTGTTGCTGCACTACTGTCAGAGCTGCTGTTTCCGAATATCTCTTTATCACTGTCACATATTTCTGTCCTGTTGGCCTCATAGAGATCTTTTTTATATCCACTATGGATTTGCCAAAAAAAAAATGAGAGAGAGAGAGAATGCTGTCCTTCATTATGGGTGCGGCCCAAAATCGAGTCACAGAGCTCCATGCTCAGGGTCTCACACAGTTCTGATGTTTCCAGCTTTTGCTCTCAGCTCTACAGGCGAATCTCAGCACGACAGAGGAACAGTAGGAGACACTGTCCTCCTTTTTTTTTTCATTTGTTCCAGGAAATTTTCTGAACATGACTGAAACACAACACTCTGTCTCGTCACTGTGCAGCTTTTCATGCTCCTGTTTGAAAGTGTTTTATGACTGTCCATTAGGGAAAAAAAATCAGATTTATTGATTTATGTACACTCATTTCTATCAGATCCACTTAGTTCGTCTACATTTAACAAATTACAGCCCATCTGATTCTGCACTTCACAATGTATTGGCACCCCTCTACCCTGTTCATCAAAGAAAATGGATCAGATAATATTTGGGTGTGTTCATGTTTCCATTAACTCACCCCTAACTCTGAGCATAACTCCACCCACTGCATACATTTGAGAAATGTGAAAAAGGGGGCGTAAACTCCCCTGAGTGATGAGTCTCGATCAGCATGTACATATTTGAAAATGAGTGCAGTTTCACAGAGTCTGACTCAAGAGGCGGGGCTCGGGGAGGTGGGGGGTTTGTTGCCCACCTCTGATTAGAAGGTGTTAACGTTTTCTTTTTAGTAAAAATTTAACAACGTACAGAAATATCAAATCTTCGGCTCTACTTCAGCATCGGCCTCGCGAGGTTCAGTAACCAGTAGCTGGCGTTTTGAACCGTTTTCAATCCATACCATGCTGATTTTTATGAAAATGGTCACTTTGTCAGAATCAGAATCAAGTTTATTGCCAAGTACGTTCTGAACATACAAGGACTTTGCTTTGGTGATTGGTGCTTGAACAGTTAAAGTAGAAGGATTTAGCAAAGACAAAAACAAAAGTAGCTATATGCATAGAATAAAAACTAGAAGAATCTGAAATATACAAATTTGAAAGTTTTGTCAATATTAACACCAGCATTGAGGTGTTTCATAACAGTACAGTCATATCACTTAGTTTACAGCTCAAAAAAAAAAAATCACAACACACACATTTCATTCTGCAGTAAATACTTTAAAGGAGAACTGAAGTCATTTTTAAACTTGCTTTATTTCTTAATTAACGTGTCAATTAAGTTTTCAGTTTTAGTAACCTTATATCGTGGCTTGTATTGGCAATTAATTGCAATTAAATATTAGACTTATCGGCCTATTCGGTTTTTAGCCATGGTGAATTTAGTTCGTTTGGTCCACGGCAGGCGTCGCTTATCCGCGCGATCTTCACGAGACTTGTGCGAGACTTCGAAACGTGAAGTGTCAGCCAGGTGTCAGTGCCGACATTTTGAAAACTGTTTTCCAAACAAAATATTGCACAAAAACGAGTTTAAATGACGATTACTGCCTACTTTTTTCAAACTTTCCTGATCGCTATCAAAACAAAACAAACTTCCGGCTTGATTACATCAGCTTTCGAAAGAGGGCGCGCGCGTCTTTTGACAACGTTGGCAGATGTTGGTCAGTTTGATTTCCGCTGTACGTTTTACTTCCGTCCTATGATGTCTCGCACAGGTCTCAGCGAATCTCGTTTACAGCCATCGCTTTGACATATGGACTGATATATTACAGAGCATATTTCAAACACCCATAACTTGCTATAGCAGCGACAAAATAGCGATCAAAAATGCATTCCGATATCTAATAAAATGAGATAAATAGAATTTTGATAATAAAAAATTTGCCTTCAGTTCTTCTTTTAAGGATGGAGTACCAATACTTTTTTTTTTTTTAAACACAGCCATTAACAGATATGTGGAGCTCATAAACTGCAAAACTATTATATGTTGTTACTCAACTATGATATACACACACTATTTATCTATCTATTGTGTAATTGATGAACTTTATCTTTCATGAACATGATATACTGTTTAAATTTAATTATTTTAAATTGTTAAATAAAAAAATAAAATTGTATTTCTTTTTATTTTGGGATTTTCCTTAAAATATAATTCACTTAATCCACATTAGGAATTAATATATTTTTTTTTGTCCTGTTTATTGCAAAACAGTCCCCCCCCATCCCCCTCCCCTTCACCTTCCCAAGCACAACAAAAACTATCTGAGTTTTGCAAACTTTGCAAAGCATACAGGGAAATCAGGGACTATATATACACACACACGGAACACACTGACGTAAATCACAAAGCGCAGGTGCAAACGATGACGTAGGGGCGTGTGACAGGGGGCGGAGCCTGAGCAGGACTGCGGCAGACCTGCAGCATCACTCATGTGTTTATACAAATGATCTCCACTGAGTACGACATTTTGGTATTTTATAATCAAATATGACCGGAACACTGATCATCCAGTTTGGGAGATTTGACCTGCGGGAAATGATGACAAACTTTCTGCGTTGTTTATTATTATTATTATTATTATTATTATGTTCATCTGCTATGTTTGTGTGTTTCTGTGTGCTTAGACTTATGAAAATTCCCCCGGAGTCCATAAAATGGCTCGTGTGGCCACAGCGTAGGCCACCTGAGAATCGAACCTGTCGGAAAAGACCGAGATCAGGTCTGCGATGGACGTCACAAAGTCCCCAAGACCAAAACAGTCGATCAGAAAGAAGCCAAGTCTCCTGTTGCCTCGCCGTCACTCAGACTGACGCCTTTCAGTCAAATGTTAATTTTGACCAACTGATGTAAACAGCGGCTGTAATTCTGTAATTATGAAATGACACACTATAGAGGAGGGAACCACAGAAACAACTAATGCAGGGTTTAAAGGGTGCGTTTTATTCAAACTTCATACACTCACTGGACAAAAGGTACTGAGACGTATATTTGTAGAGGTGCTAGCATTGTGAAGAAAATAAACTTTCCCACAAAAAAAGAATCGCGAGTGTAGATCAGTAGGCGTAAATAATATGTCAAATTTAATTTCCGACAGTTTTTACAAAACATATGAGAACGCAATTAGAAATAAACTGCAGTGAAAAATATGAGCATCAGGAAAAAAATCAGTCTTCATACTTCTTTTAATTCATTTCAGTTTAACTCGTTTTTATATACGTGTTCAGTTGAACAACGTTGTCACAAAGCAGCTTGACAGAAATCCGACTCGCTGATCCAAACACAAAACACAAAGTATATTTAAAACAGAACATGATCAGAGACTACATTATGAAAGAATAGTTATAATAAATAAATAAATAAATTAATTAATTAATAAATAGCTATCACTCTGCTTTTTAATTGAACGACTGGTTTGTCAGGACAGAAACGCAACATCTGTCTCGGTTCCTGGTCAAAGTTCAGATCAATTTGGCACAAAAACAAAGCTTAAATGTCGTTTTCATGTCAGAAAACTCTACACAGGTAAACCATAAATGTTAGCACCTCTGCTTTTACTTGCTGCTCAAGGGAACTGTTAGTATGAATCATTCATATGGAAATGTGAAAATTTTGGACCTTTTAAAAAGATTCCATAAAAGTATAAATAATTAGATGGATATAAATGTCAAAAATCTCCATTTTTTTTTTTAAGGAACCTCAGTGGCAAGGTACGATTACTGTAAGTATGTTTTTGTTCCTAAGAGTGTACAGAAGGTCTGAATTCAGGAAGTTAGCGCTGGACAAAAATTTAATGAAACAAAACAATCTTTTATTTGTTAACAGGAAGTATACCGCATGAGAAGGAAAGTTAAATTAAATGGTGTCTGTTTTTTGGCAGGTTTTAATCCGTGTACACTCGGCTTGTGCGATACTGATTTTTCCATTTTTAATTATTGATAAATAAATAGTTTATTCACCATTTGAGGTTGGAGTAGGGGACGGTGTACAGTAGTGTAATATTAATATGAAAATCTGTGCAGTCAGGAGCTGCTTGCAGGCAGTGGCAAGTACAAAAACTCAAGTGGATGGCGGAATTAGAAGTAATTCTGCAGGATATAAGAGTACGTTTTTGATATAATCCTTTTACAAATCCTTTTCCACATGCCTGACATCTTCAACATCTCTTCTGGTGTGACGTATTATTTTAGAGTTCAATATTTAATATAATTTGCAGAACAAAATTAAATTAAATTTAGAATCCTCAGCTGGAGTTTTATATTTAAGGCATATTGAAGGATGTAAAACATCCTGAATTGGCCTCATTATTTTTGTTATTTATTTTATATTCATCAAATCAAAACAAAAACAATCTCCACTTAGTGTGACAGAAAGCAAGGGCGAAGTTGAGAGGAAGTGGGCGGAGCTTCCAGGCAGTATCCGTTAATATCGGCGTGTTCAAAACACAGACGTAAATCATTCCAGATTTAAATTATCACTTGGTCCATCTTCATCTGATGTTTTACTGGAGAGAAAACATCTGGTTTTTTTTGAGTGATATTAAATAATTCACAGAGCTTTGATGCAAAAAGCGTAAACATTGTCAGGTCTGGTGATGGAATATTTAAGTTATTCCACGAAATCGAGTCGTACAGCTCATGAGCTGATAGCTGACGAGGCGTGTATCAGCTCATGTACAACTCGATTTTGTGGAATAACTGTTAATTTTTTTCGTGGTGCAGTTTCCATCAAATCCTGCGCTCTGATTGGCTGGCAAGCGGGTCCGTATCCTATGGTACAGACCCCGGTTACGGAGCCCGGTTACGGACCTCTGGCGACTTGCTCATTCACAACAACAATAAACATAGTAGCATTTTTTGTCAACATTTATCTTTTTTTAATAAGATTTATTTATAAGATTATCAAAAATCTTGTAAATTTTTGCCAGCATTTCTCAGGAGAATTGCATTAATTTTACAGCATGGATAGCGATAACGACAGTCTTCACAGCGAAAGCGAGTTTTACTCCCCTGAGGAAGAAGAAATAAAAGAAAACATTTCAGGAGAAAGCTAAAACCTCTAACTATTGCTAACGCCGAGCAAAAACATGGCTGAATCCTGAATGACTTCTATTTGTATAAATAGGGGACTACATAGGCGGCAAAATGTAGTTTTTTTCCTGCCATGTAAGTGCACTTGTATACTGAGGAGGAAGCCATTTGCATTACAGCCGTGAATGAGGATTCAAAATGGCGTCTCGGCTCGGTTTTCCCTTTCGGGCGCTCTCGTTTTCTGTTAGAATTTGGTAAAGAAAAAAATAAATATATTATTTACCAGCTTAAGGTCGGTCCGTATGGTGAAATACCGTGACCTCGGCCTTGAATACTGACCTCGGCCCAGAGGGCCTCGCTCAGTACTTTCAAGACCTCGGTCACGGTATTTCACCATACGGACCTCCCAGCTGGTAAATAACATTTTTTTTTTTTCACGGTGTGGTTTCCATCAAATCCTGCACTCTGATTGGCTGGTGAGCGGGTCCGTATCCTACGGTACGGACCCCAGTTATGGACCTCTGGCGACTCGCTCGTTCACAACAACAACAAACATAGTAGCAATTTTTGTCAACATTTATCTTTTTTATAAGATTTATTTATAAGATTTTTATCAAAAATATTAAGAATAGCATTAATTTTACAGCATGGATAGCGATAACGACAGTGTTCACAGCAAAAGCGAGTTTTACTACCCTGAGGAAGAAGAAATAAAATAAAACATTTCAGGAGAAAGCTAAGAACCTCTAACTTGCTGACGCCGAGCAAAAACATGGCTGAATCCTGAATGACTCAATTTTGTATAAATAGGGGACTACATAGGTGGCAAAATGTAGTTTTTTTTTTCTGCCATGGAAGTGCACTTGTATACCGAGGAGGAAGCCATTTGTCAGCCATGAATGAGGATTCAAAATGGCAGCTCGGTTTTCCCTTTCGGGCGCTCTCGTTTTCTGTTAGAATTTGGTAAAGAAAAAAACAAATATATTATTTACCAGCTTAAGGTCGGTCCGTATGGTGAAATACCGTGACCTCGGCCTTGAATACTGACCTCGGCCCAGAGGGCCTCGCTCAGTACTTTCAAGACCTCGGTCACGGTATTTCACCATACGGACCTCCCAGCTGGTAAATAACATATATATATATATATATATATATTCCATCAACATTCACTGGATTTTGAGAAATGGGGCATTTTTATTGTAATTTTTTGCAAATTCGATAAATAAAAACTTTATCCAAAACGTCCGACAAAATAATTTCCGCTTAGAATGTAAGCAAACCGGCGAAATAACAGCAGCAATTTGTGAAAAATGCAATAATAATAATTGTTGAAAAAAAAAAGAGATACGTTCTTGCCATCAAATACTTTCATTCCTTATTTTGTTGCCTTTTTTGTATTTTTGGGGGTTTTGTTTTTCGAGTAGAGTTTTTATTTCGTCCTCAGTTGCTTCAGCAACACGCGCCGCCATTTTGTTTTTCTCTATTCACGATATATGAGCTGATGTCCTCGTAGTAGAGTGGCCAATCCGAGCGCACGATTGCTCATATCCTGTAAAAGTGGATAGAATATAGTCAGAGTTAGATGTTGCTGGATATCACGGCAGTGTAATACGATTAAACCGTTTTATCACACAAGCCGAGTGGACAGTCACTTTTTTCTGACTCAGTATAATGAAGGAATATCTGTATGGAAAGGTTTACATCACTGTTCTGCTGGATAAAAAGTGATAAAGTTGTACTTTAGTATGAGATCATAGAGCTTTTATGAGCTGTTGCTTGCACATCGTAAAAGACGCACACATGAATATGTATTTGTCATGAAATGGATGATGAAGTCCATTAAATCTGCACATTATAAAGTAAAGTTTGTTTTGGTATTCAGTCTGGACCTAAAACGATTGGCAATAGTGTTCATATCACCAAAAAAAAACCCTCCGTATATCCCGTGTTCCTCTTCTTTTTATTATTATTATTATTATTATTGTCTTTTTTTTTGTTGTTCACGGCTGTGGAAGAGCAGTAATATAAACCAAAGACTGCTTCATCTAGCCACAGTAGTATTAAAGTGGCACTCAGTATTTTTGCTTGTTTTTTGTGTGTATTGTTGTAAATATACAGTTAAAGATCTTCTTCTACTATGCAATACAATGTTTAATTGTTATTACATTGTATTTTTTGATTGTATTGTAAGTTGCGACACTGTAATTTCGCACTTCTGCTATAACTCATTATTTTATAGTTCGTAAATTATATTTAATACAATTTACAGCACAATTTTACCAAACAAGATAAAATAAATGTCGAATACTCAGCTGGAGTTTATTATTTAAGGCAGATTTGATGTAAAGGATCCTGAATTTCCCGTAAGAAAAGTCCTCATTATTTTGTTCGATGTATGATACAGGATTACGCATCTGTCATCGTAATGTTTATTGGTGTGTACTTTATTTACTTCGTGTTCATTAGGGTTCAGTAATTGATGTGAATATCGTTATCTGTACATGACAGAAATTCAGACTGCTTACCTCTTTAATGATGTTTATATAAATATATAAAATTTAGCATCATGTCAGTTTTTTTTTTGTCATTTTCACTGTAAATGTTACATCCATGGGCATTGAAATAAAGTCTTAATTTTAAATACAGTCACCTCATAATATTTTATGTACACACTTTCCAATTTCCTAATTTCTGATTGCACCTAAAAGTGACTTTATACTGTGACTCTAAAGTTAATTATTACTACAGCCCTAAACCGGACTGATCTGAGCAGACAGGACGGATATTATAATTAAAACGAGATAGAACTCGACGCCAACGGCGTTGATGGGGATGCCTCCGCCCGGTCGACTACACGCCTTAAGTTGTGATTTGGGGATGGACATTTGACCTCACAGTAATCTTGACCTGGTGAAATTACTTGTCTCAGCCTTGGAGATATTGTGTTCACAAGGTTTTCGGACAGACACTTGACCTCACAGTGACCTTGACCTTAGACCTTTTGATCTCAAAATCTAATCAGTTTATCTTTGTCCCCAAATGCACAAATGGTGAAAGTTTGATGAAATTCCTTTCATCTGCCTTGGAGATATTGTGTTCACAAGGTTTTCGGACAGACATTTGACCTCACGGTGACCTTAGACCTTTTGATCTCAAAATCTAATCAGTTCATGTTTGTCCCAAAGTGCACAAATGGTGAAAGTTTGGTGAAATTCCTTTCATTAGCCTTTGAGATATTGCGTTCACAAGGTTTCGGGATGGACGCACGGACAGACGGATGGACAACCCGAAAACATAATGCCTCCTGCACCTTACGTTGGTGGAGGCATAATAACCACTCTTTACAATCGTGGTGAGCAGCAAAGCATCTCAAAATCAAACCCTGAAGTGGATGAGCTACAACAGTCCAAGACCACATCAGATTCCACTCCTGTCAGCTCAGAGCAGGAATCTGAGACCACAGTTGGCATGAGCTCACCAGGTGACTTTTTTGTTTTTTGAGATGCTTTTCTGCTTGCCATAGTTGTACAAGTCACTGTAGCCTTCCTGTCGACCAGTCTGTTCTCTTCAGACCTTCCTCATCAACAACTGCTGAATGTGTTTTTGTTTTTCTGAACCGTTCTGTATAAACTCTACAGAGACAGCTCCAGCCCAACAGGGTCGCAGGCAAGCTGGAGCCTATCCCAGCTGACTATGGGTGAGAGAGGCGGGGTACACCCTGGACAAGTCGCCAGGTCATCACAGGGCTGACGCATAGAGACAAACAACCATTCACACTCACATTCACACCTACGGTCAATTTAGAGCCACCAGTTATCCTAACCTGCATGTCTTTGGACTGTGGGGGAAACTGGAGCACCCGGAGGAAACCCACGCGGACATGGGGAGAACATGCAAACTCCGCACAGAAAGGCCCCCATCGGCCACTGGCCTCGAACCCAGAACCTTCTTGCTGTGAGGCGACAGTGATAACCACTACACCACTGTGCCGCCCCATTTGCAGAAATATTTTTGCTAATTTTACCAGATTTTCACAGGGGTGTACAGCATGCCGAGCCCTTTTCAAAGAGAGCAGTCACGGCCTGCTACGACTGTGGCTCAGCCCACTATTCGTCCCTGAAGCCTCGTGCTCGCTGAAAACTTTAATATGAGCCCTGGTTCCAACCACACTTGCATTCAGGGATTTAAAAATTCATAACTCAGCCACTGAAAGTTGTAGCCCCACCAAACTTTACAGGCATCTCCCTCTCCTCGAGACCTTTCGAAACAGCCCAGGCTCGGCCCGTGGCAAATTTCAAATTTCAACCTCTTTCTGGAGCATTTTATTGGTTTGACCTAGATTCTTTGTCTCAGATCACGCTATACAAAGCATCATAAGAACACAGGTAATTCGGTCAGGTCAGCATCATCGCTTACCACAGGAGGTTGGATCCTGAACCATTGGTCTGTTGCTTGAGCGTGGCTATAGCCCATGTAGCTGGCTAGCGGTAAAGTGAACAAACACCCCGTGACCAATGCCAAGTAGTGCACATATATTTCTGACCAATGCGCATGCACTGGTTGCATCAGTCTGGATCCGTCCCTGCTGGAGAGAAGAGTTTTGTGTTAAAATCCCAGAAGATCAGCAGTTTCCAAAAACTCCAACAGACACCAGAGGCACACCATGCTCAAAGTCACTAAGATCACATTTCCCCCCAATTCTGATGTTCGTTCATGCATCAGGAAATGTTTTGAGGAAATGAAAATCTGCTCATGTCATTGTAGAAAGCTTAGAAGCGCCTCAGAAATTGACGGGGAGTGGTTAATAGGATGTGTTTTGTTACCTTTTGTGTACACTCCTAAAGAGTTCTTTACCAGTTTCTTGGAGAATGCTTCTTTGGAAAATAAAGTATTATTAGTTTCCTTACCCTTTGCTTTCTTATTGAGTTACATGTCAATCCTGAGATTGAGATGCTGAACCTCTTCTGCTCCTCGGACCTGCCTGATCCATCCTGGTGCCCTACGTCTGGTTGGAGTCTCATCACATCGCTCCTGTGGAGGACGGCCCCATGTGGACAGTTGAAAGTCACACCTGGAGGACGCTCTGGACTCTTACAGTAATGCTTTTATGGCTGAGGACTACAGTTGACTTGCTAACTTTAGGACTGCAGTTGTCATGAACAGTTTTGCACTCAAGTTTCCATCAATGAAGAGTTTATAACATCAACAAAACAGACTTCATGTTAAAACTGTTAAAAATGTTATAATCACGTTGTCTGTTATCACCCAAATGAGGATGGGTTCCCTTTTGAGTCTGGTTCCTCTCGAGGTTTCTCCTCATGTCGTCTGAGGGAGTTTTTCCTTGCTACCGTTGTCATAGGTTTGATCACTGGGGATAGATTAGGGATAAAATTAGCTCATGTTTAAAGTCATTAAAATTCTGTAAAGCTGCTTTGCGACAATGTCTATTGTTAAAAGTGCTATACAAATAAACTTGACTTGACTTATCAAAACTAGGATTCAAAAGAGTAGAACTGGTTTTGGACTATTGATTATCCAATGAATCTTAAAGAAGCTTTAAGGCACAATTTTTTCTTCATTATGTTCTTTTTAATGCATAGAACCTGTCATTTGGGACTGAGTTATCTTGGTACAAAACTGTTTGAAAAAAAAAAAAGATTCTTCAGGAGTTCTTTGAGGATTTATTGAATAATTAAAGATACTTCAGGTGGAGATATTGTTGCTTTTTAACCAAGCGGTCATGAAGACAATGTGAACGTGATTGCTCAAGTACTTGGTTATGTACTACGTGTGCGACTGGAGGATTCCACCAAAGGGCACACTTGAGAACCCAGTCCGTACAGAACTCCACATACAGTGGTGCTTGAAAATTTGTGAACCCTTTAGAATTTTCTATATTTCTGCATAAATATGACCTAAAACATCATCAGATTTTCACACAAGTCCTAAAAGTCGATAAAGAGAACCCAGTTAAACAAATGAGACAAAAATATTATACATGGTCATTTATTTATTGAGGAGAATGATCCAATATTACATATCTGTGAGTGGCAAAAGTATGTGAACCTCTAGGATTAGCAGTCAATTTGAAGGTGAAATTAGAGTCAGGTGTTTTCAATCGATGGGATGACAATCAGGTGTGAGTGGGCACCCTGTTTTATTTAAAGAACAGGGATCTATCAAAGTCTGATCTTCACAACACATGTTTGTGGAAATGGATCATGGCACGAACAAAGGAGATTTCTGAGGAGCTCAGAAAAAGCGTTGTTGATGCTCATCAGGCTGGAAAAGGTTACAAAACCATCTCTAAAGAGTTTGGACTCCACCAATCCACAGTCAGACAGATTGTGTACAAATGGAGGAAATTCAAGACCATTGTTACCCTCCCCAGGAGTGGTCGACCAACAAAGATCACTCCAAGAGCAAAGCGTGTAATAGTCGGCAAGGTCACAAAGGAACCCAGGGTAACTTCTCAGCAACTGAAGGCCTCTCTCCCATTGGCTAATGTTAATGTTCAGGAGTCCACCATCAGGAGAACACTAAACAACAATGGTGTGCATGGCTGGGTTGCTAGGAGAAAGCCACTGCTCTCCAAAAAGAACATTGCTGCTCGTCTGCAGTTTGCTAAAGATCACGTGGACAAGCCAGAAGGCTATTGGAAAAATGTTTTGTGGACGGATGAGACCAAAATAGAACTTTTTGGTTTAAATGAGAAGCGTTATGTTTGGAGAAAGGAAAACACTGCATTCCAGCATAAGAACCTTATCCCATCTGTGAAACATGGTGGTGGTAGTATCATGGTTTGGGCCTGTTTTGCTGCATCTGGGCCAGGACGGCTTGCCATCATTGATGGAACAATGAATTCTGAATTATACCAGCCAATTCTAAAGGAAAATGTCAGGACATCTGTCCATGAACTGAATCTCAAGAGAAGGTGGGTCATGCAGCAAGACAACGACCCTAAGCACACAAGTCGTTCTACCAAAGAATGGTTAAAGAAGAATAAAATTAATGTTTTGGAATGGCCAAGTCAAAGTCCTGACCTTAATCCAATGGAAATGTTGTGGAAGGACCTGAAGCGAGCAGTTCATGTGAGGAAACCCACCAACATCCCAGAGTTGAAGCTGTTCTGTACGGAGGAACGGGCTAAAATTCCTCCAAGCCGGTGTGCAGGACTGATCAACAGTTACCGCAAACGTTTAGTTGCAGTTATTGCTGCACAAGGGGGTCACACCAGATACTGAAAGCAAAGGTTCACATACTTTTGCCACTCACAGATATGTAATATTGGATCATTTTCCTCAAGAAATAAATGACCAAGTATAATATTTTTGTCTCATTTGTTTAACTGGGTTCTCTTTATCTACTTTTAGGACTTGTGTGAAAATCTGATGATGTTTTAGGTCATATTTATGCAGAAATATAGAAAATTCTAAAGGGTTCACAAACTTTCAAGCACCACTGTAGAACAGATTTGCATGATGTAAACTCATCCTGTCACACTATCTACTCCCATCACTTGTGCGTATTGCATTGTGTGGACACAGGTTACATGAGGCAGCCATTATATGCACAAGAATGTATAGATAAAACCAACTATATCTCTGCCCTTAGCATGCTAAAGGCATTTGATTGGGAAACACTCTGTTATAGGGTTCCCATAGGGGCAACCAAAGAAACCTTAAGGGTTCTAGATGTTCTAATAGTGTATATTTCATTCAGCATGATGCATCAAACCACGCAGATACAAATCAAGAGCTTCAGTTAATGTTCACAATGTTCAAACATCAGAACGGGAAAAACTGTGATCTCACAGTGAAGTGTGACTTTCTTTCTTTCACTGTGGTATGGGTGTTGGTTTGAGCCAGATGAGTATTTTTGGTTTGAGTATTTCGGAAACTGCTGATCTCCTCCTGGGGTTTTCACACACAACAGTCTGTAGAGTTTACACAGAATGGTGCGAAAAACAAAAAACATTGAGTGAGTGAGTGAGTGAAGGACAGTTATGTGGGTGGAAACAAACGCCTTGTGAGGCAAATAGCCAGATTGTTTTGAGCTTTTTTGGCAGGAAGGATATAGTAACTCATATAATCACTCTGTACAACCGTGGTGAGCAGAAAAGCATCTCAGCATGCAACAGCAGAAGAACACATTGGGTTCCAAGTCCAGCTCTGTCTTTGTAAGAAAAGATCATCCAATTAAACCTTAAAGGAACCTTTAAAGAACCCTTTCAGTTTTAAAGCTTCCCTACTGGCTTTTTGATCACCAAACACTTGTTTTCGGGTTCTACTTAGAACACTGAAATATTCCCCGATAAAGATGATGGAAAAAGCTTTCAGGGCTCAAAATTTTCCAACGTTTGTCCCGAATTTATTCCCCTGCGCAGAATCTTTAAAGGTCCGGTCCCACAATACTGATAACTATAACTACAACTATAACGATAACTATAAATAAATCAGTCCTAGTTTATGGAGTTTATGTGGTCTGTGCTCACACCAGACTGATAATGATCCCTATAGCCCAAGCCTGGGTTTATCCGTCTCAGTGAGATTGCTTCTGGAGCCATTTTTCAGGCCTGGACCTGATCCGATAAAACATTTGCCCAATCAGGTCATTGTTTACATGACTTTGTCTGAGCACGTATTGTTTTCGCCGGGCTTCTTTGTACACCCTTGCTGCATCATGAAGTCGTGGAATATGGATTCACGGAAAATAAAAAAATATAATACAAAGCATGGATCTTTTATCTTTTATTCACATATATGTGATTCTCTGTGAAATATCAATAGTAAATTTATAAAGTAAACATATGAATGCATGTAAGATATTTTAATTATGAACTTCAGCAGTCCAAACAGTTAATTGACTTAAATTAAGACTTCTTAATTTTTTATCTGTGACATATCATCCGTATGAAATCGGTAACCTCATCTCATCTCATCTCATTATCTCTAGCCGCTTTATCCTTTACAGGGTCGCAGGCGAGCTGGAGCCTATCCCAGCTGACTACGGGCGAAAGGCGGGGTACACCCTGGACAAGTCGCCAGGTCATCACAGGGCTGACACATAGACACAGACAACCATTCACACTCACATTCACACCTACGCTCAATTTAGAGTCACCAGTTAACCTAACCTGCATGTCTTTGGACTGTGGGGGAAACCGGAGCACCCGGAGGAAACCCACGCGGACACGGGGAGAACATGCAAACTCCGCACAGAAAGGCCCTCGCCGGCCACGGGGATCGAACCCGTACCTTCTTGCTGTGAGGCGACAGCGCTAACCACTACACCACCGTGCCGCCCCGAAATCGGTAACCAATCTGTAATATACTGAAACGTCCATGACCAAGCCATAAATTATTAGCATCCGTGATGCATCCGTATTAAAATCCGTAAACAGTCTGTGTTTTGTATCCTTTTTTATTATATTTCCGTAACCCGTGACTTATCCGCATTATATTCACCCAATCAAGCATCCAGCCAGAGCAGGTCATGATATTTTTTAACCATATTAACATGCCATTGTTGTGTATTATGCCTGATGTCAAGACTCTTGTCTCTGCGAGCCTACCACACAGATTTAATACTTGTGTCATTTTTAGGGCATACCTAACAACCTGTGTTTTCTCCCCCCCCATCTGTCCCTCTGAGTTACATGTCGGTCCTGGGATCGAGATGCTGAACCTCTTCTGCTCCTCGGACCTGCCTGATCCATCCTGGTGCCCTGTGTCTGGTTGGAGTCTCATCACATCGCTCCTGTGGAGGACGGCCCCATGTGGACAGTTAAAAGTCACACCTGGAGGACGCTCTGGACTCTTACAGTAATGCTTTTATGGCTGAGGGCTACAGTTGACTTGCTAACTTTAGGACTGCAGTTGTCATGAACAGTTTTGCACTCAAGTTTCCATCAATGAAGAGTTTATAACATCAACGAAACTGACTTCATGTTAAAACTGTTAATGTTATAGTCATGCTGTCTGTTGTTGCCCAAATGAGGATGGGTTCCCTTTTGAGTCTGGTTCCTCTCGAGGTTTCTTCCTCATGTCGTCTGAGGGAGTTTTTCCTTGCCACCGTTGCCACAGGCGTGCTCATTGGGGATAGATTAGGGACAAAATTAGCTCATGTTTTAAGTCGTTCAAATTCTGTAAAGCTGCTTTGCGACAATATTTATTGTTAAAGGCGCTATACAAATAAACTTGACTTGACTTGAAACTTGATTATATCAACCACTGGAGTGTGTGCATGGGTTGTTTTGAAGTCCAAGCTGTACAGTATGACCTGGAATAATGTGCTACGACTTGGAAAAACTTCCATGACTATTCCTAAGTTGCCTGTGTTTAGTTCCCTGAGTGTCAGAATCAACCGGGATTATTGTGGGGATTATAGTTGTGGTGTTTCTGCTCCAGACTGGAAGTAAATTCAGGCAGAGGGATCGTCAGAGTTGGAGTTAGAGGTATAGTTATAGTCATCGGTGTTGTGGGACTGAACCCTTAAGGATTTCCTCAGAGGGACAAATCAAAAACCTTCAAGGTTCTTTCAGAGCTCGTCTGATAATGAATTTAAGCTTATTTATTTCTGTCCTGAGCCTTTTGAGAGTGAAACACTCTCCAGAGACCCTTCAAGGGTTACGCTGATTAGGCCAACTTTCTCAGAGTGTGTTTAGAGGAAATCTGAGATTGTTCAGGTCACATGACGTACACAGCCATGTTCTCTGAAATTTCAATTTCAGCTGTTTCAGATACCTGACATTTTGAAGTCTTAATAAGGACAATAAGGATAAGGTGATGTTAATGTAAATATGTAAAGAAGTAGATTAAAGCTGAGATGTTTATAGAAGATAAAAGACCATTTTTAACCAGTATGTAATTATTCCTGACGTTCTCTTAATCCTCAGTTAATTAACACTGATATGATAAATATGAAATGTGTTTCTTTGTTGATAATGAGGACGACCCAATCAGGCCGATTCCAGGATTCCCTCACAGTATTAAAAGTGCATTTTGTGTCTCTCGCTGAAAAGGTGTCTCCTTGCAGTCCATGTAAATTTCTTGGTGCTTTGTAAGTAAAATATTTCAAACACGCATGAAAATCCTGAATGGGGAAACACGGAAAAACTGCGCTCACCAACAAAAGTGAGTTTAAAGGAACACCCAAGACACACTCATTGAAACGCTGGAGGGTGGCATGCGCCTGCTTGACCTGTTCGAGGAAGTCTTCTCAAATGCCGCACTTGCAAATCAGAAGTTCAGGTTTAATCTGCTTTCCACTGAACCTGCTGAGGGAGCGTGAGCGCTGACTGAGGTGTCGTGTACCTGGTTCTGGTCTGCGTTTCAGCACAAAAAGGATTTCTTTTTCATTTTCAGAGGCACTTTTGGACTCGTTATTGAACTCACTCAGAGTTTCAGATGAAAAAAGGAAGGATGGTAACATCAAGAGAGATGCTGTTAAGCCTGATGTGGCTTTTCATCTGCATGGTGCTGCAGTCTGCTCCACCTGCACAAGGTACGTGAAATAGTTTACATTTCCCCACATCATTTGGATGGGATACGGATTTTAACCAAGAATTTGATTTTGAAGGAATGTTCCTGTATTTTCTTTTCTTTCTTTGTTTTGTGGTGCTGCGTTCAGGAGAAATGGCCTGGAGAACATGGAATAACATCATGAATAGACATTACATCAATAGGGATATAACTGTACATAGATGTCATTTGATGATGTGGATAAAAATGGGATGATGTTCATATGGTGATGTTTTTGCAAAAATCTTTCTTCAGTTGTCCGGCTCACAGAGCATGGTTCACATGTGAAATGGTAAAAATGTAAGAAATATGCATCTCGTCCATATCACCAAATTTTGATCAACCAAATTTACGACAATTCATTCCACTTCAACATAATAATAATAATAATAATAATAATAATAATGCTCATAAAGTGTCATAATTTTTGTCAAAGAATGTAAATTATTTTTTCCTTGAAAAAAAAACAATACAAGATTTCAGTCTTCAGCATGGGCGTGTACTGGGGAAAGTTTTGTTTATGAGGAGCAAAGATTAGAATAGTCAAAAAATTGCACATTTCTTAGTCAAATGAGTGAAAGGCACTGATGACACCCAGGGCAGGGTTCAGGGGGAAAAAAAAGAAAAGAAAAAGTATAAAAATCACAAAAAAATCTCAAGGTTTGGGGTTTTACAATTGGTGCAATGGAATAATTTTGAAATTAGTAACCAGTTTA
Organism: Neoarius graeffei; assembly: GCF_027579695.1. Taxonomy (NCBI): domain Eukaryota; kingdom Metazoa; phylum Chordata; class Actinopteri; order Siluriformes; family Ariidae; genus Neoarius; species Neoarius graeffei. Next base: position 64,777,356 of record NC_083587.1, read on the forward strand.
AAAAAAAAATACACTTCCATGCTGTACAATACCTTAAGGTGAGATAGATAGATAGATAGATAGATAGATAGATAGATAGATAGATAGATAGATAGATAGATAGATAGATAGATAGAAATTTAAAAGTCATCATCTGCCATTTATAATTCTTTTTAAAAGTTTTATTTTATACACAAATATGCTATGATACAAAACTCCTCTCCAGAACGTCATAGATTTGTTAATGACCTCAAAAGCAAATTGTGACAACAGCCAGGGCAGGGTTCAGGAAAAAAAATAAAAAGAAAGAAAAAAGAAAGGGGGAAAAAAGTATAAAAATCGCAAAAAATCTCAAGGTTTGGAGTCTCACAACTGGTGCAATGGAATAATTTTAACATCAATAACCAGCGGGGGGGAGGACTTTCATACTTTACGATACCTGAAGGTGAAATGGTATGGTTAAGCAAATAAATAAATGAATGAATAAATAAGAATTTGAAAGTCATTATCTGGCATTTATAATCTTTTTTAAATTTTTTATTTTATGTACAAATACAACTCCTCCCCAGAATGTCATAGAGTTATTGATGACCTCAAAAGCAAGTGGAGATAATTTCCTATTTCTTTCTTTCATAATTTTAGATATCTCTATACACCACATGTAACATTTTATACTAAAGTCATTCGCACATTTGCAAAGGAAGTCATTTGGCTTTACAAGCTTTCATATAAGTCATAAAGTTTTCGTACTGTATTTTTTATGTTTTTCTTCATTTCAGATTCATTTTGAGGCTAAACTTAACAAACGACCTTGAACAACCCGGATTTGCATCAGCAATTACTGTAAAGCTTACAGATTAGCATTAACGTCCTGCTAAGATGGATCACTACGTACTTTTTCAAAAAATACAGAGATCGTGAGAGTGAAGCCAAAATAATCAGCTCAAATTGATTTCTACATTTGTTGGTCCCATTTTGTTTCATATATTTTATGATAACAGAATAAAGTTCCAGAACGCACAGAATACACTCAGGGACCAGAGTGTGTCGAACAGCGTAGTGTACTTCCTGTTCACGCTGAAATGGCGGATAGTGATGGTTTCCTCCCGTATCTAGAGTCATGAATATTTCATTTACGTAGAATAGACCTAAGCAGAAACGATCAAAAAAGATTCACTGTTTAATTTTCTAAAGACAAATTTGAAGAAAATTTTTTTTTTTAATTTTAATGTGTGTCTGGAATAACACAGATGTGACAGTATGAACGCAATGTGCACAGAGCTGAAAGTATTTAAATAAACACTTTAATGTAGTAAACATGCAAAAGTATATAATATTGTTTGTTAAATTCTGTTTTGTTTTGATTCTTTTTGGTCTTGAACATGCTTGTACACTAAATAAGATATACAGTGGGGCAAAAAAGTATTTAGTCAGTCACCAATTGTGTAAGTTCTCCCACTTAAAAAGATGAGAGAGGCCTGTAATTTTCATCATAGGTACACTTCAACTATGAGAGACAGAATGAGAAAAAAAATCCAGAAAATCACACTGTCTGATTTTTAAAGAATTTATTTGCAAATTATGGTGGAAAATAAGTATTTGGTCAATAACAAAAGTTCATCTCAATACTTTGTTATATACCCTTTGTTGGCAATGACAGAGGTCAAACGTTTTCTGTAAGTCTTCACAAGGTTTTCACACACTGTTGCTGGTATTTTGGCCCATTCCTCCATGCAGATCTCCTCTAGAGCAGTGATGTTTTGGGGCTGTCGCTGGGCAACACGGACTTTCAACTCCCTCCAAAGATTTTCTATGGGGTTGAGATCTGGAGACTGGCTAGGCCACTCCAGGACCTTGAAATGCTTCTTACGAAGCCACTCCGTTGCCTGGGCGGTGTGTTTGGGATCATTGTCATGCTGAAAGACCCAGCCACGTTTCATCTTCAATGCCCTTGCTGATGGAAGGAGGTTTTCACTCAAAATCTCACGATACATGGCCCCATTCATTCTTTCCTTTACACGGATCAGTCATCCTGGTCCCTTTGCAGAAAAACAGCCCCAAAGCATGATGTTTCCACCTCCATGCTTCACAGTAAGTATGGTGTTCTTTGGATGCAACTCAGCATTCTTTCTCCTCCAAACACGACAAGTTGAGTTTTTACCAAAAAGTTCTATTTTGGTTTCATCTGACCATGTGACATTCTCCCAATCCTCTTCTGGATCATCCAAATGCTCTCTAGCAAACTTCAGACGGGCCTGGACATGTACTGGCTTAAGCAGGGGGACACGTCTGGCACTGCAGGATTTGAGTCCCTGGTGGCGTAGTGTGTTACTGATGGTAGCCTTTGTTACTTTGGTCCCAGCTCTCTGCAGGTCATTCACTAGGTCCCCCCGTGTGGTTCTGGAATTTTTGCTCACCGTTCTTGTGATCGTTTTGGCCCCACGGGGTGAGATCTTGCGTGGAGCCCCAGATTGAGGGAGATTATCAGTGGTCTTGTATGTCTTCCATTTTCTAATAATTGCTCCCAGAGTTGATTTCTTCACACCAAGCTGCTTACCTATTGCAGATTCAGTCTTCCCAGCCTGGTGCAGGTCTACAATTTTGTTTCTGGTGTCCTCTGACAGCTCTTTGGTCTTGGCCATAGTGGAGTTTGGAGTGTGACTGTTTGAGGTTGTGGACAGGTGTCTTTTATACTGATAACGAGTTCAAACAGGTGCCATTAATACAGGTAACGAGTGGAGGACAGAGGAGCCTCTTAAAGAAGTTGTTACAGGTCTGTGAGAGCCAGAAATCTTGCTTGTTTGTAGGTGACCAAATACTTATTTTACCGAGGAATTTACCAATTAATTCATTAAAAATCCTACAATGTGATTTCCTGGATTCTTTCCCCCCATTCTGTCTCTCATAGTTGAAGTGTACCTATGATGAAAATTACAGGCCTCTCTCATCTTTTTAAGTGGGAGAACTTGCACAATTGGTGGCTGACTAAATACTTTTTTGCCCCACTGTAACTACATTACAGGCGTTTAGCAGATGCTCTTATCCAGAGCGACGTACTGTACAACACACCCAGAGCAGCCTGGGGACGAGTCAGGTGCCTTGCTCAAGGGCACTTCAGCCATTCCTGCTGGTCCAGGGAATCAAACCAGCAACCTTTTGGTCCTAAAGCTGCTTCTCTAAGCTTTGGTGCCAAAGCTGCTTCTTCTTGTAAGGCATCTCTTTGTGAGCCAACTAGCTAATTCTTTGGTTTAGTTTCATGGCGTACTGATGTCACATTTTACCCTGAATGCGATCCTAAAAGGCCATTTGAAATGAGCAGTGCACCTTAGAAGATGCCTTCAGGTGAAAGTCTTCAGGAGATCCCTGTCTATTACAGCAGCAGGGCAACAAGGCAGTGACCTCCTGTTTCAAACACAGGCTGAATCTCCTCTTTTGTTTTCTTAATTTATTTTATGAATTAATAATACGGATATTGTTCGAACTATGAGGATGGATTTTATGTGATCATTTTTTGAACTGTTACTGAGATTCTACGTTTAAGCTACATTTAAACGAATAGTGTACTGGCGTAGCATGTATAACGATGGATGCATTTCTCCATTCATAAAGAAAATAATTCAAAACATTCAGTAATGTCATTTTAAAGCTAGTTACTGTAAGTTATCTGTCAGCGTGTTGTAGCTAACAAGCCTGCATGGCGATGTCATTTCTCTCGAGTAAGTTAGATGTTCACTGTTAGCAGTGAAATACAACTGGATTTACCTTCATGCTCAAACATTTCACTATTAAAACCATGAAAGTGGTTGGAAAGTGAAATTTACAGGACATTGTGCCTTCATGTGTACGATTTGGTCCAATGTGAATTTTATAAACAATAAACTGACAGTTAGCATGGCACTGATTAGCCACCTACCTAGCTAGCTAACTAGCATTGTTTCATGATGTTGAAAGTCAGGACCTTGAGTCATTCCACTCAGTCTGTCTTTGTTTATCAAGAACTTTCCAAGAACTTTCCACCTCAGCAATGAGAGAATAATACTTCAGTAAATAATAATATGCTCTTGGTCTCTGTCGCACTGATCTACAGGAGTCGTCTACATCAACACCCCCGACAACACCACCATCAACATGGGCAAATCCGCCATCTTCACCTGCACCATCCAACCAAGTAATGGGACGCTCAATTTTACTGCACAGTTCCCTCAAAACAGCTACGTCCTGAAGTGCCCCGGACCGCAAATCAAGTACCCCTCCATGGTTCGGGCTTTTACTGGTTTTCTCCACAAACATGACTAAAAAATAAAAATAATTCTCACATGTTAAAACTGACGTGTGTGTGTGTAAAATGTAAAATCGTTAGCTATAAATGTAATTAATTTGCTCTGTGCTTGTATCATTCATAAAATAATTAGCTACAGATAAAATGAATTCTAATATGTTAAAATGACATTTGTATGTTTGTATGATGATGACATGTGGGTGTAAAAACATCGGAACTATGTTCCATCTTAACATCCACTATTTGACTTTTTTTATTTCTCACGATAATGAAGGAACATACCTTTTGTTCTTTTTTTTTAAATCTGACTTCTCTTTGTCTGTCCTCCAGTCGCTGTATGGAACGTGTGAGAAAAGTTCTACTCAGCATACAGCTACGTGGAAGATGTCGAACATCGGCAATGACGTTAACGGCAGTGCTTTCACCTGCATCGGCACGGGGCTGGAGGCAAAAACAGGATACCTTTGGATTACAGGTATGTTTTTAGGACAAACAGCTCCAAAAAAGAGGGTCAAACTGATGAAGGGAGAAGTCTTAGCAGGAGAATCACTTTTTAACAAGTGGCTACTCCGAGTCACTCTGTGAGAAAATTTAACGGATGGTTTAGTAATGCTAACGATAGCCTGGCACAGTGATTACTTATACAGTACTTTGCTCTAAGCTATACACTCATCACCATTGTACCCAACAACCAATCACTCATCACTATTCTTCTCAATGACCAATCATTCGTCAACATTGTACTCACGGACCAATCACTAATCACCATATGTCTCAACTGTCAATCACTCATCACCATTATTCTCAATTACCAACCCATCATCATTATTCTGCTCAACGGCCAATCACTCATCACCATTCTTCTCAATTACCAATCCATCATCACTATTCTGCTCAATGACCAATCACTCATCACTATTCTTTTCAATGACCACTTACTCATCACAATTGTTTTCAATGACAAATCACTCACCATTATACCCACTGAACCATCACTAATCACCATATTTCTCAACGACCAATCATTCATCACCAGTCTTCTCAGTGACCAATCGATCTTCAACACTATTCTCAATGACAATCACTCATTACTATTCATGTCAGTGACCAGTCATTCATCATCATTGTACCCACTGACCAATCACTAATCACCACATTTCTCAACAACCAATCATTCATCACCATTTTTTTTCAATTATCAATCACTCATCATCATTTTCTCAATGAACAATCACTCATCACTACTCTTCTCAATGACCAATCACTTATCACCATTTTCTCAATGACCAATCACTCATCGTCATTTTCTCAATGACCAATCACTCATCATCATTTTCTCAATGACCAATCACTCATCACTACTCTTCTCAATGACCACTCATCACCATTTTCTCAATGACCAATCACTCATCATCATTTTCTCAATGACCAATCACTCATCACCATTTTCTCAATGACCAGTCACTCATCGCCATTCTCTTCAGTGACCAATCACTAATCAGCATTCTTCTAAATGATCAATCAATCATCACCACTCTTCTCAATGACCAATCACACATCGCCATTCTTCTCAATGACCGGTCGTTCATCACCATTGTACCCACTGACCAATAACTAATCGTCATATTTCTCAAAGACCAATGACTCATCACCATTCTCAACAATTACCACTCACTCATCACCATTCTTCTCAGTGACCAATCACTCATCACTATTCTTTTCAATGGCAAATCACTTATCAGTATTATTCTCAATGGCCAATCACGCATCACCATTTTTCTCAATGATCAGTCGCTCATCACAATTGTACTCAATGAAAAATCATTCATCCCCACGCTTCTCAATGACCAATCACTCATCACCATTGTTTATCCACTCCTTTGTTTTTCCTTTTAAACTCTCTTCTTTTAAATATTTATCATATGAATTTAAACAAAGGTCTTATGTAGGTATTATGTTGTCCTATGAATGCTACAGAAGATTCTGTTGTTGTTGTTGTTGTTGTTGTTTTACATTATCTTTTCTTTCTTTTTTTCAGGTGCCAGTGCATATTATTTGATGATCTTTGGGTGTGTCACGGGTGGCTTTTTTGGAATCCTAATCGTCTTTGGTGTGACCTACGTCTCCCTGAAGAAATCAGAAAAACTTCAGGAATGTTTCAGTAAGTGTCATGATTCCCACACGATCGATCCCAAACTATTCTTGGGGCTTTTACCGGAATGGTTTACGGGAAATTCTAGGAATGTTTTCGATTTATTAAATGTTCTCAATATGTAATGATTTTACCCTGATGGTTTTTTGTTTTGTTTTGTTTTTGCTCTTTCAGAGGGCAAAGAAGAAGAAGATGTCATGGGGGGTGTAGTAGAAGAGAACCTGAAAGATTAGTGATTTGATTCTTCATGTTGTTATTTATCCTGGCTCAATGAAGCTTGTATTTGAATCAGTGAGAGATTGCAAAAGAAAGTACACCCCATGCTTCTCATGATGGTTATTTATATATTAATGCATTATTGTTATTCTGTTCTTGTTCCATTTTAAATCAAGCAGATGCTGTAGAGTAGAGTAGAGTATAGTGCAGTATAGTATAGTACAGTTGGGGTTTTTGTTATTTATTATAACCGTTATGCCTTAGATGACATTTATTGCACTCAAAATATGTAAATTGTAAATAATTTCTATTTGTTATATATTTCCAGAATATACACTATAGATTATTATATATACATGGATATATGGAGAGAGAGAGGTCTATAATTATCGATATGAATGAATGTTAAACACATAATTTAATTAAATGCTTTCAATGTATTTAAACGTGCACATCACACACACTGTACACACATTTATAACAGAATCACATGTTCAGTCAGTTTATGAAGCACCTTAAATTTTGAAGAACTACAAATGCACATCATAATTTAAAGACTATAAACAGCTTATTAAGAGTTTATCACCATGGCAGAGCTGCATTTGGTTGTCATAGTAACAAGCAGCAGGCAAGCGGAAGTTTTAACATCATGTATTCGAATTTAAATCTGTTGAAATATTTCACTCATAATTTTATATTCTCACAGACTGAACACACATCAAAATAAAGAAAATATTGTTTTATTATTCATATTTTAGATTGTGTATTTTATTTTATTTTATTTGCATTGGTGAGGCACAAACATGATGTGACTATGTTCCTATTTATTGTGTTTGTTCACGACATAGAGGATAATACAGGGATATCAGCAGTGTAAACTCGACACCGAACACCACTGTAGACTGGAGCAAAAAAAATGGTAGGTTTTTTTTGGATGAATAAAAATAAATCCAAAACATTACATTGTAAATTTTTTCCATTCAAATATGTAAATATTATTTTTTTTAATTGAATAGACAAAAATCCCAACATGAATCCCGACATTATCTCCTGATAAGTTGCATGTCCAAAAAATTTAAACCATACAATCAAGAATTAAATTTAATTGCAAAAACTCACAATTTGTCGGATTTTGTTGGTTGTATTTTGTTTGTTTGTTTGTTTGTTTGTTTGTTGCTGTTTGTTTCTGCTCAAATCAGACACACCAAAAACTCAGATCTGAGCTCGCTGTTTGAACTTTAGAGGTTTTTCTGCTCTTCTCGCACTGACATGAAAATTAAAAAAACCCAACAACAACCAACAATCCTTTTTCTAAAGCTGTTAAAAACTTCACCCTCTTACTGAAGCCTTGAATCACAAATCTTGGGGAAAAAAATACTGCTTTGTGCTACTGTATATCATAACTTCAACTTAATATCTCATTGTTTTAAACTAATTATCTCATTTTTTCAACTTGAATAATATTAATCAACTTAAAAGTCGACTGCCTTTCAGATTTTTCAAGTGTAGGCCATAAAAAGAATTTTCCCAACACCTAATTATTTTTGTTTAGTGACTGAAAGCTACTGAATTCGAATCACAGACTTCCAATTTTATTAGGTTTTTTTAATAGAGCAATTCATTAATTTATCTCCACGTGGTCCTAAATTCTCCGCTATTTTTTCCTGCTTCACCATGACCCAATACAAGATACTACATCATGCATCACATGGTGGGCTTCCCCTGTTCACGCAAGGCATTGAGGGATACAAATTTGAAACGGGAGAGAAAAATGGAGGACGTGAGTGTGCGAATGAAACGTGAAAGAGTGACTACAGTAACGGAAAGAAAGCGAGAAGAAAAGACGTTATGTTATATATGAAGGAAAGGAAACGCAGGACCAAACTAATAAATATGGGCGCTCAGCGAGCACCTCGGTGTGATCAGCTGTTCGTTTAGCGACAGAATGATGGAACTGTCAGTGCACGCTCAAAGGGAAACCTGTAGGTGGCAGTAACGCAACACTGTGGATGCCAGCTGCCGTAAAACCCAAAAGAAGAAGAAGAAGGTAAACCTGCGCATGCGCACACGGACTTCCTCTGTCTGCTTGACTGCGCCAAGCGAGCGATTTCATGCACATTATTTGCTTTAATCCCCTCAAATTAAATAACTTCCCAGCCACAGAATGGCCTGATATTTTGTGAGATATTACAGAAATAAACATATATCACAATCACCACATTTCAGACGGAACTACATTTCACCGATTTTATGAAATCGAAAGCCAGTCTAGCTTTAAATATTTATTTCAAGATAATGTCATGTTATTATTCTTAAATTATCTTATTATTTCAGGTTTTGTCATTATTTACACTTAACATATCATTGTTTTGACTTGAAATGTCTTGAAATGACGATATAACTTGAGAGAATGACATCGTGAAATGACAAGAAAAGAACTCAAAATAGTAACCATAACATTTTGAAATAATGACTTTCACACTCAGTAGCCTGAAATAACAATCTCAGAAATAACGACTCCAAATAGCCACAGCCAACAGAGTTGACTGGACGATTTGTGTCAATGGATGCTGAGCAAAGTCCTCGTTACAGTGAGTAAGTAAGGTAGAGAAACGAGAAGGTTGAGGGGAAAAGATTATAATTTCCAACACACACACACACATCCAGCATACACAACAAATGTGTATATTGGTGATATGTGAATAAACCAATGAGTTGCGTTTACGGTTTGTTTTCGTCCAGCCAGCATGATTTCTCCTGGAATAAAATTATAGGAATTGATGGATCAACCTGAGCAGGAAGGCCCACCCAAAGCCAGTTGATTGACAGCTTGGCCACTCAAGCAAATGAAAAAGCAACAGGGAATAACGAAAAGGATTTTTTTAATTCTTTTATTTTTCTTTTATATTTTATACTTTGCTGCTGATACAGAACAGTAAATACATTAATAGAACGTTCTGAGAAAAAAATTCTCAGTATTTCAACTTAATATCTCATTGTTTAGGTCCTGTATGATCCTGATCATCTAAATTATTAGGTCATTATTTTTAATAGAAATGTTTTGAGTGCAAAAGTTTGTACAGCCTTCAGATAAAGTGAAGGAGACAAGTAAATGTTTCTTTGGAGAAATATAATTCTTGTTCCTTCGTGTTCGATTACAAGTAATAAATATCACTGAATTTGTTTAATAGGGATGTAAACCTCAGGCTTTTACTTCAGCCTGAGTGACAGGTGGCCAACTTGTGACCAACGGAGTCATAGCCTAATGTTTAACACATTTATTCTATCCACATTTACTGGATATGAGCAATTGCATACTCTGATTGGCTACTCTACTACTAGGATATCAGCTCATATACCGTGAGTAGAGAAAAATAAAATGGCGGAGCATGTTGCTGAACCAACCGAGGACGAAATAAAAACTACTCGAAAACAAAACCCCCAAAATTGTTCTCAAGTATTTAACAGAAACAGAAATAGTTAAAAGAATATAGTTTTTGCTTGTTTGTTTGTTTGTTTGTGTTTGTTTGTCCCCCCACCTCCACTATCTCCTGTTCCACACTCCAGCCCAATCAGTGGCAGTAATGCACCTTTAAGTTGGTTTGCCAACTGTCAAAAAAACCCTAAAGAAGAAGAAGAAAAACAAAATGGCGGAGCGTGTTGCTGAACCAGCCGAGGACGAAATAAAAACTCTAGTCGAAAACAAAACCCCGCAAAAATACAAAAAAAAGTAACAAAATATGGAATGAAAGTATTTGATCATAAGAACGCATCTTTTTTTATTTTTCAAGAATTATTATTATTATTATTATCACATTTTTCACAAATTGCTCCTGTCATTTCGCCGGATTGTTTACATTCTAAGCGTAAATGATTTTGTTGGATGTTTTGTGTAAAGTTTTTATTTACAGAATTTGCAAAAAATAAAAATGCTCCATTTCTCAAAATCCAGTGAATGTGGATAGAATAAAGAAGTTATTCCACTCAATCTCGGTGCTACGCGCCTCATCGGCTATCAGCTCATGTACGACTCGATTTTGTGGAATAACTGTTAAATATACACGAGTTCTTTGTTCTTTTTTTTGTAATCATTGATTTATGATTGTTGCTTGAATTCATTTCTGATCTTCTTCTTCTTCTACTTCTTCTTTCGGCTGTTCCTGTCAGGGGTCTCCACAGCAGATAATGTCCCTCTATCTCCTCCTGTCCTCCGTATCTTCTTCTGTCACACCAACTGTCCTCATGTCCTCCTTCACCACATCCATAAATCTCATCTTTCCTCTTCCTCTTTTCCTTCCACCTGCAAGTCCATCTCCAGCGTTCTTTTTCCCAATAAACCCTGGATCTCCCCTCTGTACGTCTCCAAACCATCTCAATCTCACCTCTGTCACTTTGTCTCCAAGCCGTCCTACATGTCCCTCTGTCCCTCTAATATACTTGTTTCTCATCCTGTCCAACTTTGTCACTCCCAGTGAAAATCTCATTCAGAATCAGATTTCTTTTCTGATCATTAAGGGTAAAAAAAAAATCTATATTGGTTCAGAAGTTTGCATTTCAACTTCTGAGTATGATTTTAATATCATAATGCCTCTGATGATCTTCATGTCCTCTGAGCAGTTATGAGGTCGTTGTATCTGTAATATTAAAACTATTTTATGTTGTTTTTGACTTCTGGTGTTGTTCCAGGACATGCCTACGTTGCATATGTTGCATCATGGAATTATAAACCAGAGATAGAGTTTACTCTTTTCCATTCAGAAACCATAGAGGGTACAAACTTTTGCACTCAGCCGTAGATACCAAAATATCTTGAGTGGGTTTGATAAAAGGTTGTTCGGTGGTTTAAAAAAATTCCCAGTGTTGTTAACAGTCATACCACATATTTTTTTTGAACACTTTGTAAATGTGAATTTATTATGAGTTTAATAAAATAATGACATAATGAATTTAAAGTCATATCTAATTTGCATAAATTTGTATAAACTGTTACTCTGACATCACACTCGGGTGCAATTTTTTTCCATGTTGGGATTTGAGCTTATATTCAGCCTGTGTGACTTTTACAAAAGGTTAAAGAAGGAGAAGGCAGCATGTGACAGCGCTGAGGGACATGACCTCAGGAGCTCCATGTTCTCCATGAGTTCTCCCTCATGGTGGTGATGGTGGTACAGTCTTGTGAGATGTTAGAGCTCGATATTCTGAGCAGATGTAAATCTGTAAATCTGGTTTTGTTTTGTTTTTTTGGTGTTTTTTTTTTTTTTTTTAGTTTTCCTAGGCCACAGTTGTGATCTGATCTCCAGCTGTACAAAGAGCCAGTGCTCTCCCACGCCTGAGGCTGGAGTAAATCTGCTGTTTCACATCTCGGTTTTCCCAAAATTGTGATTTGGTAGGACAGATTTGATTTCTATTTCTATTCATTTCTTCACGCCTTTAGTGAAAGGTTTATCAATGTGTGTGCTTAACCGTATAAAATTAATCTCTTTTTAAAACCTAATTTTTGATATATTCCAAGCAAAGATGTCTTGTTATGCCGGGTTTAATAAACTCGTGCATGTAGAAAGAGAAGCATTAACATTTTTGCCACAGTAAATAAAAAATAAACCAAAAAACATGATACTGATTCACCACTATAAATGCATTTAGAAAATATTATTGAATAATCTTCATTATTAATACTTCAGTTGCATATATTGGACGGGTCAAATAATTGCTTTTGCAATTATTACATTAATAATTATTGATTATAACAATAGTAATTTTAATATATACTATAGTAGTATATATATATTTTTTAAATTAACGTATTATTTGTAGTTTACTACAATAATAATAATAATAGTAAGAGGTGGCACGGTGGTGTAGTGGTTATCACTGTCGCCTGACAGCAAAAAGGTTCTGGGTTCGAGCCCCGGGGCCGGTGAGGGCCTTTCTGTGCGGAGTTTGCATGTTCTCCCCGTGTCCGCGTGGGTTTCCTCCGGGTGCTCCGGTTTCCCCCACAGTCCAAAGACATGCAGGTTAGGTTAACTGGTGACTCTAAATTGAGCGTAGGTGTGAATGTGAGTGTGAATGGTTGTCTGTGTCTGTGCGTCAGCCCTGTGATGACCTGGCGACTTGTCCAGGGTGAACCCCGCCTTTCGCCCGTAGTCAGCTGGGATAGGATCCAGCCCACCCGTGACTCTGCACAGGATAAGTGCTTACAAGATGGATAGATAAACCATGGTATAAAATGAAAAGTTACCTACAGTCCTGTGTAAAAATCTGAGGCACATGTAAAGAAATGCTGTTGACCAAAAAATGGCTTAAAAAATAATGAAATGAAATGTTTCAACATTTTCCACTAGCCTTCATTATGTTTTCTTTTTTCATCTGAAAAGTGCTCTCTTATAGATATTTGCAAACATTTTTTTTCTGTAACATTTAATTTTGTGCTGGAAAAAAACACGAACGTTTGGAACTCAAAAACGTTTCTGAAACGTTCGTAAGTTTTTTTCAGCACAAAATTAATGTCTACAGAAACTAAAAAATGTTTGAAAATATCTATAGCAGAGCACTTTTCAGACTTGAAAAAAGAAAACATAATGAAGGCTAGTGGAAAATGTTGAAACATTTCATTTCATTATTTTTTAAGCATTTTTTGGTCAACAGCATTTCTTTACATGTGCCTAGATTTTTACACAGGACTGTAGGTAACTTTTCATTCTTATACCATGGTTTATCTCATCCATCTTGTAAGCACTTATCCTGTGCAGAGTCACAGGCGTGGGCTGGATCCTATCCCAGCTGACTACGGGCGAAAGGCGGGGTACACCCTGGACAAGTCGCCAGGTCATCACAGGGCTGACGCACAGACACAGACAACCATTCACACTCACATTCACACCTACGCTCAATTTAGAGTCACCAGTTAACCTAACCTGCATGTCTTTGGACTGTGGGGGAAACCGGAGCACCCGGAGGAAACCCACGCGGACACGGGGAGAACATGCAAACTCCGCACAGAAAGGCCCTCACCGGCTCGAACCCGGACCTTCTTGCTGTGAGGCGACAGCGCTAACCACTACACCACCGTGCCGCCCCAACATCAGAGTTATGAACTCAATATAATAATGGACACACACACACATATTCACCCATGTCCTGCTAACGTATAACTCCGCCCATTTTGAACCTGATGCTCAGTCATCACTCTGTATGCTGGTGTAAGATGTGCACAATCATGTGATATGATAAGAAATTGAAACACACACACACACACACACACACACACACACACACACACACACACACACACACACACACACAGTGTTTAGGGCATAACACTGTGCTGATGCAGGGCAGCTATCACACACACACACGCACACGTATATCCCTGACGTCCTGTGCTTTACATGTACACAATAAGGAGGAGTTTTTCTTCAAGGTCAAACGAAAGACAGATATGTCGATGTGCACTTCCTGGGTGTCGCATCCAGCACATATCCACACACACTGTTCACCTGAACGACATCATATCCTGTGGAACAAGGTAAGAAAAAAAACTCTTCTACATTGTTAGAAATAGGGGTACAGTAGGAGTCCGGTTCTGTCCCCCAACTAAGATACAATCTGCACTAATGGACCCTTAAGGGCTCATTATTGGACCTCAAGGGAACTATGTGTACCTTTATAGGGCTCAAAAGGTTCATATATGTTCCCAATCAGTATATAAAGGATACAAATAAGTACCTTTGAGGGAATTGATCCAGTGACAAGCTGGTGTATCTGTAAAGGTGCAGTAATGTACTTTATTTTCTGAGAGTGTAGTATTGCTGTATTATTTAGCTTTATGGTCCAAAGATCAAGTGCAATCAAGTGATTCGATCACAGAGAGCAAAATATGTGACAAATTGAGTGGAATCGAGTGGAACGTCTATAATTGAGATGTTTATTGATTAATTAAGAATGTCATATTCAGTGGAATCAACCTAAAGCTGAAAATAACATGAGTTAGTTTGTGTAGCTATGAAGTACAGTAAGTTGAAATAGATATATTAATGTCATAAATATAAATGACCCAATTTATGTGGCGGAGGGTTTTGTGCTATTAATACATTTCTCATCCTGAGATTGGGTAAATTTCAAAATTATTTCTGGCCCAGTTTGCTGCAAAGCTCGCTCTTCTGTGTAACGATAACTGTGACTGTCATGTGATTATTTCCAGAAAAAAAAAAAAAAAAACTCAAATTTTTTTTTGGGAAAAAATACAAAAATTTGAAGGAGTGACTGTGATTTAAAACAAAGCGCAGACTTCACAAACTCCGCCACAATCCTCAGCCTTGTAGCTTCTCATATCTTTAAAAAAAAAACCCTTTATCGAGGATAAAACCCTTCATGATACTGTATATCATGCAATCAAGTTGAAATTTAGAACTCAGCACTTCCTGAATTGTTTCAACTCAAACCTCAGCTCATCCAAGAAACACATACAGTACCAGTCAAAGGTTTGTACACCCCTACTCTACTCATTCATAGGTTTTTCTACTACTATTTTCTACATTGTAGAACAATACTGAAGACATCAAAACTATGAATTAACATCTGGAACAGATATTGAATTATGTAGTAAAGTGATTAAAAAAGTGTTTAAAAACAAAATAAGTTTGATATTTGAGCTTCTTCAGCATATTCAGCGTTTCCCTTGATGACACTTTACACACTACTGGCATTACGGTGTCTTAACCAGCTTCATGAGGTCATCACCTGGAATGCTTTTCAGTTGTGCCTCGTTAATTCAAAAAGTTAATGTGTGGACGAGTTTCTTGCCTTCTTAATGTGTTTGACATCATCAAACTGTAAATAGTAAATAATAACAATACTACTAATAAAATAGCCCTATTCCATCCTATGCCAAGAACTGAACAACTCAGGAAAGAGAAACGACATCCATCATGAGAAGGTGTGTCCAAACTTTCCACTGGTCCTGTGTGTATCCAACATGAGTAAAAGCCAGAGGTGGTCAAAAGTTAATGCTGACCAAATCAAAGAGAGGCTGAAAGTTTCCAAAACAGCCCTCGTATGTGACTACAAGGGCAGGCCAAGGGTACCCCGGCGCTCACTGACCCACGGTTCTGATGTTTACTGTCTAAACACGAGCGCTGATCCGTCTCAGCTGGTCTCTGCAGCTGTATTTACTCAACCTACATTCCTGACTCCTCAAATCCTCATCTATTGCCGTCACTCTTACTGCTCGGGTTCGAGAATAGTCTCTGCAGTCAGCTATCGACTGCGTCTCTGTCAGAAGCCAGACGTTAGTTACTGCACACGTTTAACGAGGATTCATCGTGATGATGTGGAATTGTGTGAAATAGTTTGTGTTCTCTTCATGTCAGGAGACAGGAGGCGGGAAAGATGAGCCGTTTCGCACTGCTCGTTCTCCTGACAGGTAACAAAGCACAAAATTAAGACACTCTGCCTCTATGTGTGTGTGTGTGTGTTGTGCTCAGTTCAAAGGTCAGGTGTAGGGCGTGTCCCACAGGACTGAAGGATGTCTGATGGAAGTGCTTGTGTTCAAAACAACACACATCACATTTACACATCAAACACGTCAACACACTCCTGAGTACAGTGCAGTTTTGGACTTAAAAAGAACATATACCAAAAAAAAAGGAGATAAAACAAAATACCGGTACATGAAGTTAAATATTAACAATAAATACATTTCCAATCTCACTGTCTCTCTCGAACCTTAACATATCAAGATTATGAGATGTTACCGTACATCACATCACACATGCTGCACTTTTCACTTTATCTTCTGAGTCAGAATCATATTTGTTCATATCATAATTAATAGCATTAAAATCATACATAACTTGTAAACAAATCATGTCGATTAATCAAATCGCACATAAATATGCTAATCACCCCTACTTTGCATAATCATTAATAGCATTAAAAAATCACACACAACTTGTCAATAAATAATGTCAGACAACACAAAAACTTTTGATTCTCATCAGAAAATCAGATCCTATAAATATGCTTATTTAAATCAGCCCTAATTTGCATACTGGAGCATCATTGGCTCGTATATTTTATGATGCCGTAACACATTCTCAAATGAAACAACGCTAACCATTTGTTGTCTTTGTCAAATTTATGCTGTTTATTATTTACGTGTATACGTGTTTTCATTCTAAAAATCTTTACGTTCTGTATTTCCATGTTTTAATGTCTTTATATAATAATATCTATTTCTTCTTTGTTTTTTTTCGAGTACTTTTAACTTGTCATATTTTTAAATTGATGTCTGTTTGTTCATTCAAAATAATCATTCTACAATGGCTTACAGTGGTGCTTGAAAGTTTGTGAACCCTTTAGAATTTTCTATCTTTCTGCATAAATATGATCTAAAACATCATCAGATTTTCACACAAGTCCTAAAAGTAGATAAAGAGAACCCAGTTAAACAAATGAGACAAAAATATTATACTTGTTCATTTATTTTTTGAGGAAAATGATCCAATATTACATATCTGTGAGTGGCAAAAGTATGTGAACCTTTGCTTTCAGTATCTGGTGTGACCCCCCTTGTGCAGCAATAACTGCAACTAAACGTTTGCGGTAACTGTTGATCAGTCCTGCACACCGGCTTGGAGGAATTTTAGCCCGTTCCTCCGTACAGAACAGCTTCAACTCTGGGATGTTGGTGGGTTTCCTCACATGAACTGCTCGCTTCAGGTCCTTCCACAACATTTCCACTGGATTAAGGTCAGGACTTTGACTTGGCCATTCCAAAACATTAACTTTATTCTTCTTTAACCATTCTTTGGTAGAACGACTTGTGTGCTGAGGGTCGTTGTCTTGTTGCATGACCCACCTTCTCTTGAGATTCAGTTCATGGACAGATGTCCTGACATTTTCCTTTAGAATTCGCTGGTATAATTCAGAATTCATTGTTCCATCAATGATGGCAAGCTGTCCTGGGCAGATGCAGCAAAACAGGCCCAAACCATGATACTACCACCACCATGTTTCACAGATGGGATAAGGTTCTTATGCTGGAATGCAGTGTTTTCCTTTCTCCAAATATAACACTTCTCATTTAAACCAAAAAGTTCTATTTTGGTCTCATCCATCCACAAAACATTTTTCCAATAGCCTTCTGGCTTGTCCACGTGATCTTTAGCAAACTGCAGACGAGCAGCAATGTTCCTTGCAACCCTGCCATGCACACCATTGTTGTTCAGTGTTCTCCTGATGGTGGACTCCTGAACATTCACATTAGCCAATGTGAGAGAGGCCTTCAGTTGCTGAGAAGTTACCCTGGGGTCCTTTGTGACCTCGCCGACTATTACACGCCTTGCTCTTGGAGTGATCTTTGTTGGTTGACCACTCCTAGGGAGGGTAACAATGGTCTTGAATTTCCTTCATTTGTACACGATCTGTCTGACTGTGGATTGGTGGAGTCCAAACTCTTTACAGATGGTTTTGTAACCTTTTCCAGCCTGATGAGCATCAACAATGCTTTTCTGAGGTCCTCAGAAATCTCCTTTGTTCGTGCCATGATACACTTCCACAAACATGTGTTGTGAAGATCAGACTTTGATAGATCCCTGTTCTTTAAATAAAACAGGGTGCCCACTCACACCTGATTGTCATCCCATTGATTGAAAACACCTGACTCTAATTTCACCTTCAAATTAACTGCTAATCCTAGAGGTTCACATACTTTTGCCACTCACAGATATGTAATATTGGATCATTTTCCTCAATAAATAAATGAACAAGTATAATATTTTTGTCTAATTTGTTTAACTGGGTTCTCTTTATCTACTTTTAGGACTTGTGTGAAAATCTGATGTTTTACGTCATATTTATGCAGAAAGATAGAAAATTCTAAAGGCTTCACAAACTTTCAAGCACCACTGTAGTTATGATTAAAAATTTTGTAAGTTGTATCTTGAGAGTGATTTTTGAGAGTGAGATATTTTTCAACCCAAACACAGACTGTAAGTGTAATTATTCCTTCCTCGTGTATTTCCTGCTAGTTCTCATTGAACTCTTCAGTCGAGCTGAAGCAGGTGAGCACATCCATGTATTTTTGCATGATTTTTATTCTCGTTCTTGTCAGACTCATTCATCGAGCCACAGTTTGGACCGACAACCAACGTGATTTTTTTTTTTCCATATCTGAAAACTGAAACTGCATTTTAATCTTTCATTTTGAGTCTAACGTTCAGTTTTATTGTGTGTGTCCTTTTTTTGTGTGTGTGCACAGATCCATTTGTTTACAGTGAGTGTTCCTTTTTTTATGCCTCATGTCTTTACCAAAATTCAGAATAACATCTGAAATATAACCGATAGAGGAGAATTGACTTTTAACACAGCTTCATTTATATTTTTTAGACTATGACAGGCTGAAGATTGGAGGCATCGTGTTCACAGTCCTGCTCATAGTCGGAGCGATTGTATTCCTTTTCTGTAAGTCTCACCTCCTACTTCAAGATTTATCTCTTATTTCTAGGTCAGGGTTTATTTTTGTTTTTTGCCATTTGATCGATCCATACCTTTATCATATTGTCATCTCAGCTAATCATTTCATTTTTCTCCCACAGATGATAAATGCAGCACAAACAAGTGAGTTGTATCAGATTTCACCTTTTTTTCCATTACTTTTTCATTTTATTCTGAATTTGATGTGACATTTTACTTTCAGTGTCTCATAAAACATGAAATATGATCATGGTTCTGTGATTGTGGTGCCACTGACACTTAAAAATCTCATCTCATCATCTCTAGCCGCTTTATCCTGTTCTACAGGGTCGCAGGCAAGCTGGAGCCTATCCCAGCTGACTACGGGCGAAAGGCGGGGTACACCCTGGACAAGTCGCCAGGTCATCACAGGGCTGACACATAGACACAGACAACCATTCACACTCACATTCACACCTACGCTCAATTTAGAGTCACCAGTTAACCTAACCTGCATGTCTTTGGACTGTGGGGGAAACCGGAGCACCCGGAGGAAACCCACGCGGACACGGGGAGAACATGCAAACTCCGCACAGAAAGGCCCTCGCCGGCCACGGGGCTCGAACCCAGGACCTTCTTGCTGTGAGGCGACAGCGCTAACCACTACACCACCGTGCCGCCCCTGACACTTAAAAATATATTTTAAAATATTTTTTCAACACTGAATCAAAGAAAACATGCATTTAACCGCTAAAAATGTGCAACAATGTCATTTTTACAAGCTATCTTTGCTGCATTTTGTTCTTCAACAAGTAAAACATTCAAAACTAGCATAGAATTAGCAAATACACAAAATGATTAACATTAGCATCCATGCTAATGGTATGAAGACATTTTACAAATGACCTTTGAATTATTATATTTAATTCTTCATTTAATTTCAGGTCTATAGTTTGGGTAACAGGGTCGTACATTTATAAAGATCTCATCAGTCCATATCACACTATCACTGAAAATTAAAAAAAAACAGAACTTGCTTTTCTTCTTCGCAGGATCTTCAGGAAATTCAAATTGAACACGTGACTTGTTGAATATTCCAAATACCTTCACCGGTCACTTTAATAGGAACTTCTTGTTGTTGATTCTAAGATCCCTGTTCTTGGCTGCAGGAGTGGAACCCAGTGTGTTCTTCTCTCTCTGTTGCATGCTGAGATGCTTTTCTGTTCACTACGGTTGTAAAGAGTGACTATATGAGTTACTATATCCTTCCTGGCAAAAAAGCTCAAACCAGTCTGGCCATTTGCCTCACAAGGCGTTTGTTTCCACCCACAGAACTGTCACTCACTCGATGAATGTTTTTTGTTTTCCGCACCATTTTTTTCTCTGTAAACTCTACAGACTGTTGGGTGTGAAAACCCCAGGAGGAGATCAGCAGCTTCTGAAATACTCAAACCAAAAACACTCATCTGGCTCAAACCAACACCCATACCACAGTGAAAGAAAGAAAGAAAGTCACACTTCACTGCGAGATCACAATTTTTCCCGTTCTGATGTCTGAACATAGGGGTGGCACGGTGGTGTAGTGGTTAGCGCTGTCGCCTCACAGCAAGAAGGTCCTGGGTTCGAGCCCCGTGGCCGGCGAGGGCCTTTCTGTGTGGAGTTTGCATGTTCTCCCCGTGTCCGCATGGGTTTCCTCCGGGTGCTCCGGTTTCCCCCACAGTCCAAAGACATGCAGGTTAGGTTAACTGGTGACTCTAAATTGAGCGTAGGTATGAATGTGAGTGTGAATGGTTGTCTGTGTCTATGTGTCAGCCCTGTGATGACCTGGCGACTTGTCCAGGGTGTACCCCGCCTTTCGCCCGTAGTCAGCTGGGATAGGCTCCAGCTTGCCTGCGACCCTGTAGAAGGATAAAGCGGCTACAGATAATGAGATGAGAATGAGATGTCTGAACATTGTGAACATTAACTGAAGCTCTTGCTGTGTATCTGCGTGATTTGACGCGTCGAGGGATCGGCTGATTAGAGAACTGCAGAAAACAGTGGGTGGGTGGGTGTTCCTAATAAAGTAGCTGGTGAGTCTATTTCATAGGTGTGAAAGTGTTCAGGGAACAGGGTTGAGGAAATGAAACTAAAATGGACAGCCGGTGGAAAAGGATGTTCAAAGCAGAAGATGTCGAACGGATTCACGATGCATTATACAGCGGGATAAAATATTCTGCAGCTTGATACGTCTTTGAATGATGTCTCAGTGTTGATGTTTATAAAATGTCTGTCTTTCACAGGAAACGTGACGATGCTGCAGATCAGATTTAAACACATCATCGCATCAGACTGTGAATTGAGGAAGTTCTGCAGTTTGTGGTGGAACGAGCCCAGTGAGGTTTTTTTTTTTTATGGTAGCTGGTAAAATCAGGCCTGTTGGATGCAGAGGCTCGATTCAAGGATGAAACATTTCACTCTGAAGTTATTTATCTTTCTCTTTTGCACTGAATAAAATAATCTGGAGTCTTCATCTGTCGAAACTCCTTTTAAAATCTTTTAGAGGGGTTTATAAATAGTTCAGGGTTACATACAGAGTGAATAAAGCAGGGAAATGTTTTACTGTACAGACATTTAGAAATGTTTTAGAACTCCAGTCTGTAGTCGGCTTCAAGGAACATCACAGCAGATTAAACCTGCAGGGTGATTTAATACTCAGTGTTTTTGATTTGTTCATCTGAGACTCTTTTGTACACAATAACATACAGAAATATTCACAAAAAATTTAAAACTGATATCATTTTATCCCACTGAACTGAACTTAAATAAATAGACAGACAAACAGACAGATTTTAAAAATATGGTTTAAAAGGCACCAAGTAGGAGTTGCTATGAAACAGTGGAAAACTATACGAAGTGGTTTTCATATTATATAAAGCTTTGGATGATGAGAAATTACACAAAATATTAAATGTGGACTAGAGACAAGGAAAAGGTGTTTTGTGTTTTCAGTAGAAGTGTCATCTGAAATCCAGCAAATATCGCACACTATTAACATTAGCTCCTTAAAGTTAATTAAAACACTAATGAATATTTCTCAGATAGATAATTTGTACTTTGCATAGATTGTACATAATTATAGGAGTACGGCAAACTATCTGGTTTTCACTGTTGAGAGACACGACATCAGAAGTATGAGATACTAAGCCATAATTATGAAATAGTGAGCAATTTTTATGAGATACTGAGTTATATTTATGAAATACTAATCCATAAATATGAGATAGTAAGTCATAAATATGAGATACTAAGTCATAATTATGAGATAGCGAGTCTTAATTATGAGATACGACATCATGAGTATGAGCAAGTCATAATTATGAGATACTATTCCATAAATATGAGACAGTAAGTCATAATTATGAGATACTACATCATAAGTATGAGCAAACCATAAATATGAGATAGTACACTGAGTCATAATTATGAGATACTACATTATATGAGCAAGTCATAATTATGAGATACTAAGTAATAATTATGAGACACCTTCTCATGATCCTGGTGGTGAAAATGGACTTCCACAGGTGTGTGTGTGTGTGTGTGTACTGCAGTTATGTGATGGGATTAAAAATACAATAAGTCTTTTATTATTCTTGAGTTTCCTGAAAAAGGCAGCACGGCGGTGTAGTGATTAGCGCTGTTGCCTCACAGCAAGAAGGTCCGGGTTCGAGCCCCGTGGCCGGCGAGGGCCTTTCTGTGCGGAGTTTGCATGTTCTCCCCGTGTCCGCGTGGGTTTCCTCCGGGTGCTCCGGTTTCCCCACAGTCCAAAGACCTGCAGGTTAGGTTAACTGGTGACTCTAAATTGACCGTAGGTGTGAATGTGAGTGTGAATGGTTGTCTGTGTCTATGTGTCAGCCCTGTGATGACCTGGCGACTTGTCCAGGGTGCATACATGTCAACCTATAAGGAATGTCCGTATTTTATATGGATTTGATTCAATAAATGTAGCATACGGGTGTATAAATAAAGTTATACGGATTCTTTAAAAAATCTTCAATATTTATTTAGAGCTATAATCAATTCCCACGATGATAAAAGAACGCATAACATTTACAAACGTACTGTACACCACAGACAGCCAGTAAAGAGTCTTATGAAATCGCGCGTTATCTTGTGGTAGCGAGACTTCGTTCCACTTTTGATCATGCGCACACCGCATTGCGAGAATCCCGCCAACCGTGAAGTCATAGACATATAAACATAGACGCCGCCTTCTGCGTAGAATCATACGTCATCCTCGCCGCCATATTGGATGGGGCAAAGTGGAGATTCTTCAACCGTCTCTGGTATAGCGTCTAGACAGTAGCGGAGAATAAAGATGCCTCATTCATGTGCTGCGTTTAACTGTACCAACAGGTTTACCGTCCAAACGAGATCACATGGGATTACCTTTCACAGGTGAGACTGGAAAAATACTTTTCATTGTATTTGGTCATTATAACGTAATTTTACGAACAGATTTTCCTGACTTTGTGGCTAATATGAAGTCTCGCGGCGGCACGGTAGTGTAGTGGTTAGCGCTGTCGCCTCACAGCAAGAAGGTCCTGGGTTCGAGCCCCGTGGCCGGCGAGGGCCTTTCTGTGCGGAGTTTGCATGTTCTCCCCGTGTCCGCATGGGTTTCCTCCGGGTGCTCCGGTCTCCCCCACAGTCCAAAGACATGCAGGTTAGGTTAACTGGTGACTCTAAATTGAGCGTAGGTGTGAATGTGAGTGTGAATGGTTGTCTGTGTCTATGTGTCAGCCCTGTGATGACCTGGCGACTTGTCCAGGGTGTACCCCGCCTTTCGCCCGTAGTCAGCTGGGATGGGCTCCAGCTTGCCTGCGACCCTGTAGAACAGGATAAAGCGGCTAGAGATAATGAGATGAGATGAGATGAGATGAAGTCTCGCGCATAATAGCCGCTCGGTGAAACCTGTCTCCAAACAACGAAGTATTTCCTTCGTAACGACGCTGATAACACTTTGTGTTTTTGTCAAACATTGGAGCTTTGTATTCATTCTGAAGGTTTATTGTTATTAATATTGAATAAAAAGTAACTGGGATATATCATTGTTAATTATCATTCAAATTTTAGGTAAATTAGTTTAATTTGCATCTTATACGGATTTTATAAAGGAAATACGGATTTTGGAGGTTGGTTATACAGGTTTGATTGACCAAAGGTTGACATGTATGAGGGTGTACCCCGGCTTTCACCCGTAGTCAGCTGGGATAGGCTCCAGCTCGCCTGCGACCCTGTAGAACAGGATAAAGCGGCTAGAGATGATGAGATGAGATGAGATGAAGTCTCGCGCATAATAGCCGCTCGGTGAAACCTGTCTCCAAACAACGAAGTATTTCCTTCGTAACGACGCTGATAACACTTTGTGTTTTTGTCAAACATTGGAGCTTTGTATTCATTCTGAAGGTTTATTGTTATTAATATTGAATAAAAAGTAACTGGGATATATCATTGTTAATTATCATTCAAATTTTAGGTAAATTATTTTAATTTGCATCTTATACGGATTTTATAAGGGAAATACGGATTTTGGAGGTTGGTTATACAGGTTTGATTGACCAAAGGTTGACATGTATGAGGGTGTACCCCGGCTTTCGCCCGTAGTCAGCTGGGATAGGCTCCAGCTCGCCTGCGACCCTGTAGAACAGGATAAAGCGGCTAGAGATGATGAGATGAGATGAGATGAGATAAGAGTTTCTTGAAAAACTAAATTCCGCGTCGGCGGTTACGACAAACAAATGATTAACTCTGTCTCTCGAGTCTGTTCAAAAACTCAACCCACACAGAGAGAGAGAGACCTGTTGAGTTGTCGGGGGTTAAAAGGGTGTTGGTTTGATTCCTTCAGCTCTTTCTCTTGTTAAAAACCTGTCGGACGGGTCGAGTCTCTACCGGGAACCGAACACAGCTCGCGCATCACGGAGAGCTCGCGCTGAGGTGAGTTCAGGAATCATTCACTTCTTCATGTCTTTCATCTCCTCTTTCATCTTTCATTTTCTCCTCTGAGCTTCATCCGGTCCGTCTTTCTTCCTGATCACCAACAGAATCTCTCCTGAACCCGAGAGAGAGAGAGAGGGAGAGGGAGAGAGAGAGGGGTTTTAGAACATGTGTCTTCTTGTTGTTGTTGTTTTGTCGTTAACCGTCAGATCATTCCAGCTGTTGCTGTGGTGACGACTCCTCCTGTGCCAAGAGCGCGTGACATTTTAATTTCATTTTTAATCTGTTTTTTTTTAATCTCACAAAGAAAAAATAAACCAAATGGTTCATTTTTTAATGAGTTACAAATACAAAAGATCTCAGAGGAAGTGTGTGATGCTGTTAGAAGGCTTTATAAGCTTCACACACACCACAAAGTTCTTCTCAGATGTTCAAGAAGTTCCTTTAACTTTAAAAAAAACAGGTTCTTTTTTTTTTTTTTTAAAGCTTGCACCACACCCTCAAATTTCGAAAAACCACCACCAACTACAACGACACGAATCTCCTCCATTTGAGGAACTGAAGCCTTCTTAATGCTCCAGAGGTGGATGAAGTCCAGATGTTCTTGTTTGTTTTCTTCCTCCTCAGCAGGCGATGGATCAACATGGCTTAATGCGCCACTCCTGATGGAGTTTACACAGTCCTCCCACACTCCTCCTGATTTCAAATAAAAATAACATAAAACCTGACACTGGATTTAATTCAGTGTGAACTAGTTTTTCTGGAATGTTCCACACATGCGCACCTACAACCTCATCGACTACAATGGCACATTTCAGGAGCCTACTGTACACTGACGATTTTTATGACTCTTATGTATCTCCATACACAGCTACTAATCAGAATATCTCATCTCATTATCTGTAGCCGCTTTATCCTGTTCAACAGGGTCGCAGGCGAGCTGGAGCCTATCCCAGCTGACTACGGGCGAAAGGCGGGGTTCACCCTGGACAAGTCGCCAGGTCATCACAGGGCTGACACATAGACACAGACAACCATTCACACTCACATTCACACCTACGCTCAATTTAGAGTCACCAGTTAACCTAACCTGCATGTCTTTGGACTGTGGGGGAAACCGGAGCACCCGGAGGAAACCCACGCGGACACGGGGAGAACATGCAAACTCCACACAGAAAGGCCCTCGCCGGCCACGGGGCTCGAACCCGGACCTTCTTGCTGTGAGGTGACAGTGCTAACCACTACGCCACCGTGCCGCCCTAATCAGAATATATATAATATATAATTTTACATGTTTTTTTGAGTGGAATATAACAATGTTTCCGTGTTTACACCGAGCTCTTAGTTTATTAGCACCTGTATTTATATCCACTCAATATATACATACTTGAGTGCAAAAGTTTACACCCATATCTTTTTTGTGGGTGGGGTTATAAAATTCGAGATCTGTTCTATATTAATTTATTGGTGCTTTCTGATTTCACCCATCCCGTTCTCTTTGTAAGCAAGCTCAAAAGTTTGCACCCCCCTTAAACAGTACACGTATTATTTATATGCATTGATTTAAATTTTATTTTAGTAAGCCTCAATATCGTCATTTAATGGGCAATTCTTCAGCAGCGAGGACGAAATTATTAAACTTGCCTTAAAGGAGAACTGAAGTCATTTTTAAACGTGCTTTATTTCTTAATTAACGTATTATTCAATTACGTTTTCGGTTTTAGTAACCTTATATCGTGACTCGTATTGGCAACTAATTGCAATTAAATATGAGACTTATCGGCCTGTTCGGTTTTTAGCCATGTTGAATTTAGTTCGTTTGGTCCACGGCAGGCATCGCTTATCCGCGCGATCTTCACGAGACCTGTGCGAGACTTCGAAACGTGAAGTGTCAGCCAGGTGTCAGTGCCGCCATTTTGAAAACTGTTTTCCAAACTAAATATTGCACAAAAACGAGTTTAAATGACGATTACTGCCTACTTTTTTTTTCAAACTTTCCTGATTTGCTATCAAAACAAAACAAACTTCCAGCTTGATTACGTCAGCATTCGAAAGAGGCCGCACGCATCTTTTGACAACGTTGGTGACTTTGATTTCCGCTGTACGTTTTACTTCCGTCCTACGATGTCTCGCACAGGTCTCAACGCATCTCGTTTACGGCCATTGCTTTGACATACGGACTGATATATTACGGAGCACACTCCTAACTTGCTATAGCAGCGACAAAATGGCGATCAAAAATGCATTCCTATACAGTGGTGCTTGAAAGTTTGTGAACCCTTTAGAATTTTCTATATTTCTGCATAAATATGACCTAAAACATCATCAGATTTTCACACAAGTCCTAAAAGTAGATAAAGAGAACCCAGTTAAACAAATGAGACAAAAATATTATACTTGTTCATTTATTTATTGAGGAAAATGATCCAATATTACATATCTGTGAGTGGCAAAAGTATGTGAACCTCTAGGATTAGCAGTTAATTTGATTTTAATAAAATGAGAAATAGAATTTTGATAATAAAATTTTTGCCTTCAGTTCTCCTTTAACTTGTCAGCTCAGTAATGTTGTTAAAGTATGGAATCCAATGAAGGCAAAATGTGCTGAAAACCATATTTAAAAAATCATCACCCCAATTATACCCCAATAATCATCACCCCGGTTACCTCGCTTCAGAGAAAAGTTCAGTTTTTTTCTGACGTAACTCCATTCCTGACCTTTTCTTTCCTCATAAAACAATTTTTTGTGTTCAGAGTTAAATATAAACATAGCCAATACCCTATACAGGGTGAAACTTTTATTTAGTACTATCATCTTGAGAACCGCAACTAAAAAAAGTTCCCACGTTTTGTTGTGAATGTAATTCTGTTCCTGAAGAACTACCCCATACACAGAAAAGGTTTTGCTCTGATGAGTCAAACCAAAAATCATGATTGAAAACATCCATCACATGACCTTAAACAACAAATCTATTGATCCTAAATAAACAGGAAAGAACAATCGGAACAGGAAGAGTCTCAAAAAAACAGGAAGCGAAGCAGAAATAAGGCAGCGGGAAAGCTACGAACGATATTCAGTGGCTCAAAAGTCACAAATGTATTTCACATTCAAAAAGCTTATTCGATTAAAAAAAATTGTACCGTTTTAATATCTTCACATACACGTTTGAGCATTTATATTCCTGTGAAATTGTAAAAAGTAAAGAATTGTGTGTACTGTAAGGAATTGTTCCATGAAGGAAAAAAACAACACTGTGTTTCCTTAAACGCCAGAGCGGAAGAGATTATGAGGAAAGAAAAATGAGTCATGAGTCATGGCAGGAGCACGCATTCAGGATTTTCTGTTGAATATTTAGTCTTTATAGAGCTTTACAGGCACGTGGAAAACTAAGGATTTTGTGTGTGTGTGTGTGTGTGTGTGTGTGTGTGTGTGTGTGTTCTTGGTCTATTCTCAGGAACGGAGAGTTTTGTTCCTAATTTAGCTTCTGTTTGAGTTCCACATGTGCTGCATCCTTTTGTCTGGCACGTGATTGTGACGTGTGTGTGTGTGAGTGTGTGTGTGTGGGTGAAGTGTTGCCTAGCAGCGAATTTGACGAGGTGAATGCAATCAGGAACACGCGTACATGCAAGGTCATGTCAAAACATGCTGGCTGATACTTTCTCTCTCTCACACACGCGCGCACACACACACACACACACACTTACTTTTTCTGTAGCAGATAGCGCTTTGGCACGCCACACACTCCTCTCATTCAGGGTTAGATATTGCGAACAGAGACCAAGTGGAAAATTTTGACTGTATCGTTTCTCCCAGAGGCGTGCGATTTGCTAAAAATGTCGAATCATATCACGCTATTTGATACACGATATCCGTGTCCAATCTGTAGATTTAGGTTTGCAGCATGACCTCGCTACTTTCAATGCAATTAATATGCGCAGGTGAATTCTCAAATCTGATTGGTCAGCAGGTTCGCAGCAACGACTGTTTATCGTTGCTATGATGTAAGGAAGAACAGGAAGTAACTCGTCTCGCAGACGTTCAACATCATTCAAGTTAACAATAAAACGTTAAAATGTGTGATGTGTTGTTCGATAATAAATTAAACATCATTGTTGGGAAATCATTGCGGTATCAGACTTCGTTAATTGTTGTTCCTCGGCTTCGGGTCGTTCCACATCACGCCGCCATGGCATGGATTATTTTTGTAGAATCGCATGTTTCGTATTTACGTATGGTAAGATCAGTAGCACATTATCGCATCGTGCAGTCCTTAATCCACAATGCTAACTTCAAAAAAGTTAGCATAAACTTTGAAGATTGATATTTTTCAGTCTCCAAGCTGAAATGAAAATTGAGAAAACTAACTAAAAAATTAATAAGTTTTTAAAGACGGCGAGAGTTTTTTAGCTTTCAGTACTCAAATTTTTTTTATTTGTACCAGCTATGTTTGTTTGACGGGCGGCACAGTGGTGTAGTGGTTAGCGCTGTCGCCTCACAGCAAGAAGGTCCTGGGTTCGAGCCCCGTGGCCGGCGAGGGCCTTTCTGTGTGGAGTTTGCATGTTCTCCCCGTGTCCGCGTGGGTTTCCTCCGGGTGCTCCGGTTTCCCCCACAGTCCAAAGCCATGCAGGTTAGGTTAACTGGTGACTCTAAATTGAGCGTAGGTGTGAATATGAGTGTGAATGGTTGTCTGTGTCTATGTGTCAGCCCTGTGATGACCTGGCGACTTGTCCAGGGTGTACCCCGCCTCTCGCCCGTAGTCAGCTGGGATAGGCTCCAGCTCGCCTGCGACCCTGTAGAAGGATAAAGCGGCTAGAGATAATGAGATGAGATGTTTGTTTGAAGACTTTTATCTGAAAATAAATCATGCCCATTTTTGGCAATTTTGTGAATGATTGTGTCATGTGTAGTTCATTAAAGCTGTGCTGCCTTTCAGATTTTTCAAGTGTAGGTCATAAAATTTTTTTTTTCCGACACCCAATTATTTTTGTTTAGTGACTGAAAGCTACTGAATTCGAATCACAGACTTCCAATTTTATTTTATTTTTTTAAATAGAACAATTAATGAATTTATCTCCACGTGGCCCTAAATTCTCAGCTATTTTTTCCTGCTTCACCATGACCCAATACAAGATACTACGTCATGCATCCCGTGGTGGGCTTTCCCCGTTCACGCAAGGCATTGTGGGATACAAATTTGAAACAGGAGAGAAAAATGGAGGACGTGAGTGTGCAAATGAAACGTGAAAGAGCGACTACAGTAACGGAAAGAAAGCGAGAAGAAAAGACGTTATGTTATATACGAAGGAAAGGAAACGCAGAACCAAACTAATAAATATGGGCGCTCAGCGAGCACCTCGGTGTGATCAGCTGTTCGTTTAGCGACAGAATGATGGAACTGTCAGTGCACGCTCAAAGGGAAACCTGTAGATGGCAGTAATGCAACACTGTGGATGCCAGCTGCTGTAAAACCCAAAAGAAGAAGAAGGTAAACCTGCGCATGCGCACACGGACTTCCTCTGTCTGCTTGACTGCGCCAAGCGAGCGATTTCATGCACATTATTTGCTTTAATCCCCTCAAATTAAATAACTTCCCAGCCACAGAATGGCCTGATATTTTGTGACATATTACAGAAATAAACAGATATCACAATCACCACATTTCAGACGGAACTACATTTCACTGATTTTATGAAATCGAAAGGCCGTCTCACTTTAAGTAGATGAGGATTCTGGGAAGTCATCACTGATGTGGAATTCTAACAGGAGCAGGTTGTTCTGTATTTTTATACAAACTACAAAGTAAAATCTTCATTTCAACTTGATCTTATCGATCATCAAATCTGTTGGAATGACAGCATGTTCTCTTTGTTTCCATGGAGCCAGCCAAAGCAAGTGTGTGCTGTTAAGCTGTATTACTTGTATTTTCATTTACATAATGTTCGCTAACATTAAACTCAGTAACCAGAGGGAACTAAATCTCTTTTTAATTTGGTTTTCGAGTAAAAGTTGTTCAAACACTTTGTGTGTTTGTGAGGACATTTGACACAGTCCTATCTTTGTGAGGACCTGTAGTGTTTTTGGTCCTCATAAAAGGCCTAAATATATCTCTCATACACACACACACACACACACACACACACACAACTGCGAGTTGGCCTAATGGTTAGCATGTCCACCTATTGATCGGGAGATCGGGAGTTCTACTCGCGGTCGGGTCATACCAAAAACCATCATAAAAATGGTACCTACTGCCGTCTGGCAAGGCACGCTGCAATACAGATGCAAGTGGGGAGTCAAACTGGTTACCAGAGGACCTGCCCTCCACTGTAACCCGAGCTGTATCGGTCAGAGGCTGAGTGCTATGGAAACGGAGATTGGTGCCGCCTGATTGCATGGCGCCGGAAGGACTTTAGAAACACACACGTGGCAGCATGTGGGTTTCTATAAAAGGGAGTGGCAAATGGCTTTGATGTTGGCTTTGCACAGTTGAATCCTTTTCATCTCAGAAATTATTTTCAAAGCTGAGCAGTTTTAAACCATGACCTTCCATAGTAAACAGCACCCCACCCCACCCCCACACACACAAGCACGCACCATTATTTCAGGTTAAAGGCCCACCTGGGACTTGGCGGTAGATCATGGAGGACTGAATGGAAATCCTGCGGTGGTTAAACCTCTCCTTAAAAAAAGTGATCATTGATGCTGGGTTTTGTTTCATCATGTCTCACATCACTGTGTGTAAATAAATAAATAATATGAGGGTGTCTTTTTCTATCGTTCAGTTTTACACACCCCTCAATCTGACACTCTGATACAGATTTTTTTTTCCTCTTCTAGAGAATTATAGAGCTAAACAGTTTGTTACAGGGACCTCATGTTTTGATCCTCTATGAAAATCGATACTCGTGTCAACCTGTGAGTTGTGAACTGGGTGTAGTGGGTTTGTATAGAGCAGGGTGTTGTAGCTGCGCTGTGTGTAGTGGGTTTGTGTAGAGCAGGGTGTTGTAGCTGAGTGTAGTGGGTTTGTGTAGAGCAGGGTGTTGTAGCTGCGCTGTGTGTAGTGGGTTTGTGTAGAGCAGGGTGTTGTAGCTGTGTGTAGTGGGTTTGTGTAGAGCAGGGTGTTGTAGCTGTGTGTAGTGGGTTTGTATAGAGCAGGGTGTTGTAGCTGTGTGTAGTGGGTTTGTATAGAGCAGGGTGTTGTAGCTGCGCTGTGTGTAGTGGGTTTGTGTAGAGCAGGGTGTTGTAGCTGCGCTGTGTGTAGTGGGTTTGTGTAGAGCAGGGTGTTGTAGCTGCGCTGTGTGTAGTGGGTTTGTGTAGAGCAGGGTGTTGTAGCTGCGCTGTGTGTAGTGGGTTTGTGTAGAGCAGGGTGTTGTAGCTGTGTGTAGTGGGTTTGTGTAGAGCAGGGTGTTGTAGCTGTGTGTAGTGGGTTTGTGTAGAGCAGGGTGTTGTAGCTGTGTGTAGTGGGTTTGTGTAGAGCAGGGTGTTGTAGCTGTGTGTAGTGGGTTTGTGTAGAGCAGGGTGTTGTAGCTGTGTGTAGTGGGTTTGTGTAGAGCAGGGTGTTGTAGCTGTGTGTAGTGGGTTTGTGTAGAGCAGGGTGTTGTAGCTGTGTGTAGTGGGTTTGTGTAGAGCAGGGTGTTGTAGCTGTGTGTAGTGGGTTTGTGTAGAGCAGGGTGTTGTAGCTGTGTGTAGTGGGTTTGTGTAGAGCAGGGTGTTGTAGCTGTGTGTAGTGGGTTTGTGTAGAGCAGGGTGTTGTAGCTGTGTGTAGTGGGTTTGTGTAGAGCAGGGTGTTGTAGCTGTGTGTAGTGGGTTTGTGTAGAGCAGGGTGTTGTAGCTGTGTGTAGTGGGTTTGTGTAGAGCAGGGTGTTGTAGCTGTGTGTAGTGGGTTTGTGTAGAGCAGGGTGTTGTAGCTGTGTGTAGTGGGTTTGTGTAGAGCAGGGTGTTGTAGCTGTGTGTAGTGGGTTTGTGTAGAGCAGGGTGTTGTAGCTGTGCTGTGTGTAGTGGGGTTGTGTAGAGCAGGGTGTTGTAGCTGCGTTGTGTGTAGTGGGGTTGTGTAGAGCAGGGTGTTGTAGCTGTGTGTAGTGGGGTTGTGTAGAGCAGGGTGTTGTAGCTGTGTGTAGTGGGTTTGTGTAGAGCAGGGTGTTGTGCTGTGGGTTTGTGTAGAGCAGGGTGTTGTAGCTGCACTGTGTGTAGTGGGTTTGTGTAGAGCAGGGTGTTGTAGCTGCGCTGTGTGTAGTGGGTTTGTGTAGAGCAGGGTGTTGTAGCTGCGCTGTGTGTAGTGGGTGTGTGTAGAGCAGGGTGTTGTAGCTGTGTGTAGTGGGTTTGTGTAGAGCAGGGTGTTGTAGCTGCACTGTGTGTAGTGGGTGTGTGTAGAGCAGGGTGTTGTAGCTGCGCTGTGTGTAGTGGGGATGTGTAGAGCAGGGTGTTGTAGCTGTGTGTAGTGGGTTTGTGTAGAGCAGGGTATTGTAGCTGCGTTGTGTGTAGTGGGTTTGTGTAGAGCAGGGTGTTGTAGCTGCGCTGTGTGTAGTGGGTTTGTGTAGAGCAGGGTGTTGTGCTGTGTGTAGTGGGTTTGTGTAGAGCAGGGTGTTGTGCTGTGTGTAGTGGGTTTGTGTAGAGCAGGGTGTTGTAGCTGTGTGTAGTGGGTTTGTGTAGAGCAGGGTGTTGTAGCTGTGTGTAGTGGGTTTGTGTAGAGCAGGGTGTTGTAGCTGTGTGTAGTGGGTTTGTGTAGAGCAGGGTGTTGTAGCTGTGTGTAGTGGGTTTGTGTAGAGCAGGGTGTTGTAGCTGTGTGTAGTGGGTTTGTGTAGAGCAGGGTGTTGTAGCTGTGCTGTGTGTAGTGGGGTTGTGTAGAGCAGGGTGTTGTAGCTGCGTTGTGTGTAGTGGGGTTGTGTAGAGCAGGGTGTTGTAGCTGTGCTGTGTGTAGTGGGGTTGTGTAGAGCAGGGTGTTGTAGCTGTGTGTAGTGGGTTTGTGTAGAGCAGGGTGTTGTGCTGTGTGTAGTGGGTTTGTGTAGAGCAGGGTGTTGTGCTGTGGGTTTGTGTAGAGCAGGGTGTTGTAGCTGCACTGTGTGTAGTGGGTTTGTGTAGAGCAGGGTGTTGTAGCTGCGCTGTGTGTAGTGGGTTTGTGTAGAGCAGGGTGTTGTAGCTGCGCTGTGTGTAGTGGGGTTGTGTAGAGCAGGGTGTTGTAGCTGTGTGTAGTGGGTTTGTGTAGAGCAGGGTGTTGTAGCTGTGTGTAGTGGGTTTGTGTAGAGCAGGGTGTTGTAGCTGCACTGTGTGTAGTGGGTGTGTGTAGAGCAGGGTGTTGTAGCTGCGCTGTGTGTAGTGGGGATGTGTAGAGCAGGGTGTTGTAGCTGTGTGTAGTGGGTTTGTGTAGAGCAGGGTATTGTAGCTGCGTTGTGTGTAGTGGGTTTGTGTAGAGCAGGGTGTTGTAGCTGCGCTGTGTGTAGTGGGTTTGTGTAGAGCAGGGTGTTGTGCTGTGTGTAGTGGGTTTGTGTAGAGCAGGGTGTTGTGCTGTGTGTAGTGGGTTTGTGTAGAGCAGGGTGTTGTAGCTGTGTGTAGTGGGTTTGTGTAGAGCAGGGTGTTGTAGCTGTGTGTAGTGGGTTTGTGTAGAGCAGGGTGTTGTAGCTGTGTGTAGTGGGTTTGTGTAGAGCAGGGTGTTGTAGCTGTGTGTAGTGGGTTTGTGTAGAGCAGGGTGTTGTAGCTGCGCTGTGTGTAGTGGGTTTGTGTAGAGCAGGGTGTTGTAGCTGTGCTGTGTGTAGTGGGGTTGTGTAGAGCAGGGTGTTGTAGCTGCGTTGTGTGTAGTGGGGTTGTGTAGAGCAGGGTGTTGTAGCTGTGTGTAGTGGGGTTGTGTAGAGCAGGGTGTTGTAGCTGTGTGTAGTGGGTTTGTGTAGAGCAGGGTGTTGTGCTGTGTGTAGTGGGTTTGTGTAGAGCAGGGTGTTGTAGCTGCGCTGTGTGTAGTGGGTTTGTGTAGAGCAGGGTGTTGTAGCTGCGCTGTGTGTAGTGGGTTTGTGTAGAGCAGGGTGTTGTAGCTGCGCTGTGTGTAGTGGGTGTGTGTAGAGCAGGGCGTTGTAGCTGTGTGTAGTGGGTTTGTGTAGAGCAGGGTGTTGTAGCTGCACTGTGTGTAGTGGGTGTGTGTAGAGCAGGGTGTTGTAGCTGCGCTGTGTGTAGTGGGGATGTGTAGAGCAGGGTGTTGTAGCTGTGTGTAGTGGGTTTGTGTAGAGCAGGGTATTGTAGCTGCGTTGTGTGTAGTGGGTTTGTGTAGAGCAGGGTGTTGTAGCTGCGCTGTGTGTAGTGGGTTTGTGTAGAGCAGGGTGTTGTGCTGTGTGTAGTGGGTTTGTGTAGAGCAGGGTGTTGTAGCTGCGCTGTGTGTAGTGGGTTTGTGTAGAGCAGGGTGTTGTAGCTGCGCTGTGTGTAGTGGGTTTGTGTAGAGCAGGGTGTTGTGCTGTGTGTAGTGGGTTTGTGTAGAGCAGGGTGTTGTAGCTGCGTTGTGTGTAGTGGGTTTGTGTAGAGCAGGGTGTTGTGCTGTGGGTTTGTGTAGAGCAGGGTGTTGTAGCTGCACTGTGTGTAGTGGGTTTGTGTAGAGCAGGGTGTTGTAGCTGCGCTGTGTGTAGTGGGTTTGTGTAGAGCAGGGTGTTGTAGCTGCGCTGTGTGTAGTGGGTTTGTGTAGAGCAGGGTGTTGTAGCTGCGCTGTGTGTAGTGGGTGTGTGTAGAGCAGGGTGTTGTAGCTGCACTGTGTGTAGTGGGTGTGTGTAGAGCAGGGTGTTGTAGCTGCGCTGTGTGTAGTGGGGATGTGTAGAGCAGGGTGTTGTAGCTGTGTGTAGTGGGTTTGTGTAGGGCAGGGTGTTGTAGCTGCGTTGTGTGTAGTGGGTTTGTGTAGAGCAGGGTGTTGTAGCTGCGCTGTGTGTAGTGGGTTTGTGTAGAGCAGGGTGTTGTGTAGTGGGTTTGTGTAGAGCAGGGTGTTGTAGCTGCGCTGTGTGTAGTGGGTTTGTGTAGAGCAGGGTGTTGTAGCTGCACTGTGTGTAGTGGGTTTGTGTAGAGCAGGGTGTTGTGCTGTGTGTAGT
The DNA here is from genome assembly GCF_027579695.1 of Neoarius graeffei. Taxonomy (NCBI): domain Eukaryota; kingdom Metazoa; phylum Chordata; class Actinopteri; order Siluriformes; family Ariidae; genus Neoarius; species Neoarius graeffei. Next base: position 64,813,463 of record NC_083587.1, read on the forward strand.
GGGTTTTTGTAGAGCAGGGTGTTGTAGCTGCGTTGTGTGTAGTGGGTTTGTGTAGAGCAGGGTGTTGTGCTGTGTGTAGTGGGTTTGTGTAGAGCAGGGTGTTGTGCTGTGTGTAGTGGGTTTGTGTAGAGCAGGGTGTTGTAGCTGCACTGTGTGTAGTGGGTTTGTGTAGAGCAGGGTGTTGTAGCTGCACTGTGTGTAGTGGGTTTGTGTAGAGCAGGGTGTTGTAGCTGCGCTGTGTGTAGTGGGTTTGTGTAGAGCAGGGTGTTGTAGCTGCGCTGTGTGTAGTGGGTTTGTGTAGAGCAGGGTGTTGTAGCTGCGCTGTGTGTAGTGGGTTTGTGTAGAGCAGGGTGTTGTAGCTGCGCTGTGTGTAGTGGGTTTGTGTAGAGCAGGGTGTTGTAGCTGCGCTGTGTGTAGTGGGTTTGTGTAGAGCAGGGTGTTGTAGCTGCGCTGTGTGTAGTGGGTTTGTGTAGAGCAGGGTGTTGTAGCTGCGCTGTGTGTAGTGGGTTTGTGTAGAGCAGGGTGTTGTAGCTGCGCTGTGTGTAGTGGGTTTGTGTAGAGCAGGGTGTTGTAGCTGCGCTGTGTGTAGTGGGTTTGTGTAGAGCAGGGTGTTGTAGCTGCGCTGTGTGTAGTGGGTTTGTGTAGAGCAGGGTGTTGTGCTGTGTGTAGTGGGTTTGTGTAGAGCAGGGTGTTGTAGCTACGCTGTGTGTAGTGGGTTTGTGTAGAGCAGGGTGTTGTAGCTGCGCTGTGTGTAGTGGGTTTGTGTAGAGCAGGGTGTTGTGCTGTGTGTAGTGGGTTTGTGTAGAGCAGGGTGTTGTAGCTGTGTGTAGTTGGGTTGTGTAGAGCACGGTGTTGTAGCTGTGTGTAGTGGGGTTGTGTAGAGCAGGGTGTTGTAGCTGTGTGTAGTGGGGTTGTGTGTAGTGGGGTTGTGTAGAGCAGGGTGTTGTAGCTGCGCTGTGTGTAGTGGGGTTGTGTAGAGCAGGGTGTTGTAGCTGCGCTGTGTGTAGTGGGGTTGTGTAGAGCAGGGTGTTGTAGCTGCGTTGTGTGTAGTGGGTTTGTGTAGAGCAGGGTGTTGTAGCTGCGTTGTGTGTAGTGGGTTTGTGTAGAGCAGGGTGTTGTAGCTGTGCTGTGTGTAGTGGGTTTGTGTAGAGCAGGGTGTTGTAGCTGTGCTGTGTGTAGTGGGTTTGTGTAGAGCAGGGTGTTGTAGCTGTGTGTAGTGGGTTTGTGTAGAGCAGGGTGTTGTAGCTGTGTGTAGTGGGTTTGTGTAGAGCAGGATGTTGTAGCTGCGCTGTGTGTAGTGGGTTTGTGTAGAGCAGGGTGTTGTAGCTGCGTTGTGTGTAGTGGGTTTGTGTAGAGCAGGGTGTTGTAGCTGCGCTGTGTGTAGTGGGTTTGTGTAGAGCAGGGTGTTGTAGCTGCGCTGTGTGTAGTGGGTTTGTGTAGAGCAGGGTGTTGTAGCTGCGCTGTGTGTAGTGGGTTTGTGTAGAGCAGGGTGTTGTAGCTGTGTGTAGTGGGGTTGTGTAGAGCAGGGTGTTGTAGCTGTGTGTAGTGGGGTTGTGTAGAGCAGGGTGTTGTAGCTGCACTGTGTGTAGTGGGTTTGTATAGAGCAGGGTGTTGTAGCTGCGTTGTGTGTAGTGGGTTTGTATAGAGCAGGGTGTTGTAGCTGCGCTGTGTGTAGTGGGTTTGTGTAGAGCAGGGTGTTGTAGCTGCGCTGTGTGTAGTGGGTTTGTGTAGAGCAGGGTGTTGTAGCTGCGCTGTGTGTAGTGGGTTTGTGTAGAGCAGGGTGTTGTAGCTGCGCTGTGTGTAGTGGGTTTGTGTAGAGCAGGGTGTTGTAGCTGCGCTGTGTGTAGTGGGTTTGTGTAGAGCAGGGTGTTGTAGCTGCGCTGTGTGTAGTGGGTTTGTGTAGAGCAGGGTGTTGTAGCTGCGCTGTGTGTAGTGGGTTTGTGTAGAGCAGGGTGTTGTAGCTGCGTTGTGTGTAGTGGGTTTGTGTAGAGCAGGGTGTTGTAGCTGCGCTGTGTGTAGTGGGTTGGTGTAGAGCAGGGTGTTGTAGCTGCGCTGTGTGTAGTGGGTTGGTGTAGAGCAGGGTGTTGTAGCTGCGCTGTGTGTAGTGGGTTGGTGTAGAGCAGGGTGTTGTAGCTGCGCTGTGTGTAGTGGGTTTGTGTAGAGCAGGGTGTTGTAGCTGCGCTGTGTGTAGTGGGTTTGTGTAGAGCAGGGTGTTGTAGCTGCGCTGTGTGTAGAGCAGTGTGTTGTAGCTGCGCTGTGTGTTGTAGCTGGTGTGTGTAGAGCAGTGTGTTGTAGCTGCGCTGTGTGTTGTAGCTGCGCTGTGTGTAGTGGGTTTGTGTAGAGCAGGGTGTTGTAGCTGCGCTGTGTGTAGTGGGTTTGTGTAGAGCAGGGTTTGTGTAGAGCAGGGTGTTGTAGCTGCGCTGTGTGTAGTGGGTTTGTGTAGAGCAGGGTGTTGTAGCTGCGCTGTGTGTAGAGCAGTGTGTTGTAGCTGCGCTGTGTGTTGTAGCTGGTGTGTGTAGAGCAGTGTGTTGTAGCTGCGCTGTGTGTTGTAGCTGCGCTGTGTGTAGTGGGTTTGTGTAGAGCAGGGTGTTGTAGCTGCGCTGTGTGTAGTGGGTTTGTGTAGAGCAGGGTTTGTGTAGAGCAGTGTGTTGTAGCTGCGCTGTGTGTAGTGGGTTTGTGTAGAGCAGTGTGTTGTAGCTGCGCTGTGTGTAGTTGGTGTGTGTAGAGCAGTGTGTTGTAGTTGGTGTGTGTAGAGCAGTGTGTTGTAGTTGGTATGTGTAGAGCAGTGTGTTGTAGTTGGTGTGTGTAGAGCAGTGTGTTGTAGTTGGTGTGTGTAGAGCGGTGTGTTGTAGTTGGTATGTGTAGAGCGGTGTGTTGTAGTTGGTGTGTGTAGAGCGGTGTGTTGTAGTTGGTGTGTGTAGAGCGGTGTGTTGTAGTTGGTGTGTGTAGAGCGGTGTGTTGTAGTTGGTGTGTGTAGAGCGGTGTGTTGTAGTTGGTGTGTGTAGAGCGGTGTGTTGTAGTTGGTGTGTGTAGAGCGGTGTGTTGTAGTTGGTGTGTGTAGAGCGGTGTGTTGTAGTTGGTGTGTGTAGAGCGGTGTGTTGTAGTTGGTGTGTGTAGAGCAGTGTGTATGGACGTGCTGAAGGCTGATTAGATGTGGAAGGTTGAATGTTTATTCTCAGGGTGTGTAGTGGGTTTGTGTATAGCAGGGTGTTGTGCTGTGTGTAGTGGGTGTGTGTAGAGTGCTGTGTGTAGTGGGTGTGTGTAGAGCGCGGTGTTGTAGTGGGTGTGTGTAGAGCGGTGTGTTGTAGTGGGTGTGTGTAGAGCGGTGTGTTGTAGTGGGTGTGTGTAGAGCGGTGTGTTGTAGTGGGTGTGTGTAGAGCGGTGTGTTGTAGTGGGTGTGTGTAGAGCGGTGTGTTGTAGTGGGTGTGTGTAGAGCGGTGTGTTGTAGTGGGTGTGTGTAGAGCGGTGTGTTGTAGTGGGTGTGTGTAGAGCAGTGTGTATGGACGTGCTGAAGGCTGATTAGATGTGGAAGGTTGAATGTTTATTCTCAGGGTGTGTAGTGGGTTTGTGTATAGCAGGGTGTTGTGCTGTGTGTAGTGGGTGTGTGTAGAGCGGTGTGTTGTAGTGGGTGTGTGTAGAGCGGTGTGTTGTAGTGGGTGTGTGTAGAGCGGTGTGTTGTAGTTGGTGTTTGTAGAGCAGTGTGTTGTAGTGGGTGTGTGTAGAGCGGTGTGTTGTAGTTGGTGTGTGTAGAGCGGTGTGTTGTAGTGGGTGTGTGTAGAGCGGTGTGTTGTAGTTGGTGTGTGTGTAGAGCAGTGTGTATGGACGTGCTGAAGGCTGATTAGATGTGGAAGGTTGAATGTTTATTCTCAGGGTGTGTAGTGGGTTTGTGTATAGCAGGGTGTTGTGCTGTGTGTAGTGGGTGTGTGTAGAGCGGTGTGTTGTAGTGGGTGTGTGTAGAGCGGTGTGTTGTAGTGGGTGTGTGTAGAGCGGTGTGTTGTAGTGGGTGTGTGTAGAGCGGTGTGTTGTAGTGGGTGTGTGTAGAGCGGTGTGTTGTAGTTGGTGTGTGTAGAGCGGTATGTATGGACGTGCTGAAGGCTGATTAGATGTGGAAGGTTGAATGTTTATTCTCAGGGTTTGTAGTGGGTTTGTGTATAGCAGGGTGTTGTGCTGTGTGTAGTGGGTGTGTGTAGAGCGGTGTGTTGTAGTGGGTGTGTGTAGAGCGGTGTGTTGTAGTTGGTGTTTGTAGAGCAGTGTGTTGTAGTGGGTGTGTGTAGAGCGGTGTGTTGTAGTTGGTGTGTGTAGAGCGGTGTGTTGTAGTGGGTGTGTGTAGAGCAGTGTGTTGTAGTTGGTGTGTGTAGAGCGGTGTGTTGTAGTTGGTGTGTGTGTAGAGCAGTGTGTATGGACGTGCTGAAGGCTGATTAGATGTGGAAGGTTGAATGTTTATTCTCAGGGTGTGTAGTGGGTTTGTGTATAGCAGGGTGTTGTGCTGTGTGTAGTGGGTGTTTGTAGAGCGGTGTGTTGTAGTGGGTGTGTGTAGAGCGGTGTGTTGTAGTGGGTGTGTGTAGAGCGGTGTGTTGTAGTGGGTGTGTGTAGAGCATTGTGTTGTAGTGGGTTTGTGTAGCGCAGTGTGTTGTAGTGTGTGTGTGTAGAGCAGTGTGTTGTAGTGGGTGTGTGTAGAGCGGTGTGTTGTAGTGGGTGTGTGTAGAGCGGTGTGTTGTAGTTGGTGTGTGTAGAGCGGTGTGTTGTAGTTGGTGTGTGTAGAGCAGTGTGTATGGACGTGCTGAAGGCTGATTAGATGTGGAAGGTTGAATGTTTATTCTCAGGGTGTGTAGTGGGTTTGTGTATAGCAGGGTGTTGTGCTGTGTGTAGTGGGTGTGTGTAGAGCGGTGTGTTGTAGTGGGTGTGTGTAGAGCGGTGTGTTGTAGTGGGTGTGTGTAGAGCGGTGTGTTGTAGTGGGTGTGTGTAGAGCGGTGTGTTGTAGTTGGTGTGTGTAGAGCGGTATGTATGGACGTGCTGAAGGCTGATTAGATGTGGAAGGTTGAATGTTTATTCTCAGGGTGTGTAGTGGGTTTGTGTATAGCAGGGTGTTGTGCTGTGTGTAGTGGGTGTGTGTAGAGCGGTGTGTTGTAGTGGGTGTGTGTAGAGCGGTGTGTTGTAGTTGGTGTTTGTAGAGCAGTGTGTTGTAGTGGGTGTGTGTAGAGCGGTGTGTTGTAGTTGGTGTGTGTAGAGCGGTGTGTTGTAGTGGGTGTGTGTAGAGCAGTGTGTTGTAGTTGGTGTGTGTAGAGCGGTGTGTTGTAGTTAGTGTGTGTGTAGAGCAGTGTGTATGGACGTGCTGAAGGCTGATTAGATGTGGAAGGTTGAATGTTTATTCTCAGGGTGTGTAGTGGGTTTGTATATAGCAGGGTGTTGTGCTGTGTGTAGTGGGTGTGTGTAGAGCGGTGTGTTGTAGTGGGTGTGTGTAGAGCGGTGTGTTGTAGTGGGTGTGTGTAGAGCGGTGTGTTGTAGTTGGTGTGTGTAGAGCGGTGTGTTGTAGTTGGTGTTTGTAGAGCAGTGTGTTGTAGTTGGTGTGTGTAGAGCGGTGTGTTGTAGTTGGTGTTTGTAGAGCAGTGTGTTGTAGTGGGTGTGTGTAGAGCGGTGTGTTGTAGTTGGTGTGTGTAGAGCGGTGTGTTGTAGTGGGTGTGTGTAGAGCAGTGTGTTGTAGTTGGTGTGTGTAGAGCGGTGTGTTGTAGTTGGTGTGTGTGTAGAGCAGTGTGTATGGACGTGCTGAAGGCTGATTAGATGTGGAAGGTTGAATGTTTATTCTCAGGGTGTGTAGTGGGTTTGTATATAGCAGGGTGTTGTGCTGTGTGTAGTGGGTGTGTGTAGAGCGGTGTGTTGTAGTGGGTGTGTGTAGAGCGGTGTGTTGTAGTGGGTGTGTGTAGAGCGGTGTGTTGTAGTTGGTGTGTGTAGAGCGGTGTGTTGTAGTTGGTGTTTGTAGAGCAGTGTGTTGTAGTTGGTGTGTGTAGAGTGGTGTGTTGTAGTGGGTGTGTGTAGAGCGGTGTGTTGTAGTTGGTGTTTGTAGAGCAGTGTGTTGTAGTGGGTGTGTGTAGAGCGGTGTGTTGTAGTTGGTGTGTGTAGAGCGGTGTGTTGTAGTGGGTGTGTGTAGAGCAGTGTGTTGTAGTTGGTGTGTGTAGAGCGGTGTGTTGTAGTTGGTGTGTGTGTAGAGCAGTGTGTATGGACGTGCTGAAGGCTGATTAGATGTGGAAGGTTGAATGTTTATTCTCAGGGTGTGTAGTGGGTTTGTGTATAGCAGGGTGTTGTGCTGTGTGTAGTGGGTGTGTGTAGAGCGGTGTGTTGTAGTGGGTGTGTGTAGAGCGGTGTGTTGTAGTGGGTGTGTGTAGAGCGGTGTGTTGTAGTGGGTGTGTGTAGAGCATTGTGTTGTAGTGGGTTTGTGTAGCGCAGGGTGTTGTAGTTGGTGTGTGTAGAGCAGTGTGTTGTAGTTGGTGTGTGTAGAGCGGTGTGTATGGACGTGCTGAAGGCTGATTAGATGTGGAAGGTTGAATGTTTATTCTCGGGGTGTGTAGTGGGTTTGAGAGAGTGAGATAAGTAAAGCACACAGAGACGCAGATACTGAGGCGTGTGTGTGTGTGTGTGTGTGTGTGTGTGTGTGCGCGCAGAGTCACTGCTGCTTTTCAGAGAACAGCAACACAACAGGAAAGAACGAGAAGGAGAGACTCACATCCAACCAGTCCGAGGAGTCTGAAACAAAGGTCAGATTGTTCTGAGTGTCCAGTACCGAGTCACGCACTGGCAACACAACCAGAGAACACAACATCACACTACACTACACCGCATTACACTACACAACACTACAATACACCGCATTACACTCCATCACACTACACAACACTACAATACACCACATTACACTCCATCACACTACAATACACCGCATTACACTCCATCACGCTACACAACAATACAATACACCGCATTACACTCCACAACACTACAATACACCGCATCACGCTACACAACAATACAATACACCGCATTACACTCCATCACACTACAATACACCACATTACACTCCATCACACTACAATACACCGCATTACACTCCATCACACTACAATACACCGCATTACACTCCATCACACTACAATACACCGCATTACACTCCATCACACTACACAACACTACAATACACCGCATTACACTCCATCACACTACACAACACTACAATACACCGCATTACACTACACAACACTACAATACACCGCATCACGCTTCACTACACTACAATACACCGCATCACGCTACACAACACTACACTACACCGCATCACGCTACACAACACTACAATACACCGCATCACGCTTCACTACACTACAATACACCGCATCACGCTACACAACACTACACTACACCGCATCACGCTACACAACACTACAATACACCGCGTCACGCTACACAACACTACAATACACCGCATCACGCTACACAACACTACAATACACCGCATCACGCTACACAACACTACACTACACCGCATCACGCTACACAACACTACACCGCATCACGCTACACTACACTACACCGCATCACTCTACACAACACTACACTACACCGCATCACTCTACACAACACTACACTACACCGCGTCACGCTACACAACACTACAATACACCGCGTCACGCTACACAACACTACAATACACCGCGTCACGCTACACAACACTACACTACACCGCATCACTCTACACAACACTACACTACACCGCATCACGCTACACAACACTACAATACACCGCATCACGCTACACAACACTACACTACACCGCATCACGCTACACAACACTACACTACACCGCATCACGCTACACAACACTACAATACACCGCATCACGCTACACAACACTACAATACACCGCATCACGCTACACAACACTACAATACACCGCATCACGCTACACAACACTTCAATACACCGCATCACGCTACACAACACTTGAATACACCGCATCACGCTACACTACACCGCATCACGCTACACAACACTACACTACACCGCATCACGCTACACAACACTACAATACACCGCATCACGCCACACAACACTTCAATACACCGCATCACGCCACACAACACTTCAATACACCGCATCACGCTACACAACACTACAATACACCGCATCACGCTACACAACACTACAATACACCACAACACTACAGTACACCGCATCACGCTACACAACACTTCAATACACCGCATCACGCTACACAACACTACAATACACCGCGTCACGCTACACAACACTACAATACACCGCATCACGCTACACAACACTACACTACACCGCATCACGCTACACAACACTACACCGCATCACGCTACACTACACTACACCGCATCACTCTACACAACACTACACTACACCGCATCACTCTACACAACACTACACTACACCGCGTCACGCTACACAACACTACAATACACCGCATCACGCCACACAACACTACACCGCATCACGCTACACAACACTACACCGCATCACGCTACACAACACTACACCGCATCACGCTACACAACACTACACTACACCGCATCACGCTACACAACACTACACTACACCGCATCACGCTACACAACACTACACCGCATCACGCTACACAACACTACACCGCATCACGCTACACAACACTACACCGCATCACGCTACACAACACTACACCGCATCACGCTACACAACACTACACCGCATCACGCTACACAACACTACACTACACCGCATCACGCTACACAACACTACACTACACCGCATCACGCTACACAACACTACAATACACCGCATCACGCTACACAACACTACACTACACCGCATCACGCTACACAACACTTCAATACACCGCATCACGCTACACAACACTTGAATACACCGCATCACGCTACACTACACCGCATCACGCTACACAACACTACACCGCATCACGCTACACAACACTACACCGCATCACGCTACACAACACTACACTACACCGCATCACGCCACACAACACTTCAATACACCGCATCACGCTACACAACACTTCAATACACCGCATCACGCTACACAACACTTCAATACACCATCACGCTACACAACACTACACCGCATCACGCTACACAACACTACACCGCATCACGCTACACAACACTACACCGCATCATGCTACACTACACTACACCGCATCACGCTACACTACACTACACCGCATCACGCTACACAACACTACACCGCATCACGCTACACAACACTACACCGCATCACGCTACACAACACTACACCGCATCACGCTACACAACACTACACCGCATCACGCTACACAACACTACACCGCATCACGCTACACAACACTACACCGCATCACGCTACACAACACTACACCGCATCACGCTACACAACACTACACTACACCGCATCACGCTACACAACACTACACTACACCGCATCACGCTACACAACACTACACTACACCGCATCACGCTACACAACACTACACTACACCGCATCACGCTACACAACACTACACTACACCGCATCACGCCACACAACACTACACTACACCGCATCACGCCACACAACACTTCAATACACCGCATCACGCCACACAACACTTCAATACACCGCATCACGCCACACAACACTTCAATACACCGCATCACGCCACACAACACTTCAATACACCGCATCACGCCACACAACACTTCAATACACCGCATCACGCCACACAACACTTCAATACACCGCATCACGCCACACAACACTACAATACACCGCATCACGCCACACAACACTACACCGCATCACGCTACACAACACTACACCGCATCACGCTACACAACACTACACTACACCGCATCACGCCACACAACACTACACTACACCGCATCACGCCACACAACACTACAATACACCGCATCACGCCACACAACACTTCAATACACCGCATCACGCTACACAACACTACAATACACCGCATCACGCTACACAACACTACAATACACCACAACACTACGGTACACCGCATCACGCTACACAACACTTCAATACACCGCATCACGCTACACAACACTTCAATACACCATCACGCTACACAACACTACACCGCATCACGCTACACAACACTACACCGCATCACGCTACACAACACTACACCGCATCACGCTACACTACACTACACCGCATCACGCTACACTACACTACACCGCATCACGCTACACAACACTACACCGCATCACGCTACACAACACTACACCGCATCACGCTACACAACACTACACCGCATCACGCTACACAACACTACACCGCATCACGCTACACAACACTACACCGCATCACGCTACACAACACTACACCGCATCACGCTACACAACACTACACTACACCGCATCACGCTACACAACACTACACTACACCGCATCACGCTACACAACACTACACTACACCGCATCACGCTACACAACACTACACTACACCGCATCACGCTACACAACACTACACTACACCGCATCACGCTACACAACACTACACTACACCGCATCACGCCACACAACACTACACTACACCGCATCACGCCACACAACACTTCAATACACCGCATCACGCCACACAACACTTCAATACACCGCATCACGCCACACAACACTTCAATACACCACAACACTACAGTACACCGCATCACGCCACACAACACTACACTACACCGCATCACGCCACACAACACTTCAATACACCGCATCACGCCACACAACACTTCAATACACCGCATCACGCCACACAACACTTCAATACACCGCATCACGCCACACAACACTACAATACACCGCATCACGCCACACAACACTACAATACACCGCATCACGCCACACAACACTACAATACACCGCATCACGCCACACAACACTACAATACACCGCATCACGCCACACAACACTACAATACACCGCATCACGCCACACAACACTACACCGCATCACGCCACACAACACTACACCGCATCACGCTACACAACACTACACTACACCGCATCACGCCACACAACACTACACTACACCGCATCACGCCACACAACACTACAATACACCGCATCACGCCACACAACACTTCAATACACCGCATCACGCTACACAACACTACAATACACCGCATCACGCTACACAACACTACAATACACCACAACACTACAATACACCGCATCACGCTACACAACACTACACCGCATCACGCTACACAACACTACACCGCATCACGCTACACAACACTACACTACACCGCATCACGCCACACAACACTACACTACACCGCATCACGCCACACAACACTACAATACACCGCATCACGCCACACAACACTTCAATACACCGCATCACGCCACACAACACTTCAATACACCGCATCACGCCACACAACACTTCAATACACCGCATCACGCCACACAACACTTCAATACACCGCATCACGCCACACAACACTTCAATACACCGCATCACGCCACACAACACTTCAATACACCGCATCACGCCACACAACACTTCAATACACCGCATCACGCCACACAACACTTCAATACACCGCATCACGCCACACAACACTTCAATACACCGCATCACGCCACACAACACTTCAATACACCGCATCACGCCACACAACACTTCAATACACCGCATCACGCCACACAACACTTCAATACACCGCATCACGCCACACAACACTTCAATACACCGCATCACGCCACACAACACTTCAATACACCGCATCACGCCACACAACACTTCAATACACCGCATCACGCCACACAACACTACAATACACCGCATCACGCTACACAACACTACACCGCATCACGCTACACAACACTACACCGCATCACGCTACACAACACTACACTACACCGCATCACGCCACACAACACTACACTACACCGCATCACGCCACACAACACTACAATACACCGCATCACGCCACACAACACTTCAATACACCGCATCACGCCACACAACACTTCAATACACCGCATCACGCTACACAACACTACACCGCATCACGCTACACAACACTACACTACACCGCATCACGCCACACAACACTACACTACACCGCATCACGCCACACAACACTACAATACACCGCATCACGCCACACAACACTTCAATACACCGCATCACGCTACACAACACTACAATACACCGCATCACGCTACACAACACTACAATACACCACAACACTACAATACACCGCATCACGCTACACAACACTACACCGCATCACGCTACACAACACTACACCGCATCACGCTACACAACACTACACTACACCGCATCACGCCACACAACACTACACTACACCGCATCACGCCACACAACACTACAATACACCGCATCACGCCACACAACACTTCAATACACCGCATCACGCCACACAACACTTCAATACACCGCATCACGCCACACAACACTTCAATACACCGCATCACGCCACACAACACTTCAATACACCGCATCACGCCACACAACACTTCAATACACCGCATCACGCCACACAACACTTCAATACACCGCATCACGCCACACAACACTTCAATACACCGCATCACGCCACACAACACTTCAATACACCGCATCACGCCACACAACACTTCAATACACCGCATCACGCCACACAACACTTCAATACACCGCATCACGCCACACAACACTTCAATACACCGCATCACGCCACACAACACTTCAATACACCGCATCACGCCACACAACACTTCAATACACCGCATCACGCCACACAACACTTCAATACACCGCATCACGCCACACAACACTACAATACACCGCATCACGCTACACAACACTACACCGCATCACGCTACACAACACTACACCGCATCACGCTACACAACACTACACTACACCGCATCACGCCACACAACACTACACTACACCGCATCACGCCACACAACACTACAATACACCGCATCACGCCACACAACACTTCAATACACCGCATCACGCCACACAACACTTCAATACACCGCATCACGCTACACAACACTACAATACACCACAACACTACAATACACCGCATCACGCTACACAACACTACACCGCATCACGCTACACAACACTACACCGCATCACGCTACACTACACTACACCGCATCACGCTACACAACACTACACTACACCGCATCACGCCACACAACACTACAATACACCGCATCACGCCACACAACACTTCAATACACCGCATCACGCCACACAACACTTCAATACACCGCATCACGCCACACAACACTTCAATACACCGCATCACGCTACACAACACTACAATACACCGCATCACGCTACACAACACTACAATACACCACAACACTACAATACACCGCATCACGCTACACAACACTACAATACACCACAACACTACAATACACCGCATCATGCTACACAACACTACACCGCATCACGCTACACAACACTACACCGCATCACGCTACACAACACTACACTACACCGCATCACGCCACACAACACTACACTACACCGCATCACGCCACACAACACTACAATACACCGCATCACGCCACACAACACTTCAATACACCGCATCACGCCACACAACACTTCAATACACCGCATCACGCCACACAACACTTCAATACACCGCATCACGCCACACAACACTTCAATACACCGCATCACGCCACACAACACTTCAATACACCGCATCACGCCACACAACACTTCAATACACCGCATCACGCCACACAACACTTCAATACACCGCATCACGCCACACAACACTTCAATACACCGCATCACGCCACACAACACTTCAATACACCGCATCACGCCACACAACACTTCAATACACCGCATCACGCCACACAACACTTCAATACACCGCATCACGCCACACAACACTTCAATACACCGCATCACGCCACACAACACTTCAATACACCGCATCACGCCACACAACACTTCAATACACCGCATCACGCCACACAACACTTCAATACACCGCATCACGCCACACAACACTACAATACACCGCATCACGCTACACAACACTACAATACACCGCATCACGCTACACAACACTACACCGCATCACGCTACACAACACTACACCGCATCACGCTACACAACACTACACTACACCGCATCACGCCACACAACACTACACTACACCGCATCACGCCACACAATACTACAATACACCGCATCACGCCACACAACACTTCAATACACCGCATCACGCCACACAACACTACAATACACCGCATCACGCTACACAACACTACAATACACCACAACACTACAATACACCGCATCACGCTACACAACACTACACCGCATCACGCTACACAACACTACACCGCATCACGCTACACTACACTACACCGCATCACGCTACACAACACTACACTACACCGCATCACGCCACACAACACTACAATACACCGCATCACGCCACACAACACTTCAATACACCGCATCACGCCACACAACACTTCAATACACCGCATCACGCCACACAACACTTCAATACACCGCATCACGCCACACAACACTTCAATACACCGCATCACGCCACACAACACTTCAATACACCGCATCACGCCACACAACACTTCAATACACCGCATCACGCCACACAACACTTCAATACACCGCATCACGCTACACAACACTACAATACACCGCATCACGCTACACAACACTACAATACACCACAACACTACAATACACCGCATCACGCCACACAACACTTCAATACACCGCATCACGCCACACAACACTTCAATACACCGCATCACGCCACACAACACTTCAATACACCGCATCACGCTACACAACACTACACTACACCGCATCACGCTACACAACACTACAATACACCACAACACTACAATACACCGCATCACGCCACACAACACTTCAATACACCGCATCACGCCACACAACACTTCAATACACCGCATCACGCCACACAACACTACAATACACCGCATCACGCTACACAACACTACAATACACCACAACACTACAATACACCGCATCACGCTACACAACACTACACCGCATCACGCTACACAACACTACACCGCATCACGCTACACAACACTACACCGCATCACGCTACACAACACTACACCGCATCACGCTACACAACACTACACCGCATCACGCTACACAACACTACACTACACCGCATCACGCTACACAACACTACACTACACCGCATCACGCTACACAACACTACAGTACACCGCATCACGCTACACAACACTACACCGCATCACGCCACACAACACTTCAATACACCGCATCACGCCACACAACACTTCAATACACCGCATCACGCCACACAACACTTCAATACACCGCATCACGCTACACAACACTACAGTACACCGCATCACGCTACACAACACTACAATACACCACAACACTACAGTACACCGCATCACGCTACACAACACTTCAATACACCGCATCACGCTACACAACACTTCAATACACCGCATCACGCTACACAACACTTCAATACACCACAACACTTCAATACACCGCATCACGCTACACAACACTACAATACACCACAACACTACAATACACCGCATCACGCTACACAACACTTCAATACACCGCATCACGCTACACAACACTACAATACACCACAACACTTCAATACACCGCATCACGCCACACAACACTTCAATACACCGCATCACGCTACACAACACTACAATACACCGCATCACGCTACACAACACTACAATACACCGCATCACGCTACACAACACTACAATACACCACAACACTACAATACACCGCATCACGCTACACAACACTACAATACACCACAACACTACAATACACCGCATCACGCTACACAACACTACAATACACCACAACACTTCAATACACCGCATCACGCCACACAACACTTCAATACACCGCATCACGCTACACAACACTACAATACACCACAACACTTCAATACACCGCATCACGCCACACAACACTTCAATACACCGCATCACGCTACACAACACTACAATACACCGCATCACGCTACACAACACTACAATACACCACATCACGCTACACAACACTACAATACACCACAACACTACAATACACCGCATCACGCTACACAACACTTCAATACACCGCATCACGCTACACAACACTTCAATACACCGCATCACGCTACACAACACTTCAATACACCGCATCACGCTACACAACACTACACCGCATCACGCTACACAACACTACACCGCATCACGCTACACAACACTACACCGCATCACGCTACACAACACTACACCGCATCACGCTACACTACACTACACCGCATCACGCTACACAACACTACACCGCATCACGCTACACAACACTACACCGCATCACGCTACACAACACTACACCGCATCACGCTACACAACACTACACCGCATCACGCTACACAACACTACACTACACCGCATCACGCCACACAACACTTCAATACACCGCATCACGCCACACAACACTACAATACACCGCATCACGCTACACAACACTACAATACACCGCATCACGCTACACAACACTACAATACACCGCATCACGCTACACAACACTACAATACACCGCATCACGCTACACAACACTACAATACACCGCATCACGCTACACAACACTTCAATACACCGCATCACGCTACACAACACTACACCGCATCACGCTACACAACACTACACCGCATCACGCTACACAACACTTCAATACACCGCATCACGCTACACAACACTACACCGCATCACGCTACACAACACTACACCGCATCACGCTACACAACACTACACCGCATCACGCTACACAACACTACACCGCATCACGCTACACAACACTACACCGCATCACGCTACACAACACTACACCGCATCACGCTACACAACACTACACCGCATCACGCTACACAACACTACACCGCATCACGCTACACAACACTACACCGCATCACGCTACACAACACTACATGACGACAGATCAAAACACCCTCATTATCAGCACTGTACGCATTCCATGTTCTGGTCAGCTGCCTTTCTCTCTGTCAAACGCGCTCTCTCTCTCTCACTCTGTCAAACGCGCTCTCTCTCTCTCTCTCTCTGTCTCTTTCACTGTCAAATGCTCTCTCTGTCTCTTTCACTGTATCAAATGCTCTCACTCTGTCAAATGCGCGCGCTCTCTCTCTCTGTCTCTTTCACTGTCAAACACGCAGTCTCTCACTCTGTCAAACGTGCTCTCTCTCACTCTCTCAAATGCGCACTCTCTCTGTGTCAAAAGTGCTCTGTCTCTCTCTGTCAAACGTGCTGCATGTGTGTCTCTCTCTATCAAACGCACTCTCTGTCTCTCTCTCTCTCTCTCTCTCTCTCTGTCAAACGTGATGTCTGTCTCTCTCTCTGTCAGACGTGCTCTCTATTAAACGTGCTCCCTGTCTCGCTCGCTCTCTCTCTGTCAAATGCGCTGTCTCTCTCTCTATCAAACGCGCTCTCTGTCTCTCTCTGTCAAACGTGCTGTCTCTCTCTCTCTCTCTCTCTGTGTGTCTCTCTGTCAAACTCGCTCTCTGTCTATCTCTCTATCAAACCCGCTCTCTCTGTCTCTCTCTCTGTCAAACGCTCTGTGTGTCTGTCAAACACGCGCGCGCGCTCTCTCTCTCTGTGTCTCTCTGTGTCTCTCTCTGTCAAACGTGCTCTCTCTCTCTCTCTCTCTCTCTCTCTCTCTGTGTGTCATACGCGCTCTGTCTGTCTCTCTCTCTGTCAAATGTGCTGTGTGTCTCTCTCTCTGTCAAACGCGCTCTCTGTGTGTGTGTCTCTCTCTCTGTGTCAAACGCGCTGTGTCTCTCTCTCTCTCTCTGTCAAACGCTCTATCTATCAAACGCGCTCTCTCTGTCTCTCCGTCAAACGCGCTCTGTCTCTGTCTCTCTGTGTCAAAAGCGCTCTGTCTCTGTGTCAAAAGCGCTCTGTCTCTCTCTCTCTCTCTCTCTCTCTCTCTCTCTCTCTCTCTCTCAAACATGCTCTGTATGTCTCTCTCTGTGTATCAAACGCGCTCTCTCTTTCTCTCTGTCAAATGCGCTCTCTGTCTCTCTCTGTCAAACATGCTGTCTCTCTCTGTCAAACGTGCTGTGTCTCTCTCTATGTATCAAACGCGCTCTCTCTTTCTCTCTGTCAAACGTGCTGTCTCTCTGTCTCTCTGTCAAATGCGCTCTCTCTCTATCTATCAAATGCGCTCTCTGTCTCTCTCTGTCAAACGTGCTGTGTCTCTCTCTGTCAAACGTGCTGTCTCTCTCTCTCTGTCAAACGCACTCTGTGTCAATCGCGCTCTCTCTCTCTGTGTGTGTGTGTATATCAAACGTGCTGTCTCTCTCTGTCAAACGTGCTGTGTCTCTCTCTGTCTCTCTCTCTCTGTCAAACGCGCTCTCTCCGTCTCTCTCTGTCTCTCTCTGTCAAACGTGCTGTCTCTCTCTCTGTCAAACGCACTCTGTGTGTCAATCGCACTCTCTCTGTCAAACTCTCTCTCTCTCTCTCTCTGTGTGTGTCAAACGTGCACTCTCTGTCAAACGCTCTGTGTGTCTCTGTCAAACGCGTGCGCTCTCTCTGTCTCTGTCTCTCTGTGTGTGTCAAACGCGCTCTCTCTCTCTCTCTCTCTCTCTCTCTGTGTGTCAAACGCGCTCTCTGTCTCCTCTCTCTCTCTCTGTCAAACGTGCTCTGTCTCTCTCTGTGTCAAATGTGCTCTCTCTGTCTCTCTGTCAAACGCGCGCTCTCTCTCTCTCTGTGTCAAATGTGCTCTCTCTGTCTCTCTGTCAAACGCGCTCTCTCTCTCTCTCTCTCTCTCTCTGTCAAATGTGCTGTCTCTCTCTGTCTCTCTCTCTGTCAAACGCGCTCTCTCTCTCTGTCAAACGTGCTCTGTCTCTCTCTCTTTCTCTGTCAAACGCACTCTGTGTGTGTGTGTGTGTGTGTGTCTCTCTGTCAAACGTGCTCTGTCTCTCTCTCTCTCTCTGTCATATGTGCTGTCTCTCTGTCAAAAGTGCTCTGTCTCTCTCTGTCAAACGCTCTGTGTCTCTCTGTCTGTCTCTCACTGTCAAATGCTCTCTCTCTCGGTTTCTCTGTCAAACGCTCTCTCTCTGTCAAACTCTCATTCACTCATTCGCTCTCACTCACGCGTGCTCTCTCTCTCACTCTGTCAAACACTCTGTCTCTCTCTGTCTCGCTCTCTCGCTGTCAAATGCTCTCTCTCTGTCTCTCTCACTCTGTCAAACGCTCTCTCTCTGTCAAACTCTCGCTCGCTCTCACTCTCTCCCTCTCTCTCTCACTGTCAAATGCTCTCTCTCACTCTCTAACACTCTCACACTGTCAAACGCTCTCTCACTCTTTCACTTTCTCATTGTCATGCTCTCTGTCACTCTCTCACACTGTCAAACTCTCTCTCGCTCACTCTCACTAACTCTCACACACATCTCTACTTCTGATATTTTCTTGTTTCAATTTTTATTTTGTGTGTGTGTGTGTGTGTGTGAACAAGTTTTTCTGCCTCTTTTCATATCGTTCAGTTTTTGCAGTTTCAGAGACCCACCCACTGCCCATTTAATATTCATAAAGCACATCCCAGGGTTCATTAATATTAATTATACTATACCATCGCACTGTTGATCAATTTCCTATAAGAAGTTATTTATTTATTAAACACTTCATACTTTTTATCTGTTTATAGCGACATTTAATAGAGCGGAACGTCCAGAAATCCGAGTTCCTTCCTGTTCTCGCTTCCGTTACAGCAGCTGTAAACGATCGTTCCCTGAGTGTCACCTCCTCCGTCCTGAAGATGTCGAGAAATTAAAGTTGCAGCTTTACAGCGCTGAGACTGGAGACTCCGTCCATGAACGTGAGATAAAGCAGAAATAAATGACCGGAAACTTCACCATATCACTGACTGACTGACTGACTTTCTCGAATTCATTTTCATGAAGCGTCCGTCGTCCAAGTGCCTGTGAATGAGCTGATTTGGAGCGACCAACCAATCAGAATCCGGAATTCAGGACTTCATTTTGAATTTTGAATGTTATAAAGTGCCATATTGTAAATGTTATTAGCGCCACCAATTTTGTTGGAGGAGGTTTTGGTTTGTTTGTTTGTTCTCAATGTAACTCAAAAAGTAGTGAACGGATTTTGATGAAATTTGGTGGACAGCTTTATCATTATCCAAGTTTCATGTGATTTGGATTTTGATGTTGATGATGCGTTATGTGGCTTGGCGGCGGTCTGGACTCTACCGAGCGCCCTTCTCATTATTTGTTCGTAATGCTTCATAAGAATAAAGTTCTTTAGACTTTTTAAAGAGTAGAAAGAGTTCATGCACTTCAGTTTGCCTGTTTGGTGAACGTCCAGCTGTCTTTCCAAGGCGATGAGGGAAAAATCTAGAACGCTCCCAGAGATGTGTTTAATCTCCCGACTGCACGTTTGACTCCGACCTCTTTACACATTTTTGAAATGTTTACTTCCAGATTATAAAACCGTTCGCTCCGTCCCAACAGCAATTTTGTTCAGCGATTTTGTTCAGTTGTAACTCTTTAAACTTCCAGTTCATAATTTATATCCCTGAGTAATAAGCTGAGGTGAGGTTAAAGGGGTTAAAGAATGCCGAGGCTGAATGGATTTCTCACGAATCCATTAACAAAATGATTTCTTATGCTTAATCGTAGAAATACCAAACGCCCCGAGGCAGCTGGATCCTGACTACGCCGTTGCCCTGGCAGAGACGAAAGCCTGCGAGCTCTGCGTAATCATGACCTTAGAGGAAATGAAAGAGGCCTGGATCATCCAGAGCTGTGTGCTCGGTGCATTTTTCATTTCCAGAGGAACAAAAGAGCCTCAGTGCGAGGTCTCGGGTTTCTATTGTGAAAGGAGCACACCTCAGCTCACGGCCTGCAAAACAAAAGCCGTTTGCCTTCGTTTGCATCGACAGAACCAGTATAATCAGGCTGTTGTTGTGATTTGATCTTCACTGTTCTGGGCTCTGAACCTCTGGAGCACAAATAAATAATTGGATAAATGAATAAATGAAATGTACAGCTGCCCTTTTCTTCAGCGAGCTCACGACGGACCTGCTGGGATCAAATCCATGAAATATTTGAGCTCAGGATGTCCTCAGAGATCCCATTATAGTCTTCCTTTTCACACGCGGAGGCAGAAATAAACGGAGTGTGTGATGGGGGATTGGATCCAACATGCCTTCTAATTGGTTAATTAACGATCATGGAAAATTACAGGCGCACAGTTCGGGTTACATCATATTTACTCAACGTCCTGTGACTTTCCTTACACACGTACTGTACTACATCGCGGCAAGGGGTATTATAATAATAATAAATAAAATAATAACAATAATAAAAATGGAGGGCGGCACGGTGGTGTAGTGGTTAGCGCTGTCGCCTCACAGCAAGAAGGTCCGGGTTCGAGCCCCGTGGCCGGCGAGGGCCTTTCTGTGCGGAGTTTGCATGTTCTCCCCGTGTCCGCGTGGGTTTCCTCCGGGTGCTCCGGTTTCCCCCACAGTCCAAAGACATGCAGGTTAGGTTAACTGGTGACTCTAAATTGAGCGTAGGTGTGAATGTGAGTGTGAATGGTTGTCTGTGTCTATGTGTCAGCCCTGTGATGACCTGGCGACTTGTCCAGGGTGTACCCCGCCTTTCGCCCGTAGTCAGCTGGGATAGGCTCCAGCTCGCCTGCGACCCTGTAGAACAGGATAAAGCGGCTACAGATAATGAGCTGAGAATGAATGAGATGTTTGAATAGGAAAAAAAAAAAATGTTTAAAGCAACGATTAATCTCAGGAGTAATATTATTAAAAAATGTTTGTTTGTTTGATTTTCTTTGTTTATTTATGCTTTGCTTTTCTTAATTTAATTCCTTCCATTTCATTTTCTTTTCTTTTTCCCCGCCATGACTTCTGTGATACAGATCAGTTTTTCTATGAAATGTGTAAACACAGCACTTGATTGATTGATTGATTGATTGATTGATTGATTGATTGATTTAGGGGGTGGGGCTACATCCAAGCTCAGTCGTATCTGAGATCGCATCCCGGACACAGAACCTAACGTTCTGGTTGTTATGGTAATGAATAAAAGGATTTTCTACGATACGGATATCACTGAGATAAACGGATGAATGAGGAAAAAAGGAATCTGGGAGACAGAATTCCGAAAGCAGTGCTGAAATCTGGATTGTGATTGGTCAGCTCTGAAGAGGCTTCAGGAAATCTTCAGGAGAGATTCTTTCTTCGGAGAAGAAACGACTGTTTATCGCTGCGATAACGTTAGTGGTGACAGGAAATTGTTTCGCAAATGTTCTACAAAAGAATGATGCGTCATTCATTAATAATTCTGTAATCGCTGGAGAATTGCTGTGGTATAAGAGGAATAAAACACCTCAGGACATGCTGTTTTTTTACTATAACAGAATGATGCTCGACTTGTCAGCTAGCTACATTAGCTATTGAGTTTAAAATGGAAAAACGATGCATGTTTTTTTCTTAGCATTATACCTGCAGATTGCTTATTGTTTCGATCACTAAGTGGCGTTTTTTTTGGTGGGTTTTTTTGGGGGGTTAAAGTACCTGTACACGTGCTACATGTCCTGATCTCTGACCTGCTCAATGTTCACCCGAGTTTTTCGTTGCTATTTTGAAACCCAGTGCCAGTCAGTTCTGTTTCCTGGCACTCGCTGACGTGTTGCTCCTCGTTTGTGTCTCATACAATCATCATCATCATCATCATCATCTCGTGGGCCAGAAGTTATTGGATTATAACTCCTCATGCTTGTGAGTGCACACGCAGTCGGCTTGCTGGATATATTTAGAGCAGAAGTGACTTTTGAGATCCATCAGCACCGAGGTTACGTGACACGCCATCACCGGGTCGTATTTGGATAGCAGTTAATATTAACATGTGTTTAATCTGGGATCAGAGAACGCCGCTGTGGCCTGCAGGTGGATTTATTTCAAAAAAATGTATTTTTTTTCTGTGTTTTTTATTTTTCAGGTGAAACCACGTCGCCATGGCACGGATTCTGTCACTCGTCTTAATCACATGTGAGTCGTTATGAGCTTAATACACTCTGTATGTGTGTGTGTGTGTGTGTGTGTGTGTGTGAGGCCAGAAATATTGGCTATTGATAGAATTATTCTTTACAAGTAAAAATGATTTAAGAAGAAGAATATGGTGAGTGGGTGATGTGACAAATTATTGAATCTCATCACATTTTCTCAACAAAAGACTGGAGTCGTTTTATAAAAGCTCTGTTTTTATACACTTTTTATAGATTATATTTTTAGCAACTATTAGTAATTATTTTTTTAATAAAATGTGGGGAAATCTAACAATGTCCACAAACATCCTTTTCATCCATTTTAGTGATTTATTACACTGAATATTTAAAAAAATTTTTTAATTTGTTAGTTTTGCCATCAGTAATTAAATTAAATTAACAAAAATAATGTAAATCTTTGAGTAAATAAGTAAGTTTAAAATAAAATATGGTAGTGTGACCACAACAGTGTTAGCCAATTATTGTGGGCCCACAGTATTTAAAAAAATAAAAAGGAGAAAAAAAAAAAGGTAATTATAATCATATATAGAATAATATTGGAAAATGTTATTTAAAAAAACCATGAAAACAACAAAAGACAAATGTATATATTAACATTACTCATTCCTAATAGTAGGAATAAATAAATAAATGGCACCAGCAAGAAAAAGAAATTGCTGCACAGAAATATTTGCAAGAAAAACTAAGCTTAATAAATAATAATAATAATAATAATAATTATTATTATTATTATTATTATTATTATTATTATCACTATTAATAATAATAATAATAATATAGAATAATAATACAAGCTTTTATTTAAAAAAACATGAAAAAACATAATTAATATATTGACATCACTCATTCCTAATAGTAGGAATGAATGAATGAATGAATAAATAGCACTGACATGAAAAAGAATCGCTGCACAGAAATGTTTGCAAAAAAGCTAAGCATAATAATAATAATAATAATACAAAATGTTATTTTCAAAAATAGGGTGGCACGGTGGTGTAGTGGTTAGCGCTGTCGCCTCACAGCAAGAAGGTCCTGGGTTCGAGCCCCGTGGCCGGCGAGGGCCTTTCTGTGCGGAGTTTGCATGTTCTCCCTGTGTCCACGTGGGTTTCCTCCAGGTGCTCCGGTTTCCTCCACAGTCCAAAGACATGCAGGTTAGGTTAACTGGTGACTCTAAATTGACCGTAGGTGTGAGTGTGAATGGTTGTCTGTGTCTATGTGTCAGCCCTGTGATGACCTGGCGACTTGTCCAGGGTGAACCCCGCCTTTTGCCCGTAGTCAGCTGGGATAGGCTCCAGCTTGCCTGCGACCCTGTAGAACAGGATAAAGCGGCTAGAGATAATGAGATGAGATTTTCAAAAATAACATGAGAACAAAACACAAATTAATATATTGACATCACTCATTCCTAATAGTAGGAAGAAACAAATCCATAGCACTGACAAGAAAAAGAATCGCTGCACAGAGATATTTGCAAACAAAAAATGAGGGGGCAATTGATTATTCTATTTATTTTTTGTTAAATTGGGGAAAAAATTCAGCTTGTCGATGTTGACCATTCTCTCTCTGTTCCTAGTCTTTGCGCTCGTCCTGGCAGAGGATCAGAAGGAAGGTACGACATTTCTTTCCTGATGATTTAACTCGTTTATCTCCAGTCGATTTCTGTCTGAAGTCACATTAACACGACTCTGTTCTGTGTTTGTTTGTGGCAGAGGATAATCCATTCGAGTTTGGTAAGTAAAGCTCAGACTCATTCTTTCTTTCCTGACATTAGAACACACACTTCCTGTGAACCAGTCTGATCATTGAGCGTCGTACTCAGAAGCCCCGCCCACACTGATCGTTATTATTTTATACACAAGAACGAACAGATTTCGCTTTCTGAGGTTTCTGTATGTTTGACTCGGATGTCTTTTAATACAACCCAGGATCAATCTGGAATCATCTGTAAAGTTTATTGTAGCACGAAAATATTCACTAACCTTTAACAGATTTGAACGTGACCGGAGGAATTGGCGAGTTATATCCGATCGTCAGGTTGAATTCGGTTTAAAAAGGTTCCCGGTGCGGTTAACTCTGACGACGCCCCAAAATTTCCTCCGAGCCCCAAAAATGATCATGAGACCATTAGTTCTGAAAAGAGCTGGAGGTGATTAATGTGTCTTAACTTCACGTGTGTTAGCGTAACACTCTTGCTCTCGATACGAGCTAGCTAGCTAATAAGAAAGCAAACAAGTTGACTAAAGGTAATTAATTGGCATCCTTTTTTTTCATATATGGGTCTCCGTTTTTTTTGTTTGTTTTTTTGTTTTTCTTTTTGCATTTTTTTCCACCTCAGATGACTTTAGGTATCATGGTTACGTAATTTAATTGCATAAATTGCAGTTCATCTGTCCTTTCACAACTGCTGTGACTTTTTGTCCAATGAGCAGTGTCCTTCTCTGTCTGTGTGTAGATTATAAACGGCTGCGTGTCGGAGGGCTGATCATGGCCGCGGTGTTGTGTCTGATCGGCATTACGATCCTCCTCAGTGAGTTTATTACACACACACACACACACACACACTGCTGTTACCATCTCCGAGCTGATTGGATTATTTTCCCATAACAGCACCTCCTGAAGTCTTTTATTCTTTTGTGCCACAGCAATAATAAATGAGATCCTGTTCTTATGTCATAAAAAGTCATTCCATCTTTTTTTCCTCTCTTTTGAAGTTAATGAGACAAAACTCCAAAGCTTTTCACGTTACTGAGAAACCAAAACTTTCCCATTTCAGAAAACCTAAAGTTATTGGGGCTGTAATCCTCAGCCTTCCACACGATACAATTCTGATTCATAAGATTGAAAGATTTGATATTTGTCGATACGGTATGATTTTAGGATTTTCATCTGATCAACATGTGAGCAACTTTGTTCAGAATCCAGGAACCATTGATTTGTGAATGATGATGGAGAGAGACGAGGATAATTACAAAGTTAATTTTGGCCAAATCAGTCTGTTATTTACCATCATTTTAAAAAGACGAATTATTTTTACACATCGCTGCTCTGTCCTTTTTTTCGATAATCATCACTTTATCATTGTTTCCTCAATTAATTTCAGTCGTCTCAAAATCGTCCGATTGGTACGCCCCTCAGAGTTTCCTACAGGTCCCTGTGAATGAGTTGTTACTATGGAAACCATAATGCTATTTATTACAACGTGTGCATTAAAATGAATATTAAAATAAACCTGTGATCAGCAGTTGTAGCACTGTCAGAGGCGCTGAAAATTAATCAGTTAACCCAGGGGTTTTCAAAGTGTGGGAGAGTCAGCCCCCCCCCCCCCCCCCCCAGAGGGCAAATAAACAACAGCGACCCCCTTACAATTTGTTGTTGTTGCTATACTTAATGTTCCATTCGTATTTTAAAAAATGGTTGTTGTACACATCATTTTTTTTTTTTTACACATTTTAAACTGTGCTTTTTTTTAAAACATCTTTTTTTTACACATTTTAAACATCTGTGCTTTTTTTAAAACATCTTTTTTTACACATTTTAAACATCTGTGCTTTTTTTAAAAACATCTTTTTACACATTTTAAACATCTGTGCTTTTTAAAACATCTTTTTTTACACATTTTAAACATCTGTGCTTTTTTAAACATTTTTTACACATTTTAAACATCTGTGCTTTTTTTAAAACATCTTTTTTTACACATTTTAAACATCTGTGCTTTTTTTAAACATCTTTTTTTACACATTTTAAACATCTGTGCTTTTTTTAAACATCTTTTTTTTACACATTTTAAACATCTGTGCTTTTTTAAAAACATCTTTTTTTACACATTTTAAACATCTGTGCTTTTTTAAAAACATCTTTTTTTACACATTTTAAACATCTGTGCTTTTTTAAACATTTTTTACACATTTTAAACATCTGTGCTTTTTTAAACATCTTTTTTTTACACATTTTAAACATCTGTGCTTTTTTAAAAACATCTTTTTTTTACACATTTTAAACATCTGTGCTTTTTTAAACATTTTTTACACATTTTAAACATCTGTGCTTTTTTTAAACATCTTTTTTTTACACATTTTAAACATCTGTGCTTTTTTTAAAAACATCTTTTTACACATTTTAAACATCTGTGCTTTTTAAAACATCTTTTTTTACACTTTAAACATCTGTGCTTTTTTAAACATTTTTTACACATTTTAAACATCTGTGCTTTTTTTAAAACATCTTTTTTTTACACATTTTAAACATCTGTGCTTTTTTAAAAACATCTTTTTTTTTACACATTTTAAACATCTGTGCTTTTTTAAACATTTTTTACACATTTTAAACATCTGTGCTTTTTTTAAACATCTTTTTTTTTACACATTTTAAACATCTGTCCTTTTTTTAAAAACATCTTTTTACACATTTTAAACATCTGTGCTTTTTAAAACATCTTTTTTTACACTTTAAACATCTGTGCTTTTTTAAACATTTTTTACACATTTTAAACATCTGTGCTTTTTTTAAAACATCTTTTTTTTACACATTTTAAACATCTGTGCTTTTTTAAAAACATCTTTTTTTTACACATTTTAAACATCTGTGCTTTTTTTAAACATCTTTTTTACACATTTTAAACATCTGTGCTTTTTTAAAAACATCTTTTTTTTTACACATTTTAAACATCTGTGCTTTTTTAAAAACATCTTTTTTACACATTTTAAACATCTGTGCTTTTTTAAAAACATCTTTTTTACACATTTTAAACATCTGTGCTTTTTTTAAAACATCTTTTTTTACACATTTTAAACATCTGTGCTTTTTTTAAAACATCTTTTTTTTTTACACATTAAAAAAAAGCACAGATGTTTAAAATGTGTAAAAAAAAGATGTTTTTAAAAAAGCACAGATGTTTAAAATGTGTAAAAAAAAGATGTTTAAAAAAAGCACAGATGTTTAAAAACATCTTTTACACATTTTAAACATCTGTGCTTTTTTAAACATCTTTTTTTTACACATTTTAAACATCTGTGCTTTTTTAAAAACATCTTTTTTTACACATTTTAAACATCTGTGCTCTTTTTTTTACACATTTTAAACATCTGTGCTTTTTTTTTTTTAAACATCTTGTTTTACACATTTTAAACATCTCATAGCATCGTTAGCTAGCATCTCTTGGCAGACAACACACTGGCAGTGGAGCATCTTCAGATCCAGTCCATGAAAATCCAAACTTTAAATAATCGTGCTCATACTTCCTTCTTTTTTTTCTTGGCCCAGACTCTGTCTCCTCACTCACTGTAGCTTTAGGTACTAAAAATCAATCTATTTTGTCTCTGGCAAAGGCTAGCTGAAGTTGATTTTATTTTATTTGGCAATATAAATATATATGATAAAAACATACATGTACATATTGCCGAGGATGACACAAAAAGCATTAAAATACACTTATTTCCATTGTGGTCCTCAAGATGACAAGAAGTTCACTAAATGTCCGCAATAGTAACTTATTCTGGTTTATTTTTCCTCACGTTGCACGGAAGAACTCTGGCGCCCCCTAGGGGAGGCACACCCCACACTTTGAAAAGCCCTGAGTTAACCAATCACAGTCCAGAACTCAAGGGTTGGGTGTCAAGGGTCGGGGGTTGGGTGTCGGGGTTGAATTTCAAGGGTTGAGTGTTGGGGTTGAGTATCAGGGTTGAGTTTTGAGTGTTGGTGTCTGAGTTGAGTGTTAAGGGTTTGGTGTTATTGGGGTTGAGTAAGAGTTGTATGTCGGGTTGAGTATCAAGTTTTGGGGTTGAGGGTTGAGTTAACCAACACATTGATACGGACAAACGAACGTCACCGAAGTTCAGCGAAACCTCTCTCTGTGTTTTTTGAACGCTGTCAGACGGTGTGATGTTTGTAGAATGTGCTGCATTTTTATATTTAACTTGATATAAAACTCATACAGGCAGATTTATAGAATGTTTGTACAGTAATTATTATGAACTTTTAACTCGAGGATGCGTGAAACAACCCTGACGCTGTTCTCTTACAGGTGGACACTGCAGGTGCAAATTTAACCAGGGCAAGAGGTATGTCATGTCGTCTCATGTTGTGCCATGTTGTGTTGTACTGTATGTGGTTAAAAATCTGAAATATTTTAATTGGAAATGTTATTGGAACACTAATCACTACTTATCCCTTTATGTACTAATCCAGGAGGAGGACCGGAAGTAACACAGCAACCCAGCAGATGCTCAATGACACAGGTACAGTGTTTAAAGGCCATATCTTAATTATAAAATAAAAACACAATTTCTACTAATTTCTCATCTTTTATTCACTTTTTCTGTTTTATAATGAACCTTTCTGTACTTTAGACTTTATCGGTGCGTAACAGTGTTGAACTCTAGACGGTTTGCAACCAGTTTAATCAGCTAAAGTTCCAATGATCTTCGCTAATGCTTGACACAAAGTAATACTTGGCATAATGTTCGCTAGCCTTAGCTACAGGTCTTAATCACGCATTAGAGTAGTTAGCCTCATGTTAGCTAGCTAGCCTGTTATCAAGCTTAGCGAGTGTTGTACTCACTGTAAGAGCTCAGTGTAGTTAAATCTTCTACTGTTGGATTTAAAGATGTGATCTAACACATTAGTGAGCTTGTTAACAAACCTGGCAAGCTAATAAATTAAAATACTCATGACTGGAGAGGAAGCAGGAAACGTTGTGCAGTGCTGGGTTTAGACACAGTAGCTAGGTAGCTTAGCTCATGTTGCTAAATAATATATTAATATTTATTCATTAAATAAGCTTGTTTTCAGTAAGAATGTGTTTTTCTCAACAATCTGCTTTTAAAACGGTTTTATTTTGAAGGGCAGACGTTTCTCTTTCACTTTTATAATCATTTATTGACTTTTGAGCTGGATATGACGTTTAGCAAATTGAATCTCATCATTTTTTTTTACCAAGTTTCAATCTTTTCTTCCTTCTCCTTATTGAACTGTTTTTTTTTTTTTTTTGTTATTATTTCTCTTTAATGTGGCTTATTTCAAGAGGTTTTTTTAGCGAACCCAAATATGATGTAATTGTTATTTTTAGTATTTTTTAATAGCCTCACATTTAGAAGTTTAAAATGCTTCTAAATTGTTGCATTTAATCATTAAGGTGTAATATTTTTTTATAATAGATGTAATATGGGCGGCACGGTGGTGTAGTGGTTAGCGCTGTCGCCTCACAGCAAGAAGGTCCGGGTTCGAGCCCTGTGGCCGGCGACGGCCTTTCTGTGCGGAGTTTGCATGTTCTCCCCGTGTCCGCGTGGGTTTCCTCCGGGTGCTCCGGTTTCTCCCACAGTCCAAAGACATGCAGGTTAGGTTAACTGGTGACTCTAAATTGAGCGTAGGTGTGAATGTGAGTGTGAATGGTTGTCTGTGTCTATGTGTTGTGATGACCTGGCGACTTGTCCAGGGTGTACCCCGCCTTTCGCCCGTAGTCAGCTGGGATAGGCTCCAGCTTGCCTGCGACCCTGTAGGACAGGATAAAGTGGCTAGAGATAATGAGATGAGACATTTAAGTATTTCAAATGTATTAAAATTATTAATCAATATAATATATTCATTAAATAATTTCATTTTCAGATAAAAAAAATTTCCTTCAGTCTGTAAAGCAAAAAAGTTATATCTTTGTATTTTTTCCTTGTTAAACTGGTTCATTTTCTCTCTCTCTCTCTCTCTCTCTCTCTCTCTCTCTCTCTCTCTCTCTCTCTAATTTGGCACAATTTTTTCTTTATTTTTACCAAACCTAACTATAGTAATGTTATAAGTATTGTGATTGTGATATTTTCTGCATATTGCCTTCACTGTGTGTAAACCCTCGTGTAAATGACACAGGAGTGTATTATATTTAGCTGTAACAGAATAGAATAGAAACACTTTTATTGCCAGGTATGTGGGCACACACGAGGAATTTGACTCCGGATCACTTAGCTCTCATAGTACAAAAACAGATAAAAAAGCGTAAACACAAAAGCAAACAACAACAACAACAAAAATAGGTGCATAGTGCAAAGTAATCCAGGTAAGTCAAGTATGGAATAGTTAAATAAATATAAAGTATACAGTGAGCACAGAATGACAGTATAAGTGTTCAGATATTTTGCAAGTGATATTACTGATATATGAATCTGGATTTTAGCTGTTCATCACAGAAAGGATTTCCCTTTTGGTGCAATATGGTGCATAGTGCAAAGATGAATAGTAAATTTAAATAAGTAAAAAACTATATATGTATATGTAAGTCACAGTGAGCACAGAATGACAGTATAAGTGTGCAGATATTTTGCAAGTGATATTACTGATATATGAATGTGGATTTTAGCTGTTCATCACAGAGACAGCCTGAGGGAAGAAACTATTCTTGTGTCTGGTTGTTTTAGCATACAGTGATCTATATCGCCTCCCTGAGGGGAGAAGATTAAACAGATTGTGACCAGGGTGTGATGGGTCCGCAGAGAATTAGTGTGTGTGTGTGTGTGTGTGTGTGTGTGTGTGTGTGTGTGTGTGTGTGAGTGACCTGCAGTAACCGGATGCAGTGTGACGGGAGTGAGTCGGCTGTAACGGTTGGAGGCGTCTCCTGTGTACGAGTTCCATCTGCTGAGTTGTTTTGCCAGTTGCTCCGGCGATGATTTCATAAACACAAAACCACTTCGGCCGTATGGGTTCTCTCTCCACGGTGCCTCAGCACACTTTCCATGATGACTCCTCTCTCTCTTTCTCTCTCTCTCTCACACACACACACACACACACACACACACACTTGCTAGCGCTCTCTCTCTCTCACACACACGGGCGCGCTCTCTTTCTCTCTGACACTTGCGCTCTCTCTCTCTCACACACACACTTACTTGTTGGCTCTCTCTCTCTCTCACACACACACACACACGTGTGCTCTCTGTCTCCTTGCACTCTCTCTCACTCACATACACACACATACTTACTTGCTGGCTCGCTCTCTCTCTCACGCATACACATACTTGCACGTGCTCTCCCTCTTTCTCTGTGTACCTGAAAAAGGAAACAGACTGACATGGAAATGTGAAGAAGTGAAAATGTGCTGTGTGTGAGAGACTGAGGATCCATTTGAAACACAAATAAAAATAAAACTCAAGCATCAGCTCTTCAATCTTTCAACCCAGTGGGGTCACATTAAAACCCCTGGAAGTAAAAACCACACAGAGGGCGTGTCCGGCTTTCAGTCCTCCATTTCGTCCTGGATCTGTGAGCTTGTCTATAACTCCGCCTCCTGTGTCGTGAATGGCCAAGAGGCTGTGATAAACCACACCCCTTACATCATTCTTTTTAGTATTCCTCAACAGGAAAGCAGTACTGCTGCTAAACACCACAACAGGAACAGTGTGCTTTAAAGTACAGTGAGGGGGAAAAGTTTGTACCCCCCGTACAGTACATGCTTCTTTATTATGGCAGAACGGTGACACACGTTCATTTACGCACTTATCCAATCAACCAATCGTGTAGCAGCAGTGCAGTGTATAAACTCGTACACACACAGGCCACGAGCTTCAGGTAATGTTCTCATCAAACATCAGAATGTGGTCACAGAGCACAAGCTCACTGAAACCGGACAGCTGGAGATGAGAGAAATCTCACCTGGGCCGAGTTTTCAGTCCAATCATTATCTGTCCAGTTTCAGTGTCTGCTGTTGCCTCAGAGTCTTGTGTCTTGTTCTTGGCTGAAAGGAGTTGAACCTGATGTGGTCTTCTGCTGTTGTTGTGTATCTGCCTTAACGTGTGATGTGTTGTGCATTCCGAGATGCTTTTCTGCTCACCATGGGTGTAAAGAGTGAGTGAGTGAGTGAGTGAGTGATTGATTATTTGAGTTTCTGAAAGCTCGAAGCAGCCTGTTCATTCTCCTCAGACCGCTTTGTTTTTGTATTTTCGCACCATTATATGTGGGGGTGGTGGGGGGGTTTGTGAAAAATTTAGCACCAACAGTCACGATGTTTTGTTTGGGTTTTTTTGTTTTGTTTTTTAAATGATTTTTTAAAAAAATCGTAACACAGGAAGTTAATAATCTTTTGCCCGGAAGTGTAATTATTCTAATTATTGTCCTAAAGCTCATAATGTTTTCTGTTTTGCTTGTTTTCTGTCGCTAGCACGAGCCAGTGAATGTTAAACGCTCCTGAAGGACGACTCTGTGTTGAGCTGATGGACGGAGAAGGGTGAAGATCCTGCAGTACCTTTTATCACACCACGAGCATGCTGGTTGAAAACAAAACAATGTGCCCTTTATGATATAAATACTGTTTTTATTATGATGATTATTATCTTCTTCCACATGTGTGCTGCTTTCACGGCTCCTCATCTGGAAAAAATGGCTCCTGGGCTTTCATCAGATGTTTATTTCAACTAGCAGAACAAATAACCCCAAAAAACCCACAATTTTTTGTGTGGAAATCACGACAACATGAGTTTCTGTGTTTTTAACGTGTTTACTAAAATGTTTTTTTTTTAAAGATCCTGTTGATCAGTTTTAGTGACATCACACAGCGTATAACCAAAAAGTCCGAGCGATCTGTCCACATGGTGTCGTTCTATCCCCAGCTTGTTCCTGTCAGTGCTGAGAATGTAATCGACAGTGTTATGCTACGCTTCATAGCTGACTGACTGTTTGACAAATAAAACACTGTTTGTTTGATTGATTGAATAACTACCTGTTGTTTTTTTTAATTTTTTTTAGAGCTCATCATTTTCTAGCAGGTTGTTCACGTGGTTGTTTTTGTCCACACTGCTGAATAAAACACTAAAACTCTCCGAGTATCAAGTGTGACGTGTTTTATTTCAAGTTTAATGTTTAAAAAGAGTTTTATACTCTCTTCTGTGCTAACAGTACGACTTTATACAAATTTAGAAAAGGAAAAAAAGAAACGCATCACTAAACTGAGTTAGTAATTGCAGGTTGTTATTGTATTTAAATATCCTTAAGGGCATTTAGGGGCATTTTGGGTGCTGGGAAGTCATGGCCTAATGGTTAGAAAAGC
Source organism: Neoarius graeffei (assembly GCF_027579695.1). Taxonomy (NCBI): domain Eukaryota; kingdom Metazoa; phylum Chordata; class Actinopteri; order Siluriformes; family Ariidae; genus Neoarius; species Neoarius graeffei. The sequence continues at coordinate 64,847,650 of NC_083587.1, forward strand.
AGCTTTGGGACCAAAAGGTTGCAGGTTTGATTCCCTGGACCAGCAGGAATGGCTGAAGTGCCCTTGAGCGTGGCACTGAACCCCCCACCTGCTCCCCAGGTGTTGATGTACAGGCCGTATGTCACTCTGGATAATAGAATCTGCTAAATACCGTTAATGCAATTTATAGTCAGAAATGAAATATGTAATGCAGGAATACACCTTCATATTCCTTACAATTTTATAAACACTATCAAAGAATGGCTTACAAATCTCTTACAATTTATTATTTAATTATTTTCATCTGCTGCCTAGTTCAGCTCCACCACTTCACTCACATTTCTGTGCATTTTATTCATTTTTCATTGAATTTTATTTATTAACTCGATTTAAAAAGCACTTCAGCTGAACTACAGCTACACACTCTAGTCTATTTATATTATGATTAAAACATTTAAATGCATAATGTATTCAAAATATGTTAATATTTTTAATAAATATAATTACAGTGGGGAAAACAAGTATTTGATCCCTTGCTGATTTTGTTGGTTTACCCACTAATAAAGACTCGATCAGTCTGTAATATTAATGGTAGGTGTAGTCTAACATGCTGAGACAGAATATCACAAAGAAAATCAAGAAATCGACTTTAAAGAATTTGTATTAATTTATTTGCATTTTATTGAGGAAAATAAGTATTTGAACCCTCTTGCCAAAAGGACTTAGCACTTTGTGGCAAACCCCTTATTAGCAAGCACAGAGGTCAGACGTTTTTTTGTAGTTGATGACCAGGTTTCTGCACATATTAGGAGGAATTTTGGTCCACTCTTCTTTGCAAATGACCTCTAAATCATCAAGATTCCGTGGCTGTCGCTTGGCAACTCTGAGCTTCAGCTCTCTCCATAGATTTTCTATAGGATTCAGGTCCGGAGACTGGCTGGGCCACTCCATGACCTTGATATGTTTCTTCTTCAGCCATTCCTTGGTTGCCTTGGCTGTATGCTTTGGGTCATTATCCTGCTGGAAGACCCATCCACGACCCATTTTAAGCTTCCTGGCAGAGGGAAGGAGGTTTTCACTTAGGATTTTACGGTCCGTCCATCCTCCCATTGATACGGTGAAGTAGCCCTGTGCCCTGTGCAGAAAAACACCCCCAAAGCATAATGTTACCACCTCCATGCTTGACAGTGGGGATGGTGTTCTTGGGGTCATAAGCAGCATGTCTCTCCTTCCAGACACAACGGGTTGAATTGATGCCAAAGAGCTCAATTTTGGTCTCATCTGACCATAACACCTTCTCCCAGTCACTCTCCAAGTCATTCAGATGTTCATTGGCAAAGTTCAGGCGGGCCTGCACATGTGCTTTCTTAAGCAGGGGTACTTTGCGAGCACTGCAAGATGTTAGACCATTGCGGTGTAAAGTGTTACCAACTGTTTGCTTGGTGACTGTGATCCCAGCTGCTTTAAGATCATCCACTAACTCTGCCCGTGTTGTATTAGGTCTATTTCTCACCGTTCTCATGATCCTGGAAACCCCACGAGGTGAGATCTTGTTTGGAGCCCCAGACCTACTGTAGGTCGATTGATGATCATGTTGTGAGTCTTGTACTTGCGCACAATTGCACCAACAGTTGTCACCTTAACGCCCAGCTTCTTGCTAATGGTTTTGTAGCCCATACCGGTCTTGTGCAGGTCTACAATCTTCTCCCTTAAATCCACAGAAAGCTCTTTAGTCTTTCCCATGTTGGAGAGTTTGGAGTCTGACAAACTGATTGATTCTGTGGCCAGGTGGCTTTTATACAAGTCATTAATTTGGAGAGTCTAACTTGTCTGTATTAACAAGAACTCTTGATGGTTACTAGGGGATCAAATACTTCTTTTTCTCAATAAAATACAAATAAATTAATATAAATATTTAAAAATTATTTTCTGGATTTTCTTTTTGATATTCTGTCTCCACATGTTAGAATACACCTACCATTAAAATTACAGACTGATCAAGTCTTTCTTAGTGGGTAAACCAACAAAATCAGCAAGGGATCAAATACTTGTTTTCCCCACTGTATATGAACACTAACCTCATCCCAAACCTTCACACAAATGTAAAAACTGTAACATATGTGCTGTTGATATATAATGTGTGTGTGTGTGTGTGTGTGTGTGTGTGTGTGTTTTCAAAATTCTAATTTCAGTTAAATTATTTAATTTTATGCTTTTAAAATATTTTAGGTCATTTAAGTCTGGATGCTTTTTAAAGTAAGTCCTCAGATATCATTTTGAAACATTTCAACTTATTTTTTAAATAATATAAATATATATTTTAATTATTTTTTGAAAATTAAAAAGATTGTAAAGTGTGTGTGTGTGTGTGTATATATATATATATATATATATATATATATATATATATATAAAATCACTCATTCTGAAGTTTTTCTTCATTAAACGTTAAGTCTATGACGTCACAGTACTTCTGAAACTCGTGAACGTGTCTCTAGCGCCACCTGCTGCTCGGATAAAACACTGCAGGTGTTCATTTTCTCTTCATCTTTCCTTCCTGCTCACTTTATGATCAGTTTAATTTCGCTTGTCATTAAAAATACAGACACTCAGGCTAAAGGTGAACTGAACAGAATCTTGTGAATGGTTGATTTTAATTTTTTTTGAAGAATTTCTGAGATTAATGAAAGCGTAACTGATATTTTGGATCAACTTTATTTCACCACAGCACTGTTAAGTTCTCTAATCTGATTGGTCAGAAGGTGTTGATTAATTTTCTTGAACAGCAGCTCTGACACTAGTGCAGCTGCAAATCACAGGTTTATATGAATATTAATGAGCTCATGTTAATATGTTATCATTGCTATAGTAACAGCTCACTCACAGCGACTTGTACAGTGGATCCTCCGCATAATTTTTTTTTAAAAATCTGTTTTAATTAATTGATTAACTTGGCTGATTTTTTAAAAGATTATTTATTTATTTATTTATTTACTTTACAAAATTGTTGATATGGTGAAAGAGAAAGGTGTTTCTTGAACATTTCTGTAAGGAGTCTCCAGTGTCAGCGCTTTGTAACAGAATTAAAGAAGAAGAGAAGAAGAAACCTTTATTTGTCACATGCACACTTCAAGCACAGTGAAATTCATCCTCTGCATTTAACCCATCTGAACAGTGGCGATCCTAGAGTGATTTACTCCCCGGGCGAAACCCCCTGCTGCCCCCCCGGCCCAACCCGACAACCACCTCCCACCCACCACCTAAGAAAACACTAACTTCGTCCAGAACACACACGACCCCATACACAAACTCACAACAGCTATTTTCAAGAACAAATTTCCAGTTTTAATGACTAGTGCAATAAAAAATACAAAGATAAACAATAAACAAAAAGACTCAATGACTTCGCATTACAGCTATCCACAGCTATTTAAGAAAGCACAACTGCTTAATTTGAAATAAACATTGGGATATAGGCATTAGTGTTTCTGTGTGTGTGTGTGTGTGTGTGTGTGTGTGTGTGTGCCTAACTTGTCGTAGCCCCATAATATGCACAATCCCGCCAGCGGAACGTCGTACTAGTCATCAAAAAGACTTTACTACCATCGTACTACACTACTATGACATTACACAGAGTCTTAAGTAATACATTACGACTTGATCATTGCCATTCTGGTAACAGCAAATTTATAACGGACCGCGTCCGCGACATACAACGCACGACGAGAAATGTTTAAACAACCATGTAAAGCTGTTAACATTCTGTTGGCTAATACAGAGCCCAACGTTAACCCAAGGCAATGACAGCAATAACTTTAAACGTTTTGTTGCAAAGCCTAATCGTTATGCTGAAATTAATTTCATGTTGGGGGGCAGGCCAGGCCAGGTCGTCCGACTTAGCAAGCATCAATAATATAAGGCTAATTAGGGCACTAATTCATGTCACTCACTGAAATTGATTCATAAAGCATACCTTTTTCTTTTGCTCGTTTCTCCTCCTCTTCTTTCCTTTTCTTCCGGAATTGGGCACCTGATGGCTTTGACCTTTTCCTATCCATTAGATCTGTCTCCGAGTACGACTCCGTTTATTTGTCATTCGACCTCCTCCTGAATGATTCCCCCAACACGAACTCACCGTCAGTGTGTAGTGGTGATCACCTAACGCGAGAGGTGAGACTGAACCATTTCAACTTGACCAATTGACCACCACGACCACAATAATCTTGGGAATTCATTCGGTTCATACACACAATCAAACGTACAGCCGTTTTGAAGTTGTTTGGATTGTTCTGTTCTCTCCTCTTTCTCGCGCGCACACGCACACACAAAAGTGTTTGCTCAATGTAATGGAATGTGGTCTGCGCATTTGAGAGGCGTCTTGAGTTTGTGTCCTATGCATTGCGGCACCATATTTGGTTTGTTATTTAAATTATATGGGGTTTTGTGCCCACAGCAAATGTGACGCATGATGGCTTTTGCTGCATTTTACACTTGTGTGTGTGTAACACTGCTGCAAACCCTTAGGCCCACTTTACACGGGGACGGTCTGAAACAAAAACGCAAAAGTTCGTTCTCACTTTTTTCCGCGTCTACACGACCGTTTTCAAGGAGGAAATCTGCGTCTATACTGTGACGCATAAATGTGTGGAATTCAATTGGATGTGCATGCCAGGTGACTAGGTGGTGCTGTGAAAGACCTCCGCTATGTCTGCACGCATGCGCAACGTCTTCCGTCTTGTCTGATCTGCACATCTGCGCCGTGAAAACTTTGACTACTCTGGCTATGGTAAGTAAGAAAGTAAGTAAAAAAGTAAGAGCATACTATACCCGCCTCTGTTCATTAACGGTATATGTGCAGATTCGGTATAGATGTTCGAAGGACTCCTGGACGTTTATTAAAGCTGCCAGAGCAGCTTGAAGGTCCGTTGGATCGATGTAATCAGACATGCTCTTACTTTTTTACTTACTTTCTTACTTCCCGTGCTGGCATGTACAGTATATGACATACGTATGACGTAAACGCGTACCCGACGTGAGCAGATCCGAGCAGAGTTTCGCGTATTGGGTAGTTTAGACGGATATGCAACGGGGGCTGTTTTTAACTTATCCACTCTGGAAGGCGTTTTCAATTTTTTCCGTTTTTCAGCCTCGGAAACGCCGTCCCCATGTAGACGAAAGGCACTTCTGATAAAATATTTAGTCGTTTTTACCCGACAGCGTCCTCGTGTAAACGGGCCTTAATTACAATTGAGCTACAAGAACTGACCAACTTCAGGTATTGACGCCTCTTGTTATGATGACGTCACCTGCGCAACTTTGGTATTGGGCTTCCCCATCCAAAATGTTCACCCCGCCCCGCCCGTCTTGTTTTTTGTTTTTTTTTGGGGGGGGGCTTTTTTTTGGGGGGGACCGGTTTTTTTTTTGCGCCCGCGCTCGTAACCCCCCCCCCGCGATGCCGCCCCGGGCGGCTGCCCGGTCGGACCACCCCCAGGACTGCCCCTGCATCTGAAGCAGTGAATACACACACACACACACACAGAGCAGTGGGCAGCCACACCAGAGCATGTGGGGAGCAGTCAGGGGTTCGGTACCTCGCTCAAGGGCACTTCAGCCCAAGGCCGCCCCACATTAACCTACTGTAACTGCGTGTCTTTGGACTGTGGGGGAAACCGGAGCACCCGGAGGAAACCCACGCAGACAACAAACTCCACACAGAAAGGCCCTCGCCGGCTGCTGGGCTCGAACCCAGGACCTTCTTGCTGTGAGGCGACAGCACTAACCACTACACCACGGTGCCGTTTTCTACGTTTTCATGTTCAGGACAGAAGAGTTTATGCTGCTTCTTTGTGGTTTCAGAGTAACATGGTAAGACAACAATTTGCAATTTTTTTGGTGTTGTATTAACTGAGAGAGAGAGAGACTGTTTATAGCTGATAGAATAGAACAGTAACTCCACTTACACCATCACACCACCCTGTTGCTGATTGTTTTCTTTTTGTGTTTTATTCCTCACATCATTTATTCATGAAAATTTTCCAATTTTTGTCGACAAAAAACAGCAGTGATATTTTGGCACTTTATTTGATTTCAATCTTAAAAGGTATAACTTGCAATACTTAAGGAATAATACTGTATTTGCAATGTTAATATCTGCTGCTGCTAATAAATACACTCAGCGGCCACTTTAAAAGGAACTTCTTGTTGTTGATTCTAAGATCCCTGTTCTTGGCTGCAGGAGTGGAACCCAATATGTTCTTCTGTTCTGCTGTTGGATGCTGAGATGCTTTTCTGCTCACCACGGTTGTAAAGAGTGATTATATGAGTTACTATATCCTTCCGGCCAAATAAATAAATAAATAAATAAATAATTCAAACCGGGGCGGCACAGTGGTGTAGTGGTTAGCGCTGTCGCCTCACAGCAAGAAGGTCCGGGTTCGAGCCCCGTGGCCGGCGAGAGCCTTTCTGTGCGGAGTTTGCATGTTCTCCCCGTGTCCGTGTGGGTTTCCTCCGGGTGCTCCGGTTTCCCCCACAGTCCAAAGACATGCAGGTTAGGTTAACTGGTGACTCTAAATTGACCGTAGGTGTGAATGTGAGTGTGAATGGTTGTCTGTGTCTATGTGTCAGCCCTGTTATGACCTGGCGACTTGTCCAGGGTGTACCCCGCCTTTCGCCTGTAGTCAGCTGGGATAGGCTCCAGCTCGCCTGTGACCCTGTAGAACAGGATAAAGCGGCTACAGATAATGAGATGAGATGAAAATTTGAACCACCTCAAATCTATCTGATTTCTGATCTCTCTTATCAACAAGGTGTTTGTTTCCACCCACAAAACTGTCACTCACTCACTTACTCACTTGATGTTTGTTTTCTGTTTTTCACACCATTTTTTTCTGTGTAAACTCTACAGACTGTTGTGTGTGAAAACCCCAGGAGGAGATCAGCAGTTTCTGAAATACTCAAACCAAAAACACTCATCTGGCTCAAACCAACACCCATACCACAGTGAAAGAAAGAAAGTCACACTTCACTGTGAGATCACAGTTTTTCCCTTTCGATTACGTTCATTATGTCTTATATTAAATATAGTTAGTTTTTTGTTTCTTTTTTATCAGACATCTAGTTTTTAGGTTTGTTTACCTGACATGTTTCGACGTACGACTGTCGTCTTCCTCAGAGTGTCACCGGATGTTATTGGTGATGCATCTTTTATCAGCTGATGTTTCCGAAGGCGTGGCCTTCCTGTCTGGATTGACAGGTCGGTCACGCCTTCTACTGTCAGTTCGTCCCCTGCAAGATGGCACTCCAGGTATGGGAGAGCATGTATGCTCCCTCATCTCGGTTGATGGTCCTCGGGCTTCGCTTACGGATCTCTATGGCCTCCCTGATCCAGCGCTGATGTTTATTATCTTCTGTGCGGATGACTCTGGCATTCCCCCAGTCCATAATATGATTTTCCCTTTTGCAATGATCTGTTATGGCTGACAACAGGAAAATTATAAGTCAGCTATAACAGATCATTGCAAAAGGGAAAATCATATTATGGACTGGGGGAATGCCAGAGTCATCCGCACAGAAGATAATAAACATCAGCGCTGGATCAGGGAGGCCATAGAGATCCGTAAGCGAAGCCCGAGGACCATCAACCGAGATGAGGGAGCATACATGCTCTCCCACACCTGGAGTGACATCTTGCAGGGGACGAACTGACAGTAGAAGGCGTGACCGACCTGTCAATCCAGACAGGAAGGCCACGCCTTCGGAAACATCAGCTGATAAAAGATGCGTCACCAATAACATCCGGTGACACTCTGAGGAAGACGACAGTCGTACGTCGAAACATGTCAGGTAAACAAACCTAAAAACTAGATGTCTGATAAAAAAGAAACAAAAAACTAACCACAGTTTTTCCCGTTCTTGTGTTTGAACATTGTGAACATTAACTGAAGCTCTTGATTTGGATCTGCGTGATTTGATGCATTGTTCTACTGGGTGTACCTAATAAAGTGGCCAGTGAGTGTACTTACTTACCTGAAATGAATCAGTGCTTTTGTGTTTATTTTTAAACACCTTTGGAGACATAAAATCGAATCTACATTTCAGACACACACACACAGAAACGTTCACCTTTGTGCTCAATTCCTCAAAATCACCTGCTTACAGACTTATACAACCGTCATCAAACTACATCTTAACTCTCTTTATTCTTCTGTTAAGGTGAAAGATCAGCAGAAGAGCTGAGAAAGATCGACAATGATCAGAGAAGAATCCACAGTGAAATGGTTTTTGCTGGCTGCTGGTCACGACGGGAAAGCTGTAAGAAAATACAAAACGCTTCGTGCACGGGAACACAAGCACAGAATTCACTCAGTCGAGTCAGTACTGTAAACACAGCAGAACTCATCTCATCTCATCATCTCTAGCCGCTTTATCCTGTTCTACAGGGTCGCAGGCAAGCTGGAGCCTATCCCAGCTGGCTACGGGTGAAAGGTGGGGTACACCCTGGACAAGTCGCCAGGTCATCACAGGGCTGACACATAGACACAGACAACCATTCACACTCACATTCACACCTACGCTCAATTTAGAGTCACCAGTTAACCTAACCTGCATGTCTTTGGACTGTGGGGGAAACCGGAGCACCCGGAGGAAACCCACGCGGACACGGGGAGAACATGCAAACTCCACACAGAAAGGCCCTCGCCGGCCCCGGGGCTCAAACCCAGGACCTTCTTGTTGTGAGGCGACAGCGCTAACCACTACACCACCGTGCCGCCCACACAGCAGAACTGTCAGATTTATTTTTAAGTTGATTTTGATTTCCTTCAGTCTGATTTTCTGTGAGCTCATACCGTACGCTACCGGATTACGACAATCTTTGGGCTGTTAGAGGAAGCTGTTTGGACTACAGGGTCAAATACTACATTCGATCTCCCTACAGAATCACTAAAAAGGGAAGGACAGTAAGCTTACTGACACTGCATCGTTTGCGCTTTGTTTTGGGAGCTGATCCTTCAATAAAGTCGCCCTTTTCGGTTTGACTCGTCCTTGTTTTTCGGTTTTTCGCACTTTTTATGACTAAACACAAAGACAGACGGGTTGTCGGCTTCGTGACTTGGATCATCAGACTTTACTCCACCACTGAAGTGTGCAGAACACAGTCGCGTGTTGTCTGTCGGTGTAAAATTTTGATGGTGAAAATTTTCTGTCTAACCCACGCTTTCGACACTTAGCCTCTTTAGGTATTCTATAAAATTTTAAATCAGGAAAAATTGTTTTTCCCGCATGAATGTGAAGAAATGACTAAGGTTATTTGACTTAGTAAACAAATATAGTGCCTGGCTACCCTCCACGGTGCAAAGCATTATGGGTAATGTGAAAGTAGAGAATGCTGCTTATCCATTATGGGTCGCAGGTGAGCTGGATCCAATCCCAACTGACTTCAGGTGAAAGGCGGGGTTCACCCTGAGCAGGTCACCAATCTATCGCAGGACTACACAGAGAGACAGACAACCATTCACACTCACACTCGCACCTACGGGCAATTTAGAGTCGCCAGGTGACTGAATCCTCATGTCTTTGGACTGTGGGGGAAACCCACACAGACACGGGGAGAACATGCAAACTCTACACGGAAAGGTCTCCGTCCCGTCTCTGAACCTTCATGCTGTGAGGTGACAGTGCTAACCATGACACCACCATGCCACCGGAACATCTACAAAACAAGTTCCTTCCTGTTCTCACTTACACTATCGCAGCTAAACCGTCGTTCCATCACCAGCTTCTGTCTTTGTCACAACACTGTGCTAATAGTGTACTTATATTTATAAATATCACATCTTTATTACTAAATGTGGCGCTTAACTGTGAAATTGCATCACTTCTCTTTCTGACAGGCGGCACGGTGGTGTAGTGGTTAGCGCTGTCGCCTCACAGCAAGAAGGTCCTGGGTTCGAGCCCCGTGGCCAGCGAGGGCCTTTCTGTGTGGAGTTTGCATGTTCTCCCCGTGTCCGTGTGGGTTTCCTCCGGGTGCTCCGGTTTCCCCCACAGTCCAAAGACATGCAGGTTAGGATAATTGGCGGCTCTAAATTGACCGTAGGTGTGAGTGTGTGTCAGCCCTGTGATGTGATGACCTGGCGACTTGTCCAGGGTGTACCCCGCCTTTCGCCCATAGTCAGCTGGGATAGGCTCCAGCTTGCCTGCGACCCTGTAGAACAGGATAAAGCGGCTAGAGATAATGGATGGATGGATGGATGGATGGATGGATGTTTCCTGTTTGACCTCAAATACATAAAGAAGGCAGGAAATTGTACAATTACCTTTTTACGAGACACACCTGTTAACTGAAAAGCATTCTTTCCCTCAGAGTTGAGTGGTCTGATCCGTTTCCATGGAAATGGGCAAGGGTTCAGTCACGCGAGCTGTCCTGTGTGTGGATGTTCACGCACACTGGTGTTGTGTTGTGAAATACATCATAGCTGTTTATAATTGCATTAGAGTAGGCTGTTTTTAGGGTCCGAGCACTGAGGTGCAAAGCCCTACTGTAACTTCGGCATGTTTATTATTATTATTATTATTATTATTTCCTCTCCACATTTATGATGCTCAAAAACTCACGAATTTTGTCACACTGATCAAATGTGCATAAAATCACAGAGTTTCAGTGATTGAGGGCCTGGGCGTGGTCCTGGAGCTCTATAGCACCCCCGAGAACCAGCTGTGGTTGAGATGAAGTTGCTCGGATCGGCATGAGATTTGGTGTGATCGATACTCGTGTGATACAGGACAAAGCTCACTCAGTTGTATTTGACTCCACCCAACAGGAAGTCAGCCATGTTGGATGGAATGTGGGATTTTGAAATGTTCCTGTGCTGTTTTGTGGGGCTTACAAAGTAGGCATGTGACAATAAAAATCAGTTATTAGATTAAGAATATTTCTACTACACTAGAAAGCACTAGAAAAGACCTTTAAAATGATGCATGAACCAACTATCTATGACAAATATTCAGAAAGTTATAAATTTTTTAATTTAAAAAAATCGAAGGGATTTTCAGCCCGTAATTACACACTAAAACAATAGAAGAACTGTGACCAATATCAACAACTTCAACCTGTAAATGACCATAACTTGCTTAATTTTTGTCCTACTTTTTGTCCGCCCACCGGCAGCACTTGGACACGTTGGTTTTGCTAATGTTAGAAAACTATGTGCTAGTGATTACGACGAAACTTTGCAGTAATCAAGAAAAATACTTAAGCTATCACATCTATATGTTTAGAAAATACAACCTACTCATCATTGATGGTAGCAGAAGTTGGTAGATGAGGGTCTAGTACTTCTTAAACAATTTTTTTCCACTTCCCGTTCTCACATCGCGAAAATTCGAGAACCATGAGGTTACTGAGAATACTGATTACGTAATTAGTATTTGTGTACTGGGGAAGTCCGCATGGGAATCAATAACAGAAAGCAAAGACCAAAACGCGACGTATGAGTAGCCACTGCAGGCCACTAGCGGTAGACAGAAACAACACAAGCGCTATGCAGGTCATTGTAGCGTGACTATATAAAGGCTAAAAACTCATGAAATTTTGCCCATATGTACATTTGGCCTCTGATACAATTTGAGTTGAGATGGCAAATTAGTCTAGATGGGCTTCATTAACTCCATAGCACTACCTACTTCAAAAATACAGATTTGACACCTTGTACATATTCAAAAACTCATGAAATTTGGTCCACACCTCAGTCATGTGCACCGAAACTCATCCATAGGGGCTTGGCCCCAGCTGTGTCCAGGGGACTCCATAGCACCCCCATATATGTCATCGAGACCCCTGCCCGGTATACAGTTTCACCTATCCGTATCAAATTTTCAGAGGTGGACAAAGTCCCAACTTCATTACTGAAGTCAAAGTGCAGATCCCACTGGTCAAACTCCAATACAAGTGAAAGTTGTCCAGTCAAATTTTTACTTAAAGTACTGAAGTACTTGCTTTTAAAAATAATTAAGTATTAAAAGTAAATTTTCTGTCAACACACTGTTGTATTATTGACACAATTCTTATAATACTTCATGCCTCTGAAGCAACCGACTGGATTATTTTGTTAATTCACAAAATGAACACATGCTGTGCCATCATGGTGGTTTAACGTTAAGCTAGCTCATCAGTGAAACTCCACCTGACATGCTAGCAAACTCTTTTCAAATTCGAAATCATATTGGGTAGCTAACGCTACTAGAAAATAAATATTTCTACATTTTGTTTATTTGGTAAGATTATGCTAAAACATATTTCTGAAAGGACTTCAGATAAGTTAACGTTATTCATGTTAGCGTAACTCCGTGTTTACATGCTAACTAACAGTGTCCAAGTTAACTAGCTATGTGTTAACATTAGTTGTGGACAAGGCGATGGCAACTTGGCGAGAAAATCCACAGAAAGTCATTTGACTAACCAGACTGCATAGCTATTGCAATGTTATCGCTAGCTCTAAAAGCACAGACAACTTCATTACAAGCTTTCTCTTGGAATAAAACGTTTATAACGTTCTTTCCAAGATGGCGGTGCGCACACACGCAGCGGCTCCTCTCTGTCCCGACAGAACGGTGTTTTCGTGGTTTTTGTGTTTTAAAACAGTGTGTATCTGTTCATCTTTGTCGCGTCCATTAGTTTCAAGGTGCACATACTCCCGTGAGTTTCTGCTCGACATCTGCAGAACTTTATTAACGGATATAAATCCAGCAGACGCGGAAGTGCTACGCGGCTACGGTTTGCTCCGAAGGCCTGCTCGAGCACCGACCCCCACTCCTGCATCTAGCCCGCAGTGGAAGCGCCACAGGCGGAACCTGCAGAAGCAGAAGAGAGGCAAACGCGGAGGTGTCTGAGCTAGGCTAGCGGCTAACCCTCACAGGCCGGCTATCCCTACCATCACTCTGGCCAACGTACGCTCGCTGGACAACAAGCTGGATTATGTCCGCCTGCTCTGTTCATCTTTTAAGTCTGTGAGTGAGTGCTGTGTCCTTGTGTTTGTGGAAACATGGCTTAACAACAGTGTCCTGGACTGTGCCATTCAGCTAGCCTGGCTAACATGCTACCGGTCAGACAGAGCGCTAATCGAGGGGGGGAAGACTCGCGGTGGAGGACTCTGTGTTTACATCAGTGATGCCTGGTGCCGTGATGCTGTTGTAGTCTGCAAACACTGCTCACCACTGGTGGAGTTTATGATCATTAAGTGCTGGCCATTCTATCTGCCGAGGGAATTTACAGCCATACTGCTGGTAGCATTATACATCCCTCCCGGCTCCAATAACAACAGGAGTGAAGCACTGAATTAACTCTATCAGCACATCAGTGAGCAGCAGACAGCCCACCCAGATGCTTTCCTCATCCTGGCTGGGGATTTCAACCATGCAAACCCCAAAAGCGTGTTTCCAAAACTCTATGGACATATCAACTTTCCCACACATGGAAATAATACTCTGGACAATGTTTACACCATGCATAAAGACGCCTACAAAGCCCTACTCCTCCCCCACCTTGGGGCCTCAGATCACTCCACTGTTATGCTAATGCCAGCATACAGGCCGCTGGTTAAAGTCACCAAACCAGCTAAAAAGCAGATACGTGTGTGGCCAGAGGGGTCCTCAGAGGCACTCCAGGACTGTTTTTCCACCACTGACTGGAGCATGTTCAGACAGGCGGCCACCTACAACAACACCACAGATCTCCAGGAATACACGGAGACCGTCACTGCCTACATGAGGAAGTGCATGGACGACGTTACGGTCACCAGAACCGTCTCCATTCGGGCCAATCAGAAGCCATGGCTGACAAGGGAAGTCTATAGGCTCCTGTGGGCTCAGAACGCCTCCTTCAGAGCTGGGGACAAGGTGGGCCTGAGGACAGCTAGGGCCAATCTGTCACGAGGCATCAGGGTGGCCAAGAGACAGTATTCCAGGCACATTGCTGACCATTTCAACGACAGCAGAGACACCAGGAACCTGTGGCGGGGGATTCAGACCATCACAGACTACAAGCCCTCGCCACAGACCTGTGACAACTCCACGTCTCTGCTGAATCAGTTGAACGACTTCTTCGCTCACTTTGAGGCAGACAACAGCACCACGGCACAGAAGACCCCACCACCTCCCGGCAACCAGGTGTTGACGCTGTCCCCAGACAGCGTGAGGAGAGCTCTCAGGATGACAAATGCACGAAAAGCCCCAGGTCCTGATAACATTCCTGGTCGTGTCCTGAGAGACTGTGCCGAGGAGCTCACAGATGTTGTTACAGACATCTTCAACATCTCGTTGAGCCAGGCTGTTGTCTCCACGTGCCTCAAAGCCACCACCATCATCCCAGTCCCGAAGTAGCAGTCTCCCTCCTGCTTCAATGACTACCACCCTGTCGCACTCACTCCCATCCTCATGAAGTGCTTCGAGCGGCTAGTCATGAGGCATATCAAGTCTGCCCTCCCCCCCGCCCTGGATCCTTTCCAGTTTGCATATCAATCCAACCATTCGACCGATGATGCCATCTCCACTGCCCTCCACTCAGCCCTCACCCACCTGGAGACAAAAGACTCGTATGTCAGAATGCTGTTCATAGACTTTAGCTCAGCATTCAACACAATCATTCCTCAGCAGCTCATTCACAAACTGGACCAGCTGGGACCTCCCTGTGCAACTGGCTGCTGGACTTCCTGACGGGGAGACCACAGACTGTACGGGTCAGCAGCAGCTCCTCCAGCACCATCACACTAAACACGGGGGCCCCCCAAGGATGTGTGCTGAGCCCCCTCCTCTTCACTTTGCTGACCCACGACTGCACACCAACATCCAGCTCAAATATCTTCATTAAGTTTGCGGATGACACAACTGTGATGGGTCTCATCAACAATGGCGATGAGACAATCTACAGGAGTGAGGTGAGCCGCTTGGCCATGTGGTGCAAGGACAACAATCTCCGTCTGAACGTGGAGAAGACGAAGGAGATTGTTGTGGACTTCAGGAGAGAGCACACCCAGCATGCTCCGCTATCTATCAACGGTGCTGCAGTGGAAAGGGTGAGCAGCACCAAGTTTCTGGGTGTGCACATCTCTGAAGACCTGTCCTGGAACAACAACACCACATCACTGGCCAAAAAAGCCCAACAGCATCTGTACTTCCTCCACAAACTGAGGAGAGCAAGAGTCCCGGCCCCCATCATGCACACATTCTACCGAGGCACCATCGAGAACGTCCTGACCAGCTGCATCACCGTGTGGTACGGCGCCTGCACCGTGTCCTGCTGCAAGACTCTGCAGCGCATCGTGAGAGCAGCTGAGAAGATAATTGGTGTCTCTCTCCCTTCTCTTATGGATATCTATAACTCCCGCCTCACCCGCAAAGCCATCAGGATTGCAGGTGACCCCACCCACCCATCTCACAGCCTCTTCAGCCTGCTGCCGTTGGGGAGGAGACTGCGGAGTCTCCGGGCCAAAACCAGCAGGCTCAAGAACAGTTTCTTTCACCAGGTGGTCAGGAGGCTCAACTCCCTCTTTGTTCTGCCCCTCCTCCCCCCTCTGCCCCCTGCCACAGATTCTGCCCGCACACCCCCCTGCCCCCCCTTCAGCATCTGACATGTCATTCTCACAGTTCCCCCCAACACACACACACACACACACACACACACACACACACACACACACACACACACACACACATATACATACATCTCATCGTTCATTAACACACTGAACTCAGGGACCGCACATCTCACTTTACCTCACTCATTTGCACTATTCCGCACTACCTCACCTTAACAGCTGCTAGTTTGTTTATTCTGCTTATTTCATGTTTACCTGCTATAGCTCAAGTGCCCTTTGACTGTTTGGTTATTTGTACCAATTTATGTGTGTGTGTGTGTGTGTGTGTGTGTGTGTTTAGTCTAGTTCCTATCTAGAGTGTTTATACTGTTTATATTGTTTGTTTTTTTCAATTATTCTATTTTTATTTATTACATTGCCAGTTTGCACCGTGGGTCAGAGAGGACTGATATTTCATCTGTGCTGTATGTCGAGCATGTAGAGCATATTTGACAATAAAGTTGACTTGACTTGACTATATCCCTCAATATGCTTCTGCAGGTCGGACGGTGAGTTTTTGTCGGCCGTGATGTGGTTCATTTTCAGCAAACAAAGCAAACATTTAAAATGAAATGAATCTTTAATCCTTTCAGAAAACTGAAACATGGGTTCTAGGTAAAGCCATGAGTGCGTGCGTTCTCCAGAAGAACCGCCTCCTTCCATTCTGCCATCAACTGATCGTGTTAAATAACGCTGCTGAGAAATCACTGAACTTGATTTTATCCAGTCTATGGACGTGACGTGACCCGAGTGATTACTGATCGGCTCTCAGTGTCACCTGCGAAAAAACCAATCACGTTTTAGAAAAGAAAAGAAAAAACATCCACTTTCAAAGCTGCTTCATAGTAACGAGTAACGAGGACCTTGATAGAAATGTAGTGGAGTGAAAAGTACAATATTTGTCTTTCAAATGTAGTGAAGTTAAAGTCAGAAGTTTCCAAAAATAATACTCAAGTAAAGTACAGATACGGGCGGCATGGTGGTGTAGTGGTTAGCGCTGTCACCTCACAGCAAGAAGGTCTGGGTTCGAGCCCCGTGGCCGGCGAGGGTCTTTCTGTGTGGAGTTTGCATGTTCTCCCCGTGTCCGCGTGGGTTTCCTCCGGGTGCTCCGGTTTCCCCCACAGTCCAAAGACATGCAGGTTAGGTTAACTGGTGACTCTAAATTGAGCGTAGGTGTGAATGTGAGTGTGAATGGTTGTCTGTGTCTATGTGTCAGCCCTGTGATGACCTGGTGACTTGTCCAGGGTGTACCCCGCCTTTCGCCCGTAGTCAGCTGGGATAGGCTCCAGCTTGCCTGCGACCCTGTAGAACAGGACAAAGCGGCTACAGATAATGAGATGAGATGAGTACAGATACTCAAAAAGGGTACTTACAGTGGTGCTTGAAAGTTTGTGAACCCTTTAGAATTTTCTATATTTCTGCATAAATATGACCTAAAACATCATCAGATTTTCACACAAGTCCTAAAAGTAGATAAAGAGAACCCAGTTAAACAAATGAGACAAAAATATTATACTTGGTCATTTATTTATTGAGGAAAATGATCCAATATTACATATCTGTGAGTGGCAAAAGTATGTGAACCTTTGCTTTCAGTATCTGGTGTGACCCCCTTGTGCAGCAATAACTGCAACTAAACATTTGTGGTAACTGTTGATCAGTCCTGCACACCGGCTTGGAGGAATTTTAGCCCATTCCTCAATACAGAACAGCTTCAACTCTGGGATGTTGGTGGGTTTCCTCACATGAACTGCTCGCTTCAGGTCCTTCCACAACATTTCGATTAGATTAAGGTCAGGACTTTGACTTGGCCATTCCAAAACATTAACTTTATTCTTCTTTAACCATTCTTTGGTAGAACGACTTGTGTGCTTAAGGTCGTTGTCTTGCTGCGTGACCCACCTTCTCTTGAGATTCAGTTCATGGACAGATGTCCTGACATTTTCCTTTAGAATTCACTGGTATAATTCAGAATTCATTGTTCCATCAATGATGGCAAGCCGTCCTGGCCCAGATGCAGCAAAATGGGCCCAAACCATGATACTACCACCACCATGTTTCACAGATGGGATAAGGTTCTTATGCTGGAATGCAGTGTTTTCCTTTCTCCAAACATGAGGCTTCTCATTTCAACCAAAATGTTCTATTTTGGTCTCATCCTTCACAAAACATTTTTCCAATAGCTGTCTGGCTTGTCCACGTGATATTTAGCAAACTGCAGATGAGCAGCAATATTCTTTTTGGAGAGCAGTGGCTTTCTCCTTGCAAGCCTGCCATGCACACCATTGTTGTTCAGTGTTCTCCTGATGGTGGACTCATGAACATTAATATTAACCAACGTGAGAGAGGCCTTCAGTTGCTTAGAAGTTACCCTGGGGTCCTTTGTGACCTCGCCGACTATTACACGCCTTGCTCTTGGAGTGATCTTTGTTGGTTGACCACTCCTGGGGAGGGTAACAATGGTCTTGAATTTTCTGCATTTGTACACAATCTGTCTGACTGTGGATTGGTGGAGTCCAAACTCTTTAGAGATTGTTTTGTAACCTTTTCCAGCCTGATGAGCATCAACAATGCTGTTTCTGAGGTCCTCAGAAATCTCCTTTGTTCGTACTATTATACACTTCCACAAACATGTGTTGTGAAGATCAGACTTTGATAGATCCCTGTTCTTTAAATAAAACAGGGTGCCCACTCACACCTGATTGTCATCCCATTGATTGAAAACACCTGAATTTAATTTCACCTTCAAATTAACTATTAATCCTAGAGGTTCACATACTTTTGCCACTCACAGACATGTAATATTGGATCATTTTCCTCAATAAATAAATGACCAAGTATAATATTTTTGTCTCATTTGTTTAACTGGATTCTCTTTACCTACTTTTAGGACTTGTGTGAAAATCTGATGATGTTTTAGGTCATATTTATGCAGAAATATAGAAAATTCTAAAGGGTTCACAAACTTTCAAGCACCACTGTAAGTACAGAACTCAAGTAAATGTACTTCGTTACTGTCCACCTCTGCAAATTTGGTAGGTGTGTGGAGTGTCCCAAGATGAACAAAATTGCCTATACATTGCATCAGACATACACAACAGGAAGTGAGATATTTTTGGTTTTGTGCGTTTTGACATGTGTTACGTGTTAACAAACTCCTCCTAGGTGGTTTGTTGGATCCATGCCATATTTGGTATACATCATGTCAAGATGTTGCTGATGTTAAATTACGATGTGATTTGCGATATGTCGCAAGATGCTGAAATGGTGAACCAATAAATTTATACGCGACGCCACACAAACAGGAAGTGAGTCATAAATTCACCATGCATTGCCTGATACAGCTCAAACTTCACAGGTTATAGGATATCATGGTTCGGAAGATGACATGGTGACATGCCTAAAGACACCCTCTGGTATAGCACCACCATTTGGATATGGACAGTAATGACACCATTGCCAAAACACGTGTTACATTTTGATGTACTCTTCCTAGGCGGTTTGTTGGATTCATGCCATATTTGGTATACATCATGTCAAGATGTTGCTGATTTTAAATTGTGAAGGGATTGGGCTGTATTGTTTTTGGTATGTTTTCTTATTATTATTATTCTTTTCTATAATTACAGATTTGACACCTTGGAAATATTCAAAAACTCAAGAAATTTTGTGCACTCGTGAAAATAGGGCAAAAGTGTATTATTCGTAGGTTATTTGCCTTGGATGACTCTAGAAGACACCATAGCACCCCCTAAAATGCTAGATTCAAATTTATAGCTTTGGATGCCACATTGAGACTCCTGCCCGGTATACAGTTTCACCTATCCATGTCAAATTTGGTAGGTGTATGGAGTGCCCCTAGATGAACAAAATTGCCTATATATTGCATCAGCCATACACAACAGAAAGTGAGATATTTTGGGTTTTGTGCATTTTGACACGTGTTACATTTTAACAAACTCCTCCTAGGCGGTTTGTTGGATTCATGCCATATTTGGTATACGTAATGTCAAGATTTTGCTGATGTTAAATTGCAAACGGATTTGTGACATGTCACAAGGTGTTGAAATGGCGAACCAATAAATTTATACATTACGCCACGCAAACAGGAAGTGAGTCATAAATTCACCATGCATTGCCTGATACAGCTCAAACTTCACAGGTTATAGGATTTCATGGTTCAGAAGATATCCACATGCCCAAAGACACCCTCTGGTATAGCGGCACCATTTGGACATGGACAGTAATGACTCCATTGCCAAAACATGTGTTACATTTTGATGTACTCTTCCTAGGCAATTTGTTGGATTCATGCCATATTTGGTATACATCATGTCAAGATGTTGCTGATTTTAACTTGTGAGGGGATTTGCGATATCTTGCAAGATGTTGAAATGGCGAACCAGTAATTTTATGTTATGCCACACGAACAGGAAGCATGTCAAAAATTCACCATACATTGCCTGATATGGCTAAAAATTCACAGGTTATAGGACACAATGGTTCTGATGATATCCACATGCCCAATTTGACCATCTGGTATAGCACCACCATTTGGACCCCGGGTGTGTTTATTGGACTCCATAGCGCCCCCACATGTCATTGAGACTTCTGCCTGGTATATATTTCACCTATCAGTGTCAAAATTGGTAGGTGTGTGGGGTGCCCCAAGATGAACAAAACTGAAATGCACATTGTTTTAGTCAATTGATTTGCGACAGGATTTGCGATATCTTGCATGATGTTGAAATGGCGAACCAATAAATTTGTATTTTTCGCCATGCAACCTCCCCATGGTGCTGATACCTTGTTGTGGTGGGGGTCCTGTGTGCATCAGTGACCCCTGACAGCTATACCGATGGGGGCGCTGCCTCTGGAAGGTTCTACCATGTCAGGCAGGTCTTGGGGATAGATGTCAGACAAAATTCAGCCTCTGGTCCTCCAGGTTGGGGGTTGGGCATGGGGTCAACAACCCCACTCTGTAAAAAATCAACCTGTTACAGAAACCAATACTACTGTTAACATTATTGACGGCCCTGTTGTGGATTCGAGCCAACTATCTGCCAGTACGACCACTACTGATGAAAGCCCACAGACAGAAGTCAGAAGTGTGATAGACAATCTACTCGGGCCTAGGGCCAAGATCCATCTGGGCACATGGAACGTCCGCACCATGTGTGAAACATCTAAGACAGCCCAAGTCCTACATGAAATGGAAAGGTACCAACTAGATATTCTCGGCATCAGTGAAATGTTGCTGGACGGGAGCTGGTAAACAGGTGACAAGCAGTGGATTGGTTATCTTGTACTCAGGGCATTCAGAACATCACAAACACGGTATTGCCATCATAGTCTCTAAAGCCAAGACCTTGCTTGAAAGGGAACCTATTAGCAAAAGATTGATCAGAGCCTGCTTCAACTCTAAGCACTCTAAGCTCACCATCCTTTAGTGCTATGCACCAACTAATGAAGTAGAGGAAGAAGACAAAGACAGCTGGTATGAAGAGCTACAGGCTGCAGTCTCTCAAGTTCCATCACATGATATGCTTCTGATCATGGGGGATATGAATGCTAAAGTTGGCTCTGACAATATGAACTTTGGAAGAGCCAGGGGGAAACACGGAGTGGTGAATGGTAATGGGAGGCATCTTGCTGAATTTTGCTTAGAAAACAACTGTTTCATTGGTGGAACCATCTACCCACATAAAAACATTCCTAAGCTTACTTGGATCTCGCCAGATGGTAAAACATCTAACCAAATTGATCACATTGCAATTAATGGAAAGTGGCGGAGATCCCTACTAGATGTGAGAGTATGCACAGATGTATATAGCAATCACCTAGTGGCAACCATCAAGCTTAAACTGCGCAAAACTGTGATGGAAGGATCGTCAAGGAAACATCTAGACATTGCCAGACTAAATTGCCCTAAGACTAACCAAGAATTTGTGATAGAACTGAAGAACCACTTTGCTGCTCTTGCTGATACCAATGATCAATGCGATGTGGATACTAAGTGGAAGACCATAAAGAACACCTATGTTGAGACAGCAATAAATATCCTAGGCTACAGAAAGAAAAGGAACAAGGAATGGATAACACCAGGAACGTGGCAGAAAGTCAGAGAGAGGAAAGACCTGAAGGCCAAGTTGTTGAGCACTAAATCACCAAGGCTCTTAGAGCAGGCCCAGATGGCCTATAAGACCAAAGATCGTGAGGTGAAGAGAAGTGCGAGGAGCGACAAGAGGTCCTTTGTGGGTGAACTTGCAAGAGAAGCCAAGCATGCTGCTGCTAGAGGGGAGTTGAGTATTGTTTATAAGCTCACCAAACAGCTTTGTAGCATGAAGAGCTGCCACTCTCCCCCCGTGAAAGACAAGTGTAAGGTCCTCTAAAATAACACTGTATTTTATACTCTATATTGGATTGCCCTATTTTCTGTGTAATTAACTCCATTTACCATAATGCCTTGTGGTTTGGAATATTTTCACTGTTCTGATGTGTTGTGACGTTCTGTGCATTCGGACCAATCAGACTTATTTGCTCTTTGTAGTTTTATTTGAATTTTGATGTCAGCCAATGGTAATTGGTATATGTTTAATGCCCGCGAGTTCGCGGGCTTTTTGAGATGTTTCATCACTTCGCGAGGGAGAAGCTCACGGAGTTCCCGCCTGCTGCCGAGCAGAGAGAGATCGCGTTGTTTGTGAGCTCTATTTTCAGCACTTATTTTGCAGACAGTCTTTTTATAGTTTGGTCTGCTTGTGGCCATAAACTCCGGTGTCACTCCAGTGAGTGATCTTGCTGTTTTTTTTCTGCGGACACATCTGCCCTCCGTGCTGTGCCCACCGGAGCGCTTTCGTCAGTCCCGGGAACTCACTGTGTCGGGTCTGGGACCCAGCCCGCTACCGAGGGGTTTGGGGTGAGCAGCATCTTATTCGAGAGAGCTAACCCACAGCAATAGCTAGCCCTCTGCTCAGGAGCATCTGCTGCGTGACTGTACCGACATCTGTAACCTGATCCGTCTGGTTTGACCGGTGGATTGTGAGTAACGCGAACCCACACTTACACTGACACACACACACACGCGTTCCTCTGGTCTCGCCTGGATAGCCAGTGTTTTAGAAGGGCATTGCAGCGGTTGCTGTTCTGCCTGCAGTTCAGAGAGCTGCCACCTGTGCACCAACGGGCCCCAACTGCGCGCGCGTTTTTTTCTTTTCCACTTCTTTTCTTTTGATACTTTACCCAATTTTATTTTCTTACTATGTACTGCTGGTATACACACTGTTGATGTGCTATCTGTAACATCTCTATTATGTAGGCTAATTGTTTCCGCTCTTCTTGTGCCGATGTTACTATTTTCTTGGTGATTACATTGCATGCTTCTTTTGGAGCATTTATTGTCAAATACTATCTCCTATTATTATTATTATTATTATTATTATTATTATTATTATTTATTATTATTGCTATTATTATTATTATTATTATTGCTTATTAATAAATTTAATCATTATTATTTAATTATATCTTGGGTGTATTGGTTGCTCATTTGGTTCTTTATATTTGAACATTCTGACATGCGCACTGCAGACTAGCTATTAGTTCTTTCACTCAAGCTACTGTTATTTTAAATTCTGAGGAAATACACCATACACTAGCTTCAAAGGTAAGTGTAGTATTTTCGCAGTGGAGGCACCGCGCTGTTAAATTTATCATTTATTAGATTCATGCTTATTATTCTCTCTCTCTACTCATACTTGTACCCTTATGGTATCAGGAATCTCAGCCAGCTCACCACTCCACCGCTGAGAACTTAGGACCCTGTTGCGCCATTATTTATTGGGATTTAGGGTAACTCTTTAGCCTATAGCCTACTGTGCTGGGTGATCAGCACCTGTCAAAAAAAAAAAAAGGGGGTTACATTTTGGAGGCACCGCTGGGATTTTCCTGTTTACCAGAACAAGTAGATCGCTGTGTTTTGCTTAGTCTTTGTGTTGTGTTAGTTATTGCTGTTTGCTGGGCAGTTTTTTTTTTTTTTTTAACATGGACCTTAGTCAGGCTGTTGAGTGGAGCCGTGAGGAGAATGTGGAGTTGTGTCATGCCATTTTACTTAGCAGAGTGCCATTGGAGGCCACTGATGATGTGGTTAGCCGTGTGCTCAGCACAGTTAAGGTTCTGGGTAGGACCCGGATACACGGTCGCCGTGGTGACAAGACTGGTAGGCACCTGTACATTTTAGTCGAGACTTCTGTTGAGTTGGATCAGAGTTCTGTCCCTCCTGAAGTGGGAATTGTAGGTGAGGCAGGTCCATGGGCTGTTCATGTAGTGAGTAGTTTGCTGCCTGCTAGTCCTGTTCTTGAAAGTGATGGATTCGAAGCCAAGCTATTTTCATTATTACAGCAGGAAGGCAAGTCTATGGGTGATGTGAAGGCTGTTTTGGGCACGCAGCCTCCTAAACCTGATGTCAGCATGGATCTTGTGAATGCCATAGGCCAGCTCGTTGATCGCTGTAACCAGGCATCTGTTGATGTGCCTGGCTATAGAAAACTGAGGCTGTTTTCCGGTTTACGGCCCGTTCCCCCAGGCGAGGAAGAATATGAGGCCTGGATGGAGCAGGCTACTCAGATGATTACTGAGTGGCAGTGCAGTGATGCTGCTAAGCGACAGCGCATTGTTGAGAGTTTGCGTGGGCCTGCTGCGGATATAGTAAGGTTTTTGAAAGTCAGTAGCCCATCTGCTACTGCTACTGATTACTTAACCGCTCTTGACACTACTTATGGATCGACTGAGAGTGGGGCAGACCTTATGGCATCGTTTCGCCATACTTTTCAAGAAGATGGTGAGAAACTTTCTGCTTTCTTGTATCGCTTGGACAAGCTTCTCCACCGTGCTCTTTTGAGAGGAGGGATTGAAGCTGCAGGCCTGAATCGTGCACGTCTGGAGCAGTTGTTCAAGGGTGCTCTCACCACTGACATTGTGGCTTTACGTGTGCGACTTCTGCACACTTTGCAAGCTCCGCCTTCTTTTTCCCAGTTAATGCGAAATGTGAGAGAGGAAGAGCACTGGGTAAGTGCAAGGGAGAGTGCAAAGGTTTCTGTGGCCTCATCAACATTTTGCCAGGTTCCTGTGACTGCTGCTGTCGCTCTTCCTCATGTGCCTGTTACTCCCCTG
The DNA here is from genome assembly GCF_027579695.1 of Neoarius graeffei. NCBI lineage: Eukaryota > Metazoa > Chordata > Actinopteri > Siluriformes > Ariidae > Neoarius > Neoarius graeffei. Next base: position 64,872,423 of record NC_083587.1, read on the forward strand.
GCGTCTGAGGTTGACAGTCTGAGGAAAGAGGTCAAGGAGCTGACGTCTTTAGTAACTAAACTTTTGACTGCTACTACCGTGGCTCCTGAAAATCCTCAAGTCTCACAGTTTGGTGTAAGCCACAGCACAGAAACCACAGCCCCAGCTGTTCCCACAAGGGCTGTTTCTTCGAACCTGCCGAAGTCTACGACATCCTCTTCTGTTCCTGCCATTTTTTGTTACAAGTGTGGAGAAGACGGCCACACCAAGCGAGAGTGCACACGTCCTGAGAACTTGAGGGTAGTGAATCAGAAGCTGCTTAAGAGGGTCACGCAGCAGGGAAACTTCCCCGGAGCTCAGTGAAGGAACGGCACAGAGCTCCATCACACAAAACACGTTCCGCTCATTGTTCACCTCCAATCAAAGTCAGCCAATCACAACTGCCGTCTGGGTTAGTGGGGCCCTCGGCTGAGGTGCCCGTGCAGATAGAAGGTATTTATGCTAAAGCTCTGCTTGATAGTGGTTCTCAGGTCACCATCTTGTATCATAGCTTTTATAATGCATATTTGAAGCATTTGCCACTGCAGCCAGTGGAAAATCTGGAAATATGGGGTTTGAGCTCTCACAAATACCCATATGATGGATATTTACCTCTTAGGCTTGAGTTCACTGAAGCGGTCACTGGTGTGCCTCAGGTGGTGGACACTTTAGCTCTTGTGTGTCCTGACCCTCAGACAAAAGAGGATATAGCCATTTTGGTAGGCACAAACACTCACTTAGTGAAGAAGTTGTTCCACTCTTGTCGTGAACAGGCAGGTGACGGGTTTCTTAACACGCTGACCATACACCCGGTGATAAAAGAGGTTTTTGAGTCCATTAAGCACACAGGTGTATCACCGGAGGATGTGAATAAACACGGTACTGTGTGGTTCACGAAACCTAAGCCTGTTGTTTTAAAGCCTGGGCAGGAGCTGCAGCTTTCAGGACTGCCCAAGTTTCCTGGTGAACTCAATGACTCTTTAGTCCTGGTAGACCAGCCTTTTAGTGCTGATGATACATCTGTCCCTGAGCTTGAGGTTCGGCCTGAAGTCCATCCAGTCTCTGCGGTGTCCTGCCGTCGTATTACGGTAAATGTGAGGAATGTTTCTTCCAGGGATGTTCTTGTGAAGAGAGGTAGTCCCCTCGCTCACATATACCCTGTAGAGATGGTGCCACAGTTTCCGTCCACTTGCAGTCCCATAGCTGCTGGTGAGCTTACTTCTGCTTCTTTTGATTTTGGCACTTCTTCTATGCCAGAGGAGGCAAAACATCGCCTCTGCGAGAAGATGTTGCAGAGGAAGGAAGTGTTTTCTTGTAGCGAGTGGGATGTAGGCTGCTCAAAAAGCACTCAGCATGAAATCAGGTTAAATGACTCGCGGCCTTTTCGGGAGCGATCTCGACGTTTAGCTCCTGCTGATCTAGAGGATGTGCGTCAGCATTTGCTGGAACTCCAGAATCATGGCATCATTTCGGAGTCTCGGAGTCCGTATGCTTCGCCCATTGTTGTAGTGCGCAAGAAGTCAGGTAAAGTCAGGATGTGTATTGATTATAGAACGCTTAACCAGCGGACCATCCCTGACCAGTACACAGTTCCCAGGATCGAAGACGCCCTCCATTGTCTCTCTGGTAGTAAGTGGTTCTCGGTGTTGGACTTGAGAAGTGGCTATTACCAGATTCCCATGAGCGAGGCTGATAAAGAAAAGACAGCATTCATCTGTCCTTTAGGTTTCTATCAGTTTGAGCGTATGCCTCAGGGAATCTGTGGTGCCCCTGCCACATTCCAGAGAGTCATGGAGCGGACAGTCGGAGACATGAATTTTCTGGAGGTTCTGGTGTATTTAGATGACCTGATTGTCTTTGGTAGCACCTTGGAGGAGCATGAGGAGAGACTCTTAAAGGTTCTGGACAGGTTGAGAGATGAAGGTCTCAAACTTTCGTTGGATAAGTGTCAGTTTGGCAGGACGTCTGTGAACTATGTGGGGCACATAGTTTCACAGGATGGCATAGCCACTGACCCCTCCAAAATAGAGGCTGTTGTTTCATGGCCTCGACCACAGACTGTCACTGAGCTACGGTCATTTTTGGGTTTTTGTGGATATTACCGTCGTTTTGTGAAGGGTTTTTCCACATTATGCCGACCGCTGAACGAGTTGCTGCAGGGCTGTCTGCCTCGGAAGAAGAGCTCGAGTTCACAGGCTGCTGACTCGAAACCTTCTTTCCGGCCTTCTGAACCTTTTGGCCCTAGATGGAGCGATCAGTGCGAATCCGCTTTTCAGGAGTTGAAGTCAATGTTAACTCAGGCCCCGGTGCTAGCTTTTGCAGACCCCCAAAAGCCATATGTTTTGCATGTGGATGCAAGCCTGGATGGTCTAGGTGGTATCCTTTTTCAAGAGTACGTTGAAGGATTGTGTCCTGTGGCGTTCATCAGTCGTAGTCTTTCCCCTTCAGAGAGGAATTATCCAGCTCACAAACTGGAGTTTTTAGCTTTGAAGTGGGCTATTGTGGATCGGCTGCATGACTACCTTTATGGAGCCAGTTTTGAAGTCAGGACGGACAACAACCCCCTGACTTATATAACCAAGTCTGCCACATTGGATGCCACTGGTCATCGCTGGTTGTCGGCATTGTCCACTTACAACTTCAGCCTGAAGTACAGGCCTGGGGGGAAGAACATGGATGCTGACGCACTGTCGCGACGCCCTCACGTCAGTCTGTCCCTTGACGATGAGTGGCAAGAGATTCCCGCCCCTGGAGTGCGAGCTATTTGTCAGGTGGTGGCCACACAGAGAGCTGGTTGTTCTCCATTCCCCCAGGTTGCTGATCAGATTTGCAGCCATGAGTCAGCTGTTCCAACAGCATTCTGTCATGTTGCTGCTGTAGCACCTGATCAGTTGCCTACTTTTAGTTCTAGTGAGCTTCAAGAAGCTCAGAAAAGCGACCCTCTTATAGGAGATGTCTGGCAAGCTATAAGTCTGAAGAAGCCTGCTAGTAGTATCCTGACGCGGCATCCTGACTTTAAGATCCTGAAAAAGGAGTGGGCAAAGCTGTCTATTGACAAGGGACTGCTATACAGGACTGTTAAGCGGGGTGGTCAGTGTGTGAGACAACTGGTGCTCCCTAAGCAATTCCATGGTCTGGTTTTTAAGCTGCTGCACGACGATAGTGGCCACTTGGGGTTTGACAAGTCGTATAGTCTGGTTCGGGAGAGGTTTTACTGGCCTCGTATGAAGCTTGATGCAGAGAAATACTGTAAGACATGTGAGCGCTGCATCAAGCGGAAAACGTTGCCTCAGAGGGCTGCTCCTCTTTCCCACATACAGAGTTCTGGACCCATGGATTTGGTGTGCATAGATTTTCTTTCGATTGAGCCTGACTCTCGAAATGTTTGCAATGTGTTGGTCGTCACTGACCATTTCACGCGTTATGCACAAGCCTTTCCTACTAAGGACCAGACAGCTGTCACAGTGGCAAGGACTCTCTGGGAGAGATATTTTATTCATTATGGCTTGCCCACCCGTATCCACTCCGACCAGGGTAGGGACTTCGAGAGTAGACTGGTGACTGAGATGTTGACAATGTTGGGTGTGAAAAAGTCGAGGACGTCTCCTTACCACCCCCAGGGTGACCCACAACCTGAGAGGTTCAATAGGACTTTGTTAGACATGTTGGGCACCCTAGAGTCACATCAAAAGTCAAAGTGGAGTCAGCATATAGCACATTTGGTGCATGCGTATAATTGCACTCCTAATGAGGCTACCGGGTACTCACCCTATTTCTTGATGTTTGGTCGGGAGGCTCGCCTCCCTGTTGATGTTTGCTTTGGTGTTTCATCTGATGACACGTCATTTGCATCACATTTAAAGTATGTGGCAAAGATGAAAGAGGAGTTGCAAGCTGCTTACCAGCTGGCATGTGCCTCTGCGGATAGGATGAATCAGAGCAACAAGGAGAGGTATGACCAGAAAGTTCGCTATCATAGCCTGAGTCCTGGGGATCGGGTTTTGATTAGAAACTTGGGTCTGAAAGGGAAGCAGAAGCTAGCGGATAGATGGAGCTCATGTCTTTACAGTGTTGATGGTCAGCTTTCTGACCTCCCTGTGTACAGGTTGACGCCTGTTGATGGTAATGGACCAGTCAAGGTGATGCACCGTAACCATATCTTGCCTTTAGGACAGGAGGTAAGACTAGGTCCAGGGGTCGCCACCACTCCAGCCGTGGGCCCAAGAGCTGTGAAACACAGAAGGGCTAGGGAAAATCGTAGGACTGGTGTCTCTGAGGTGTTGCCTCCTGTGGTACATGCACAGTCTAGCACTTCTGATTCTGATTCGGAATATGGTTGTTATGCTGAGGATGCAGTGCAACATGCTCCTCTGACTGCTGGCACGCATAATGCCCAGCCTGTACCAGATTCTACTGCGCCGTGTGTCTCCACCACAGTTAGAAGCCCTAGGTTAGTGCCCACACCTAGAGATGTGATAACTCCACTCAACCCTGCACTCCTTACCTCTCCACATAGGTCTCCTGAGGTAGTGAAGGATTTAGTAGCCACAGACCAGGATGTTAGTTGTCCTGATGTTCACTCTGTAGTTTATTCTGCAGCTCCCACAGACTCCGTTCTTCCCTTAGTACGTAGGTCACATAGGGATAGGAAGCCTACTGACCGCTTGACTTATGGCAAGCTAGGAGTGCAGAGCAGGAATGTTGTAGCATCACACTTTGCACTTGCCGAGCCATTCCCTGCACGGTATAAAGTTTCTCATGCCTGGTGGTGTAATCCGCAGGCTCTTTGCAGTACATGCACAGACCGGCCATTCCTTATGCCATGCACTTCACCTGCCTTTACACCCATAGCTAGTTTTTAAGCAATAGGCCATGTTTGTTTTGGGTCTTTGTTTTGTTTTGCTTATTTGTTTTCTTACCTATTTTTCCTGTTCACCTTATAATATATGTAACCCAGCATGGGGGCATGCTGTTTGTTGGTGGGGGGAGAGTGTAAGGTCCTCTAAAATAACACTGTATTTTATACTCTATATTGGATTGCCCTATTTTCTGTGTAATTAACTCCATTTACCATAATGCCTTGTGGTTTGGAATATTTTCACTGTTCTGATGTGTTGTGACGTTCTGTGCATTCGGACCAATCAGACTTATTTGCTCTTTGTAGTTTTATTTGAATTTTGATGTCAGCCAATGGTAATTGGTATATGTTTAATGCCCGCGAGTTCGCGGGCTTTTTGAGATGTTTCATCACTTCGCGAGGGAGAAGCTCACGGAGTTCCCGCCTGCTGCCGAGCAGAGAGAGATCGCGTTGTTTGTGAGCTCTATTTTCAGCACTTATTTTGCAGACAGTCTTTTTATAGTTTGGTCTGCTTGTGGCCATAAACTCCGGTGTCACTCCAGTGAGTGATCTTGCTGTTTTTTTTCTGCGGACACATCTGCCCTCCGTGCTGTGCCCACCGGAGCGCTTTCGTCAGTCCCGGGAACTCACTGTGTCGGGTCTGGGACCCAGCCCGCTACCGAGGGGTTTGGGGTGAGCAGCATCTTATTCGAGAGAGCTAACCCACAGCAATAGCTAGCCCTCTGCTCAGGAGCATCTGCTGCGTGACTGTACCGACATCTGTAACCTGATCCGTCTGGTTTGACCGGTGGATTGTGAGTAACGCGAACCCACACTTACACTGACACACACACACACGCGTTCCTCTGGTCTCGCCTGGATAGCCAGTGTTTTAGAAGGGCATTGCAGCGGTTGCTGTTCTGCCTGCAGTTCAGAGAGCTGCCACCTGTGCACCAACGGGCCCCAACTGCGCGCGCGTTTTTTTCTTTTCCACTTCTTTTCTTTTGATACTTTACCCAATTTTATTTTCTTACTATGTACTGCTGGTATACACACTGTTGATGTGCTATCTGTAACATCTCTATTATGTAGGCTAATTGTTTCCGCTCTTCTTGTGCCGATGTTACTATTTTCTTGGTGATTACATTGCATGCTTCTTTTGGAGCATTTATTGTCAAATACTATCTCCTATTATTATTATTATTATTATTATTATTATTATTATTATTTATTATTATTGCTATTATTATTATTATTATTATTGCTTATTAATAAATTTAATCATTATTATTTAATTATATCTTGGGTGTATTGGTTGCTCATTTGGTTCTTTATATTTGAACATTCTGACATGCGCACTGCAGACTAGCTATTAGTTCTTTCACTCAAGCTACTGTTATTTTAAATTCTGAGGAAATACACCATACACTAGCTTCAAAGGTAAGTGTAGTATTTTCGCAGTGGAGGCACCGCGCTGTTAAATTTATCATTTATTAGATTCATGCTTATTATTCTCTCTCTCTACTCATACTTGTACCCTTATGGTATCAGGAATCTCAGCCAGCTCACCACTCCACCGCTGAGAACTTAGGACCCTGTTGCACCATTATTTATTGGGATTTAGGGTAACTCTTTAGCCTATAGCCTACTGTGCTGGGTGATCAGCACCTGTCAAAAAAAAAAAAAAGGGGGTTACACAAGGATGGTAATAACATCACTACTGAGCATGAACAAGCAGCACATTGGGTGGAACAATTTCCGTGAAGTCCTTAACAGACCAGAGTCGGAAAACCCTGCCACTATAGGAACACCAGAAGTTCTCTTGGACATTGACACTGGACCACCCTGTGAAGAAGAAGTCAGGCTAGCCATCAAAGCCTTGAAGAATGTCAAGGCAAGGCATCACACTGCTCTCTGTACCATCTAAAGTGTTCTGTCGAATCCTTCTGGTCAGAATTGACACAGCTATTGACAATAAGCTGAGAGAAGAGAACGCCAACTTCAGGAAGGGTAGGGGATGTATGGACCTGATATTTGCTCTGAAAAATATAATTGAGCAATTTTTAGAATGGAACTGTCCCCTCTACATCAACTTTGTTGACTTTAAGAAGGCATTTGACAGTCTGCATCGTGATTATCTATGGAAGATCTTAAGGTCATATGGGATTCCTCCCAAGTTGGTTACCTTGATAGAATTGTTCTACCAACATTTCGAATGCAGTGTCATCATCGACAGAAACCTATCTGAGTGGTTCCCTGTGAAGTCTGGTGTGCAACAGGGCTGTATCATCTCGCCTATGCTCTTCCTCCTTGCCATCGATTGGATTATGTGTAACACCACAGCAGACAAACCAAGAAGTATCTGATGGACTCTACTTTCCCAGCTGGAAGATCTGGATCTTGCTGATGATCTAGCCATTTTGTCATCCAATCAAAACCATCTACAGGAGAAGACCAAAAGACTGCATAATTTTGCAAACCAGACTGGCCTGAACATAAATACCATCAAGACACAAACCAGGTATATCAACCCAACCACAGCAGCGCCCATCACAGTAGACAGCAAACCACTTGAGGGAGTAGATGAATTTACCTATCTGGGCAGTATTGTGAGCTCCAATAATGCAGCCAGCAAAGACATCACTGCACGCCTCGGAAAGGCACAATGTGCTTTTGCTGCACTTCATTCCATCTGGAAGTCTAAACAGTACAGTCTATGCACGAAGATCCGAATATATAACAGCAATGTCAAGTCAGTTTTGTTATATGGCTCAGAATGTTAGAGAGTGGTACAGAGTGACATGAGGAAGCTGGACGTTTTTCACAATAGATGTTTGAGAAGGATTTGTGGTATCTTCTGGCCAGCAGTAATATCTAACCAGGAGCTATACAAAAAGACCAGAAGCCGCAGCGTGGTTGATAAAATCAAACACAGATGCATGAGATGGCTCAGGCATGTCTTACGTATGGACCAACAGCGGATCCCCAAAGTTGCCCTAATGTGGACACCCCCTGGAAGGCAGAAGCCTGGAAGACCTAAGACCACTTGGAGAAGAACCATCACCTCTGAGCTATCTGAGTTAAATCTATCATGGGACGAGGGACAACATCTTGCTAAAGACCATCAAAAGTGGAGGCGCTTGTTATTGGCCTTATGCCCCACTCGGGGCGAAGAGGATTAAGTTACGTTTCGCCATGCAAACATGAAGTGTGTTATAAATTCACCATGCATTGCCTGATAGAGCTAAAACCTCACAGGTTATAAAACATCAGGGTTCTGACGATATCCCCATGCCCAAAGTGAGCCTCTTGTGTAGCGCCACCATTTGGACCTGGACAGTAATGATTCCATTGCCGAAAAACTCTGACTCATGAAATTTGGTACACACATCAGTCCTGGCCACTGCTACTCAGGGACAGAGGCTTGGCCCCGGGTGCAATGCCCTATTGTTTTCGGCATGTTCTCATGTGTGAGGGCCCTTTATCGCCACTAGCGGCTATTTTTTAAAAATAATTGTTATTTTTTTTACTGTACTGTCAATTTCTAAATCATGACAACTTTTCTCCCGAACTTGAACTCGAGAACGGTTGCGGAAATGACATTAGGACATCAAGAGCTGGACCTAATATTCCAGAAAGGCAAAACTTCACCTGGCATGTGAGAGGAGAAAAAACAACAACAAAAATAGGAGTAGTTTTTAATATTTAATGCTCAGGCTCACATTACTTTACTGTATGCAATCATATGCATGTATTTATAGAAATAAAAATACACAGTAGAATAAATTATATACAAATTTATACACTTGTGACTGGTACACTGTTCTTTAAAAAATAATAACAATTTTCTTTCTTACTATTGTGTTACTATCAAGGGTATATCTTTTGTATCTTTCCTGTGAATCATTTGCATGGTAATATGAATGTTGCACACCTTTAAAAATGATTTCATGGTGCATCACTGGACCCTTATACTTTTAGCTTTTTCATAATTTAAAATTACACTTTATGCAGAAAATCTATACAGCCATACCAGTTGCAAGGAAAATCAGAGTTTAGTATAAATATTTTTTTTCCTCAGACTATGATCTCTACAGCCTTACATACTTTCTTTCACTCAGGTTCCTCTAACAGCCAGAGAAAGTGAATCAATATCCTGAACTTCCTTCTCCTAAGAATATTTTCCACACATATACTGCTGTCATCATTCTTTATTTCCTGTTTCAGCCTTGTTCGAGAAGTCTGGTAGAGTGGCAGTGTGGAAACGCCCACAGAGGGGTGTAGTCACATGATAACAAGCACTATAGAAGACCAAGAAGAACAACAGGAGAGTGGTGAGAAGACAGTCAGCCACCTGACCGTGAATTTGAGACTCATCAGAGCAAGCAGAGTTAAAAATGGATCCCAGCTACACAAGTGAGAAATCAAGGATGGCTGAAAATCCTCCAGCGTACCAGGCTGATATGGGGTATCCTCCAGTCCAAGGGGTTGCCCCTGCTCAGGTTGGATACCCTCCAGCCCCGGGGTATGGAGCCACACCTTATGGAGCTCAGCCGTACCTGGGTCAGGCCACCGTTACCGTCCAGCCCGCCGTGTACGTGACCCCAGCGACTGGCATGAACCCTGTCCCTGATCACCTTGGTTACTCCATCTTCACCATGCTGTGCTGCTGCTTTCCCTTGGGCGTCGCCGCTCTCATCTACTCCATCAATGTAAGTTGGAACAATACCAAAAATCTTCACACTGAGTCCATCTCTGCTTTATCACCATAAATATGACTCAGAATAAAGACAACACTTTTATAATAATAATAATAATGTTCCATATTTATGATTCCAGATTGTGAACTATTTCTATTTCTTTCAGTCATAGTCTCATTGACAGTTTTATTCCTTATTTGTAATTCTGATATCACACAACAGATATAACAGCCGATTTCTTGACATTCTACATTTTCAAGTTTTCTCAACCATATTATACTGTTTATTTTTTTTTTACAAATGATATCATGATTAAGAATGGAAGATAAAACATCCACATCCTTGAGATATGTAAATTTTTTTGAAGAGTTCGTGTGTTTGGAGTCATTTACGACATGAGTATGAATGTAGTGGAATTCAGCGCAGCACACAGAAGGTTATTTGTTTTCATTCTGCATATGAAACAGCCACAGCCGACTGCAGTGTTTGGCTGTACATCATTTGGGTGAATCATAAAACCACTGAGGAAATGAAAGTGTTGAGTTAAAAATTGATGATGAGCTGTAATTCCTGTCCAGACAGTCCAACGGAGTTGTGCTTTTCATTTCAGTGAGTATTTAGACATTATGATGATGATGATGATGATTATTATTATTATTATTAAATGCACTATCTATCCATCCATTATCTCTCCTGCCTAAACCACTCACTCTAAATACTTCTTTGACATCATGTGACACAATCGGTGCACTGTTAATGCAATGCTGTAAATATAATAATAAACGAGACCGTCAATGACTGCGTAGCTCACTCCAGCACCGCCTAGTCCAGAAGGAACGATCTAAAGTGGGCCACCTTATGCAATAAATGTTGCAAGCTATATACACTATATACAAGCTCTATATAGAAGCGATATCCACCCTAGGAATACCGACCTGTTTACCAGAAAGAATCCAAAATAGCGAAGAATTGACCAATTTTTGTTGAACTGCTCATTAAGGCTTAATTAGTCCATAACTTCATTAATAATTGTAATGAAGCAAATCTGGGTAGAAGTTATATGCACCCTAGGTACCCCTACCTTCATGCCAGAAAGAATCAAAATCGGTGAAGAATTGAGGGAGAAGAAGCGATTTGTGTGGAAACTGCTCATTAGGGATTGATTAATTACTCCATATCTTCATTATTAATTGCAATTGTGCAAATTTGGGTAGAATCTATATGCACCCCAGGCAGACCTACCTTCCTGCCAAAAAGAATAAAAATTAGTGAAGAACTGAGAGAGAAGAAGTGATTTTCGTTGAAATGTGGACAATGCTGGACAACACATGATGGCAAAAATTTCATCGCCTGTTGGCCGGATGAGTTAATAACTGTAATCGTTGGCTAATAATGTGCTTCAGGGTGGGGTGGTAACCATAATTCAGTTTCATTACACATCATTTTAACGGTTAATGTTGGCAAGCGAGAATTTCTCTCCTGTATTTCATCACATAAGGTCAGGGTTGGTGTTCAGCATTGCCATAGAACTGCCTCAGGACTGTTGAAACATAAGTGAACTCTTTCCTGTGTTCTCTGGTTAAGCGCTAAACAAATGTGGGAGGTTTTTTTTACTTGAAATATTCTCAAACTTCTGCTTTTTGCACATCATCTTCATTTCTGTTCCTATCTGACTTTCTGTCCTCAAAGTGATTGAAAAATGACCTCAGAGAAAGGATTATTTTGCCTTTGTGTCTCACAGCTGTTAACTCACTGCACTTCCTTTTTCCCCCTCATTCCTCTTGTTTGAAACTGGACCCTTCTGAAACGGAACCTTTTCCTGTTTCATGAGACTCAGAACCGAGCTCCAGTAAATTTTCATCTAAAACCACAACAAGTATCAACATTCACATGGGTGTGGCCGTGTTTAAGTACCAGAGATCAGGGCCAGCTCTCGATATAAATCATACAGATGAAGGTTCAGATCATGTTCATGTGGACACACATCATCTCAACATGTTCCTTTCAACCGTTGGATGGGTCTTAGTGCCAGGCAGGCTGTTTTTTTTGTTTGCTTGTTTGTTTGTTTGTTTTGGGGGGGGGGGGTCTACTATTGATCTCTTCCTGCTGATTTCACACACAACAGTTGACACAGATTCCATCCGCTCATCTGTGAGGAAACACCATGTTGATGACAGTTTAGAGGAAGTGACCAAACTGGTTCAAGTTGACAGGAAGTTTACTGGAACTCAAATCACCACTCTTTGCAACCATGGTGCACAGAAAAGCATCTCAGAATGCATCTTGAGCTGTCTAGTTTCAGTGAGCCTTCAACAGTAATGAAATTAAATGTTTTGATATTGAAGAAAAAACTGTAAATAGAACTAAACAGAAATAAATGAAAGAAAGAAGTCAATATTTGGCACAACACATAATTGATGTTTAACATTTGGAGATTGCTGTGTGTGTGTCTGAGGTCAGGAATGCGGAAGTGGGCAGATTGGGCATTCCTCTGGGTGTGGGTCACTAGGTGCAGTTTCTGATGGGAAACACGGTCCGGAAATGAAATCCAGAAGTGCCGTTTCTCAGAAATGGTTTTGGTGCTGACTGGATAATGGAGAAGGCAGAAAATAAAAATTGATAATAAAGTTTGTACAAAAAAAATACGGTGCTGTATATCAGGATATCCGTGTGGTGATGGCCACCCATTGGGATTTGCCCAACAGTTCTGAGATGGCTGCTGGCTGAGGAGCACTGTACCAAAGACATCGTTGACCTCATGGTGCTCGAGCAGTTTGTTGCCCAGATACTGGACAGAAGGGACGGTGGCATAAGTCCAGTGCCACCATCTGGTGATGGTCCAACTAGCAGAGGACCACTTGGGGGTGTATCCAGCGGCGTATCCTTGCCCTTTTCCCCCTGCACTCCCCATCTCCCATCTCTGTACCATGGAAAGAAAGAGGGGCCGTTTCCCCTGGATCCAGGTTTTCCCCCAAGTTCAGGTTTCCTTTCTCCCTCCCTCTCCCTCTGTTTCTGTCTCTTCTCCCCATTAGGTTGATGCTTCAGACCCCCAGGTGTGGGAGTAAAGCTTGGGCTGTTGTGCTCCCACTACAGGGAATCTGGGCATTTCCAGGACCAATGCCACATGATGGAGGTGGGGGCATTGGTCCAGATCCCCAATGTGCAGCAGATTAGATTAGATTAGATTAGATTAGATTAGATTAGATTAGATTAGATTAGATTAGATTAGATTAGATTAGATTAGATTAGATTAGATAAAACTTTATTGATCCCTTTGGGCGGGTTCCCTCAGGGAAATTAAGATTCCAGCAGCATCATTACAGATAAACAGAGAAAAGAAATAGAGAAAACTTCTAGATAAATTAAAATAAATCAGGTCACTACGCATCGGTATGTGGTGCTTCAGTCATTTAAGTTCAAGGTGGTCCACAGGCCAGGGGCAGAGACAGCTGTAGTGGGTTCCCAATCTCGGGAAGAGGCTGGGCAGCACGGTAGTGTAGTGGTTAGCACTGTTGCTTCACAGCAAGAAGGTTCTGGGTTTGAGCCCAGTAGCTGACGGGGGCCTTTCTGTGTGGAGTTTACGTGTTCTCCGCATGTCTTTATGGGTTTCCTCCAGGTGCTCCGGTTTCCCCCACAGTCCAAAGACATGCAGGCTAGGATAACTGGTGGCTCTAAATTAACCGTAGGTGTGAATGTGAGTGTGAATGGTTGTCTGCCTCTATGTGTCAGCCCTGTGATGATCTGGCAACTTGTCCAGGGTGTACCCCGCCTTTCGCCCGTAGTCAGCTGGGATAGGCTCCAGCTCGCCCATGACCCTGCACAAGATAAGTTGCTATGGATAATGGATGGTTGGATGGGAAGAGGGCAGAGTTGGTGGCAGGCTGGGCGGCTCCCTGTCCTGAGTCAGGTGGCGGGGGGGGTGTAGAAGTGTGGGTGTGGCTGAACGCTGGTTTGTGAAAGGAGTGAAAGGAGGGCTGACCCAGGAAAAGTGAGTGGTAAAGATCATCACCATTGTGAGATTTTTCTAATGAGTGAGTGGGGGCAAAGAGAAACAGGGGAGAGATTAGAGCTGAGCAGCATAGAGGTGTGAAATGAACTCGAAAATCAAGAGTCCCTTTGGAATAATCCCTGACCACATCAGTGTTGGATGTGTGAGTGAATGTTGGAGATGTGTGTTTGTTCATGGCTTAGTGACGAAGCAACAAGCCTCCGACAGTAGAGCTTCCATAAAACTGTCTCTGCAGAGCTCGCAAATGGAACAGATTTTCTGATTACATCATTTAATATGGTCACAAGATGGAAGCCTGATGGGTGTGTGGTCAGAGAGAGAGAGAGAGAGAGAGAGAGAATAATAACTGGAACATAAACCAGATCAGAAACACAGCCTCACCTCTTTTCTTCTCTGGCTGACAAATGCACTTCGAGCTAATCATGACCGTGTATCTGCTCGAGTTTGAACTTTCCTTGCATGTTTGTCTGTTTTAGTGTGCATGAAAATGGCGTGTAAGAAATGCAGTAGTAGCTTAAAAACACAATGAAAGCATCTTGAATAGATGCTAATTTATGTCACATTATATCAAGGTCATGAGATGATTATAAAATAATTTAAGCCTTAATGAAAATATGTGATTATACAAATGTAGCACAAACACATTTTTCTCTTTTAACTTTTTTTGAATTCCATATTTTAACTATCTTTACCGAGGATGACAGTCGCAGTCGATGGCTTTAAGATGACATGAGAAGCTCGGCTTCCTCTAAAGTTTAATTAAAACGCAGCAATGAAGTTTCTTCGAATGTGTGTATGTTATTTATCACTCATGCTGAAATCCAATATTTCACTGAATCAAATAATCAGACATTTCACTGTGAGACCGCACTGTTTGTTCACGTTACCGTTTGTGGAGGCCACCGCAGCCTGGATGAACATCTCCTCTGAAGCCCCCAACACAGCTAGTTTATTGTTTAGTTTATTGCAGTTCACAATAAAAAGATAAATAATTACAATGATTCAAATAAGTACAAAAAAACCCAGAATGAAATACATCCAAATACAAAACAATAAACATAGTGAGTGGCAAAGGACAATAATAGGCTCGCACCCCAATTAAAAATTGCTAAAAAGGGAAAAAAACAAATACAAAATACAGAAAAATAATAATATTAGTAATAAGATAATTCTGCAAAGAGTGTTACAGGGAAGAATATAATCAGCCTGTGTAATTCTATTATAATCTACATTGAAGTATGTAATCAGGTGCTTAAAAAAAGAATAACGAGCCCATCAATGACGGCATAGCTCACTCCGGCCCCGTCTAGTCCAGAAAGAATGATCTAAAGTGGGCCAATAAATGTTGCAAGCTATATACAAACTCTATATAGAAGCGATATCCACCCTAGGAATACCAACCTATTCACCAGAAAGAATCCAAAACAGCGAGGAACTGACTGAGTTTTGTTGAACTGCTCATTAAGGCTTAATTAGTCCATAACTTCATGAATAATAATTGTAATGAAGCAAATCTGGGTAGAAGTTACACTGTAAAAAAAAATAGTTGAGAATACTTGAAATTTCAAGGCAACAGTCTGCATTAAGAATTTTATGTTTTGCCAACGATGTGCCCATGATAATCCAAACTATGATAACACTGTTATCTTTATTAAGAATTCTTAATTAAGTCAATTTTCAATTCCTCATTCTGCCAACATAGATTTCTCTTTTTGCTGAACAGTGGCATTCACAGTAGTGCAAAAAGGCAATTGAGGTTATTACAATTTTTGGGGGGCTTTTTTCACCTCTACTTGGATAGGACAGCGTAGAGACAGGAAATGAGCAGGAGAGAGACGGATCGGGAAATGACCTCAGGTCGGAACCAAACCTGGGTCCCCGGATTTATGGTATGGCGCCTTATCCACCTGAGCCATGACGCCCCCAAGGTTATCGCAATTTATCATTAAACTATACATGCCTTTTTTCATTGTTCTACACAATTACAAAACTTCAATATTGAAATAAAGTTTTTAAAACCCACGTCGTGGGTGTGGCTCAGGTGGATAAGGCGCTATACCATAAATCCGGGGACCTGGGTTTGACTCCGACCTGAGGTCATGTCCTGCTCATTTCCTGTCTCTACACTGTCCTATCCAAATAAAGGTGAAAAAAGTCTGATAACCTCAATTGCCTTTTTGTACTACTGTGAATGCCACTGTTCAGCAAAAAGAGAAATCTATGTTGGCAGAATGAGGAATTGAAAATTGACTTAATTAAGAATTCTTAATAAAGATAACAGTGTTATCATAGTTTGGATTATCATGGGCACATCGTTGGCAAAACATAAAATTCTTAATGCAGACTGTTGCCTTGAAATTTCAAGTATTCTCAACTATTCTTTTTTTACAGTGTATATGCACCCTAAGAATTGAAGGAGAAGAAGCGATTTGTGTGGAAACTGCTCATTAGGGATTGATTAATTACTCCATATCTTCTTAATTAATTGTAATTATGCAAATTTTGGTAGAAGCTATCTATATACAGCCCAGGCAGACCTACCTTCCTGCCAAAAAGAATAAAAATCAGTGAAGAAGAAGCCATTTTCGTGAAATGTGGACGACGCCAGATGGACGACGGATGACACATGATGGAATAAACTCATCACCTGTCGGCCGGATGAGATAATAATAATAATAATGATGATGGTAGGATGAAGGAGGGCAGTAATTACATTGTTATAACGCGCTGATAGAACGCCACTGAGACACAGCTTCGATGTCAGATTTGAGTACACCGTGTTCTAATGGGAGGAAAGGTTACCAGTGTTGGATAACATGCTTTTAATACGTCATTTTTGGTCCCACCCGGACTCACAGCTTCACTGGGGGTTAGTGAGTGTTTCAGGGGCAGAGTTTGCATTGTATCAGTGTTTGTTGCACAACGAGCTCTTCGCTTGTCTGGCGTACACCACATGGAGGACATGAGTAATTCTGGGAAAGTCATTTGACGTTCTTATTTACAGTATGCAGAGAAACTGAGGCCAGACGAACAGGTGAAACAGATCAAAGATAACACACACACACACACACACACACACACAGAGATATACAAGTGTACTACATTTCACTGTTTGTATCATCGCACTTGTCTGTGTTCATGACATAAAATTCCAATTTTAGTACAAGTTTGTGATTCTGAAACTCTTACTCCACTTCCTGTCAGCCGGTGTGTGGGTTGGTACGGTACACACACTGCTCCATCCAGCTGTGGATGTGGTATTTTTCATTGACGGAGCCTAGCCTGACAAAAAAAACAAAACTGGACAATGTGCAATATAAATGTGCAATACCTCTCCTGCTGGACTTTTTTCATATCTTTTTAATATATTTGTATATGTAAATACTTAATTTATTTATCTAGAAGTTTTCTAAAGACTTAATTTATCTAGAAGTTCTCTCTTTTTTCTATTCTATTGTCTGTTTATCCTATAATGATGCTACTGGAATTTTAATTTCCCTGAGGGAACCCTCCCAAAGGGATCAATAAAGTTCTATCTAATCTAATCTAATCTAATCTAATCTAATCTAATCTAATCTAATCTAATCTAATCTAATCTAATCTAATCTAATCTAATCTAAAACATTTTAACAATATCGCGTCTGAAATGTCAAGTCAAGTTTATTTGTATAGCGCTTTTAACAATAAGCATTGTCATAATGCAGCTTTACAGAATTTGAACGACTTAAAACGTGAGCTAATTTTATCCCTAATCTATCCCCAATGATGAAGCCTGTGGCGACGGTGGCAAGGAAAAACTCCCTCAGACGACATGAGGAAGAAACCTCGAGTGGAACCAGACTCAGAAGGGAACCCATCCTCATTTGGACAACAACAGACAGCCTGACTATAACATTAACAGTTTTAACATGAAGTCAGTTTCGTTGATGTTATAAACTCTTCATTGATGGAAACTTGAGTGCAAAACTGTTCATGACAACTGCAGTCCTAAAGTTAGCAAGTCAACTGTAGTCCTCAGCCATAAAAGCATTACTGTAAGAGTCCAGAGCGTCTTCCAGGTGTGACTTTCAACTGTCCATATGGGGCCGTCCTCCACAGGAGCGATGCGATGAGACTCCAACCAGACACAGGGCACCAGGATGGATCAGGCAGGTCCGAGGAGCAGAAGAGGTTCAGCATCTCGATCCCAGGACCGACATGTAACTCAGAGGGACAGATTTGGGGGGGAGGAGAGAGAAAACACAGGTTGTTAGGTATGCCCAATGTCACCTGAATAAGTAGGAACAGTATACATATTGCACTGAGTACAAGCAGGGACTCCGGCAACTAACTATGACAGCATAACTAAAAGGGGAGAGCCAGAAGGTAACACAGGCATGAGGGGCCCCGGGACATAAAGCAGCAGCCACTACACCGTCAACAAACTTGAGTGAGCAAGCGAGTGGGGACTGACAGCATCCATACATCCCAGTTTACCAAAACACTCTGAGGATCCTCCAGATCTACACCTTTGTAGCTCCTCAATAATTATTATTTCCTGTTTAAGGAAGTGTCAGATAAAAACAGTTTCAATTGCTGACACTTGGGACTACAGCTCTCTCTCTCTCTCTCTCTCTCTCTCTCTCTCTCTCTCTCTCATGTGATATTGTTTAAATAACACACACTTGTCCTTCCTCTCTTCCATCATTGGTGCCAACTTGGAGCTAATTTGCTTCAAAACAAAGAATGGGATGGTTTCATTGACTTTTTTGTAGCCTGTTTATATTTGATCAGCCATAGGCTGGGCTGCCAACTCTCACGCAATGAGCGTGAGACACACGCATTTGATTGTCTTCACACGCTCACACGCCATACCTCCGATTTCTCACTGTGGCAGTGGGGGCATGGCCAAGAAGCAGTCTGTGAATGGAGGGCGGAGTCAGGGAAGGTAAGTGGCCAGGTCAGGGCTTTTCAAAGTGTGGGGCGCGCCCCCCCGGGGGGCGCCAGAGTTCTTCAGGGGGGGCGCAACGTGAGGAAACATAAACCAGAATAAGTTACTATTGTGGACATTTAGCGAACTTCAGCTAGCCTTTGCCAGAGACAAAATGGATCGATTTTTAGTACCTAAAGCTACAGTGAGTGAGGAGACAGAGTCTGGGCCAAGCAAAAAAACCAGAGCCTCCAGGATGTTGCGATTTGCAACTTCAACGCAAATTCAACCAATCCCTGTGAATTCAGGGCGGTGTTGCAATTCTATCCAATCACCGCAACTTTCCCGCAAATTTGACCAATCGTTGGCGTCGTCTTAAGGTGACATCGACAAACTACCTTCCGCCTTACTTCCGTGTATACGTTCAAGAGAAGCAGCATGCGCGCAGTGTTGCCAGATTGGGCAGTTTCAAGCGCATTTTGGCGGATTTTGAACATATTTTGGACTGGAAAACGTCAGCAGTATCTGGCAACATTGCATGATGTGCGAGTCAGTGTTTTATATAGGCTTAAATTCTGTTACTGAAAGTGTGTTATGTTTACAGTGAAGGACTGTGCGCACTTTATTTTTTTTACTTAATACAAGAAATTAATGGATGCCAACATTTTTGCCAAAATGGTATTTCCATTGTTTGGCAGCTTCAGCATCATACTGTGAGATTCTGTTCAAATTGTTTTTTTTCTTCTATGAAGCCTGAGCCATTTATTTTATTAGTTTATAATTATTGTTTAATTTAGTCTTCAGGAGAGACTGCCTGCACACAATACTAGTATTAATAGTTTTTTTTTTCTTACATGAAAGCTGAGGCATTTATATTATATTTTAAGGTAACTTCATGTTGTGCTGTGAGGTTCTCTGCACTTTAACTTTTGAACCAACAGGTGCATTTGGATAAGTAAAGCCTATTTTTCTGCATTTTTGTAGTCCTGGTAATCTTTTATATTGGTAAAGTTGTTTATAGGGCCATTTCTCAGTGTCTTTGTTTTTTTAATCAATAGTTTTTCGGTAATAACTTAATATTTAACATATCACTCAATTTTAATCACAAAAAGAGAAAATCGCAACAATTTCTCGCAACTTTCACTTCCTCCCACAATGTAATCGCAACAAAATCCTAAAAAACACCGCAACCTTCATCGCAATTTTTTGGAAAACCCCCCGCAACATCAGACATTTTAGCCCGCAACAATCACAAAAAAGGCCCACTAAATCCTGGGGGGACTGAAAAAAGAAGGAAGTATGACCACGATTATTTAAAGTTTGGATTTTCATGGACTGGATCTGAAGATGCTCCACTGCCACAGTGTGTTGTCTGCCAAGAGGTGCTAGCTAACGATGCTATGAGATGTTTAAAATGTGTAAAACAAGATGTTTTAAAAAGCACAGATGTTTAAAATGTGAAAAATAAAAAAATAAAAATGTGTACAACAACCATTTTTTAAAAATACGAATGGAACATTAAGTATAGCAACAACAAAAATTGTAAGGGGGGGGGCGCTGTTGTTTATTTGCTCTCTGAGAGGGGGCTGACTCTCCCACACTTTGAAAACCCCTGGGCTAGGTCATTACACCTGATGTCAATTTGTGTGTGTGTGTGTGTGTGTGTGTTTGTTGCAGGGATGGAGTATAAAGGGAGGGGGAGAGGAGAGAAGGTGGCCCCCGACCACAGCACTTGTGTGAATGAGTGAGTGAGCGAGTGCGTGAAAGAAAGGAAGAAAGAAAGCTGAAAAGCCCAATAAAAGTGCGTTTGTGTAAACACAAACTCTCGCCTGTCGTGCTTCTGTGCTCCAACCACATCGGGGATTACTACAGTGGTGCTGAAACCCAGGACATGCACAGAAGGAAACCGCCCCATGGAGTCCTCCCCGTTCAAAGAGTTCATCCTTGCCCTCGCTACCGCCCAGCAGAACCAGCATCAAGAGCTGATCACCCTCTGGAAGGAGCAGCAGCAGCACTTCAAAGTCTTGATGCTGGCTCAGCAGGAAGATCGCCAGGCGTTCCGGCACCGGCTCACGTCAGCAGGGCCGCCGCTGCCACCACCCTCACGAAGATGGGACTGCAGGACGATCCGGAAGCATTCCTTGCTCTCTTTGAGCAAACAACCGAGGCGTGGGGGTGGCCGCTGGAGCAGCGCGCGGCGCACCTCCTCCCGCTCCTAACTGGCGAGGCGCAGCTCGCAGCGCAGCAGCTCCCTGCTGACAGCTGGCTGGTTTATGCGGACCTGAGCAAAGCCATCCTGCAGCAGCTCGGCTGCTCCCCGGAGCAACACCGTCAGCTCTTCCGGACGCTGACACTGGAGGGGGTCGGCCGGCCATTTGCATTCGGCCAGCAACTCCGGGACGCCTGCCGGCGGTGGCTGAGGGCGGAAGACCGCGAAGCCGAGGAGATCATCGATCTGGTGGCACTGGAGCAGTTTATCTCTCAACTTCCAGAAGGAACGGTGGAATGGGTCCAGTGTCACCACCCGGCGTCGCTGGAACGAGCCATCGAGCTGGCAGAGGACCATTTGGAGGCGGCTCTGATGGCAGGCAGACGAGGTGCCTCCCCTCGCTTCTCTTCCCCCTCCCTCTCTCCCTCCCTCTCTCCCTCTCTCTCTCCTGTCTCTGGTCCCCCTCCCCACCCCGTTCCCCTGCCACGAAGGCGGCGGCTGGCCCCTCCCCAGCCGGCCCGTTGCACCCGTGGTGTCCTCCCCTCTCCCTCTTCTGTGTCTGTGTTGTTTCCCCCTCAGGTGAGTGACACCCATAACACCAGTGCAGAGGGAAAGCCTGGGCCGGTGTGCTGGCACGGCGGGGAATCGGAGCATCTCCCGAATCAGAGCCCCGCAAGGGAGATGGGGGCTGTCATCCGGATCCCCGATGTGCCAGAAACTGCCCCCGATCGGGCCGGAGTGTATTGCGTACCGGTGAGTATTCAAGGGGGTACATATCACGCTTTGGTGGATTCCGGTTGTAATCAGACCTCAATTCACCAACGCCTGGTGCAAGGTGAGGCATTGGGGGGAGCACAAGCGGTGAAGGTGTTGTGTGTGCATGGGGATGTTCACCATTACCCTCTAGTGTCTGTCCACATTCTATTCCGGGGCCAAACGCATAAGATGAAGGCGGCGGTTAATCCTCGTCTTACCCACTTGTTGATCTTGGGTACTGATTGGCTGGGATTTAAAGAATTAATGGAGTATTTAACATGCAGTGGGTCCTGCCCTAGTAGGTCACGGGAAGATCCTGGTGTGGCATTGGCTGGAGAAGCTGTCACAGAGCCGTCCACGTCAACACCGCATCAGAGTGAGGAGTAGCCCGCTCCTCCTCCCTCTCTCAGGGATTCTCTTGGGGATTTCCCGTTAGAGCAGTCGCGAGACGAGACACTGCTGCATGCGTTTGACCAAGTGAGAGTAATCGATGGTCAAACTCTTCAGCCAAGCGCGGCACCAACCTTCCCCTATTTTGCCATTATTAAAGATAGATTGTACCGAGTGACGCAGAACACTCAAACCAAGGAACGAGTAACCCAGTTGTTAATCCCAAAGAGCCATAGGGAACTCGTATTCCATGCGGCTCACTTTAATCCCATGGCGAGACACTTGGGGCAAGACAAAACACTAGCCCGAATAATGGCCCGGTTCTATTGGCCTGGGATTCGCGGGGATGTCCGTCAGTGGTGTGCAGCGTGCCGTGAATGCCAATTAGTAAATCCCGCGGCCACTCCAAAAGCACCATTGCGCCCTCTTCCTCTAATCGAGACCCCGTTTGAGCGAATTGGGATGGATCTCGTCGGGCCATTAGATCGGCCAACACGGTGATATCGCTTTATTTTAGTTCTGGTGGACTATGTAATGCGATATCCGGAGGCAGTGCCTCTCCACAATATCTCAGCACGCAGTATTGTGAAAGCGCTCTTCCGCGTTATCTCCCGGGTCGGGATTCCGAAAGAAATCCTGACAGACCAAGGCGCCTCGTTTATGTCACGCACACTGCGCGAGCTGTATGGGTTACTGGGGATTAAGTCCGATGGATTAGTAGACCGATTCAACCAGACACTCAAAAACATAATCCGGAAATTCATTAGTGAAGATGCGCATAATTGGGATAAATGGCTCGAACCCCTGTTGTTCGCAGTACGAGAGGTCCCACAAGCCTCCACAGGGTTTTCTCCCTTCTAATTATTATATGGGCATAAGCCACGTGGCATTCTGGATGTGCTGCGGGAAAATTGGGAGGAGGGACCTTCACAGAGTAAAAATGAAATCCAGTACGTTCTTGACCTGCACGCAAAACTCCACACCCTCACGCAATTAACCCAGGAGAATTTACAGCAGGCACAAGAACGTCAAAACTGACTGTATGACAGGGGCACGTGCCTTAGAGAATTCACGCAGGGAGAAAAAGTACTCATATTATTGCCCACGTTGAGTTCTAAATTAGCCGCCAAGTGGCAAGGGCCCTTCGAGGTCACATGGCGAGTTGGGGACGTCGACTATGAGGTAAAGCGAACGGATAGGGGCGGGGCACTGCAAGTATACCACCTCAACCTTTTAAAACGCTGGAATGAGGGGGTCCCCGTGGCGTTGGCATCGGTAGTCCCAGAGAAGGCGGAGCTGGGGCCGGAGGTAAAAAGGATAACATCGCAGGCCACTCCGGTCCCTTGTGGAGACCACCTCTCGCCGACCCAACTCACGGAGGTAGCCAGGTTGCAGAAGGAATTTTCCGACGTGTTCTCGCCCCTTCCAGGCCGTACCCACCTCATAGAACACCACATCGAAACGCCCCCGGGGGTGGTAGTGCGTAGCCGCCCTTACTGCTTGCCCGAACACAAGAAAAAGGTGGTTCGGGATGAACTCAAGGCCATGCTCGAAATGGGCATAATCGAGGAGTCCCACAGCGACTGGAGCAGCCCAGTGGTCCTGGTTCCCAAGACTGATGGGTCGGTCCGGTTCTGTGTGGACTATAGAAAGGTCAACGCTGTGTCTAAATTTGATGCGTACCCAATGCCTCGCATTGATGAGTTGCTTGATCGGTTAGGCGCTGCTCGCTTTTATTCGACACTGGATCTAACCAAGGGATATTGGCAGATCCCCTTGACTCCTCTATCCCGAGAGAAAACAGCCTTTTCCACACCATTTTGGTTACACCAATTTGTCACGCTCCCCTTTGAGTTGTTTGGGGCGCCCACTACATTCCAGCAGCTTATGGACAGGGTCCTCTGCCCTCATGCTGCCTACGCGGCCGCCTATCTAGATGACATAATCATCTACAGTCATGATTGGCCGCGGCACTTGGAACACCTGAGGGCTGTTCTAAAGTTGCTGAGGCAAGCGGGCCTCACAGCTAACCCAAAGAAGTGTGCGATTGGGCGGGTGGAAGTACGGTATCTGGGGTTCCACTTGGGTCATGGGCAGGTGCGTCCCCAAATTAACAAGACTGCAGCGATTGCGGCCTGCCCGAGGCCCAAGACCAAAAAGGAGGTGAGGCGGTTCTTGGGGCTGGCTGGCTATTATCATAGGTTTATACCTAACTATTCGGACATCACCAGCCCGCTAACCGACCTCACTAAAAAGGGGTCTCCAGATCCGGTCCAGTGGACGGAGCAATGCCAACAGGCCTTCTCAGAGGTAAAAGCTGCACTGTGTGGGGGGCCACTTTTACACTCCCCTGACTTCTCTCTCCCCTTTATTTTGCAGACTGATGCATTGGACAGAGGGCTGGGGGCCGTTTTGTCCCAGGAGGTGGAGGGTGAGGAGCGCCCAGTGCTGTACATCAGCCGAAAGTTGTCGATGTGCGAGAGCAAGTACAGCACAATTGAAAAAGAGTGTCTTGCCATCAAGTGGGCGGTCCTCGCCCTCCGATACTACCTGCTGGGGCACCCTTTCACTCTCTGTTTGGACCACGCGCCCCTCCAGTGGCTCCACCGCATGAAGGATGCCAATGCGCGGATCACCCGTTGGTATCTCGCTCTCCAGCCATTCAAGTTCGAGGTGATCCACAGGCCGGGGGCACAGATGGTGGTGGCAGACTTCCTGTCCCATCGGGGGGGGGGGGGAGTCAGCTGCAGGCCGGACGGCTCCCCAGCCTGAGTCGGGCGGTGGGGGTATGTGGCAGCGGGGGCGTGGCCAAGCAGCAGTCTGTGAATGGAGGGCAGAGTCAGGGAAGGTAAGTGACTAGGTCATTACACCTTATGTCAATTTGTGTGTCAATTTGTCCGTGTGTGTGTGTGTGTGTGTGTGTGTGTGTGTGTGTTGCAGGGATGGAGTATAAAGGGAGGGGGAGAGGAGAGAAAGCGGCCCCCGACCACAGCACTTGTGTGAATGAGTGAGTGAGCGAGTGCGTGAAAGAAAGGAAGAAAGAAAGCTGAAAAGCTCAATAAAAGTGCGTTTGTGTAAACACGAACTCTCGCCTGCCGTGCTTCTGTGCTCCACCCACATCAGGGATTACTACACTCATGCTAGAAAAAAATCTAGTTTATCTATCTGATCTAGGCTACCCATTGCATCGCACCAACCACTTGCGATTGATCAATTACGCCTTACGCACAGCTAAACAGGCAGAGAGGTGTTCCCTTCTGTACACACTCCCCTATGGTAGGTGGCGCATCTAATGATGCTGCACTCGCCGGAAGTTGGATAATTGCCTACCGTCAATTTAGCGGAAGAGGAGAGAGAAGAAGGTATCCGAGTTGAAGACGGGTGTCTCAGACAGGTTTGTACATATGCACGCCAATGTGTGGTGTTACTGGCGTAATTATGAACTTGTATAAAGTTTCTTTATCGTTTTAGCCTATAAGTGTTGTGAGAATACTTAATGCCATATCGAGAGCTGTGTACTAGGCATGCTAAATCATTATAGGCCTACTGCCGTGCCACAGCCTTTATCTTCCCCAACAAGCAGCACGGGAGAGCACCTCCTTAGCACACGGTTATTAAGGCACATTTTTAGTTTGTTTACTGTATGTTATCATACTTTATGACTTTATTTGAAGCCATACTGGAAATGTTGTAAAATAAAGCAAGTAAAAGATAATATTACAAATGCAAGAAGAGCCATTAGCCACCATACCTATTGTTTATTTACAGGGTATTTATTTTTAATTATTTATGATGTATGTAATTGCTCAGTTAAAGTAAATAAAGCATGGTCACCTGTAATATCAAAGAACTTGAACTTGTGAATAATTTTAAAAAAAGAGAGAACAATATACTGAGGAGACAGGGTTTCAAAGAGGGCAAGACAGGTAGAGAATATTTGTCAGATAACAGGCCCTGACGAATGCTCTATTACTAATAAGAAACATAGATAAGAAACAAATTAATCAGAAATATATTAATATAGCTTATTTAAGTATGACCAAAATTTTAAGCCCAACTTTGTGTGCACATTCCCACCTATGGCCAAGGTTCAGCTTTTTGTGTTTCAATACTGTTCAAACTTAATCATTTTAATGTTTCTTGTAGCACATGCACATTTTGCTTACTGTTTAAGCATTTTATTTGTTCTTTTGCTGTTGATATTTTTCCCCATGCCAATCTTCTGCTGAACCCAGTGGTGGGGAAAGCCCTTAAATGCATAATGAATAGTCAGTGAGGGACAATCTTATTTTTTGCAACAGTTATTAAAAACTTAACATTTAGTTTCAATTCAGAAGGTGTTTAGGCTTAGCTGATGAAATATTTTCAAACATGAACTTGCCTTTAAATCTGAAACACAGGTCTATAGGGCTACAGGAACATTGGCAGTCATCTGTAGTTTTCTAGTGTGGGGGCTTTTAAGCCAAAACTTGGTGCTTTTGTTGGCCACAAGCTGAAGGCCTGGCAAGTCAGGGTGTTTAAGAATGTAGGTATGGCACAGCAGGCCACTCCAAAAATCCACCAGAATGCAGGAACATCTACTAAATCCAAAATCTCAACCCCCCCCCCCCCCCCCCCGTTGTCCATCTCCAGCTGGACGACCCACAAACAAAACACCAGAATGCAGGGGGACAAGTGAATATCAAACTGAATACAAAATTCCCACTTACTGCATGGTGTGCGGAAAAATTTTGCCGTCGACCACCCAAAATCTCACTCCAAGGAATTTCGAAAAGTTGGCAGCCCTGCCATAGGTTATGATTGGGCTTGAATATAAATCAATGCAGAATGAAAAATTCTCACTCTTACACACACACACACACACACGAAGTTATTACCTAGGTTACAAGGGTCATGGTTTTCATGCCAAGCTAGGCTAGTTTTGGAACAAGGATGCAGGTAGCAGTTTTCTGAGCTACTTTAAACATACACTGTCACATTACAGCAAAGCTGCATACTTAAGAGAATATGGTAATGCATTGACCTGACTGTTGATGGTTTTTGCGACTGTATGACTTCCATGTACCGCCACAGGGAACCCGATCATAAGTGCAAGACATATCTCATAAACACTTAACCACTGGACAACAAAATCTCATCTCATCTCATTATCTGTAGCCGCTTTATCCTGTTCTACAGGGTCGCTGGCAAGCTGGAGCCTATCCCAGCTGACTACGGGCGAAAGGCGGGGTTCACCCTGGACAAGTCGCCAGGTCATCACAGGGCTGACACATAGACACAGACAACCATTCACACTCACATTCACACCTACGCTCAATTTAGAGTCACCAGTTAACCTAACCTGCATGGTTTTGGATTGTGGGGGAAACCGGAGCACCCGGAGGAAACCCACGCGGACACGGGGAGAACATGCAAACTCCACACAGAAAGGCCCTCGCCGGCCACGGGGCTCGAACCCGGACCTTCTTGCTGTGAAGCGACAGTGCTAACCACTACACCACCGTGCCGCCGGACAACAAAATTTGTATCTTTATTTATTTACATAAGATAGATGGGTTTTTATCCAGCGCTTATTTTTAATTTGCTTTTGAAAAAACAAAGTGGCATTATTTACTAACACATCATCAATTACACTCATCAGGAGCTCTTTACACACACATATATATATATATATATATATATATATATATATATATATATATATATATATATATGTGTGTGTGTGTGTGTGTGTGTGTGTGTGTGTGTGTGTGTGTGTGTGTGTGTGTAAAAAAGTGACACACCTCCGAAGGTGGTTGAGAATGATCAAGCTAAGATCCTGTGGGTCTTCCAGGTACAGACAGACAAACTGGTAAACTGGTAATGGCTAACCAACTGGACATGGTAGTGGAGGACAAACAGGAGATCAAGGCTGTGGTGATAGATGTGGCAATACCGAGTGATAATAACATCAGGGAAAAGGAACTTGAGAAGCTCAAGAAGTATCAAGGGCTAAAAAAGAAGAGCTAGAAAAGATGTGGAAGATGAAAACAGTGGTCCCCGTGGTGATAGGAGCCCTCGGTGCAGTGACCCCCAAACTGGGAAAGTGGCTCCAACAGATCCCAGGAACAACATCTGAGATCTCTATCCAGAAAAGCACAGTCCTGGGAACAGCTAAGATACTGCACAGGACACTCAATCTCCCAGGCCTCTGAGGGAAAAAATACCCAAAGGAAGGGGCGAGTGGAGGAATATATATATATATATATATATATATATATATATATATATATATAAACTTTTCACAAACAGCCTCAAGAATTGTTGTGTTTCATTGCTGATGTTCCAAGCTGTATTAGTCTTCTGTATAACAGTTTGTTTTTAATAAATCTTGCCTGTTTTCTGGTATTTTGGAATCTGGTTTTGTTTACCAAGTCTGTTTGTTCATCGCCTGACCCTCTCTTGCCTTTTATCTGTTTGCCTGCCATTTTGAAAAGCTTACAATCTGGTAAACATGAGTGTGTAAGTCTGACGAAAAGCACAAAACCACGTAATAGGTGAAACTGACTTTAGTACCTTGTTACTCTTTGGCATGTTTCTGAACCAGAGGAAGCTGTAAAAAATCACATCTGTCGTTAAATCAGTATTTCTTTGGGGTCTGTGGGGTTTGCGCTCCTCTTCCTCTGAGCTGCCATGAGCCATTTTCTGATTCAGAGGCCAGAAACAGCTGCACATCACTGTGTCTGTTATAAATTAACAAGTTTCCAGGATGTAAGTTCAGTTTCCTTTAGAAGACTTTTTATGGTTCAGTCTAATTTAGTAATGGTTTACCATGCAGCCTTGCACAAAATTACAAGACTCACGTTGTCAGGAGAGGGGCGGCACGGTGGTGTAGTGGTTAGCGCTGTCGCCTCACAGCAAGAAGGTCCGGGTTCGAGCCCCGTGGCCGGCGAGGGCCTTTCTGTGCGGAGTTTGCATGTTCTCCCCGTGTCCGCGTGGGTTTCCTCCGGGTGCTCCGGTTTCCCCCACAGTCCAAAGACATGCAGGTTAGGTTAACTGGTGACTCTAAATTGACCGTAGGTGTGAATGTGAGTGTGAATGGTTGTCTGTGTCTATGTGTCAGCCCTGTGATGACCTGGCGACTTGTCCAGGGTGTACCCCGCCTTTCGCCCGTAGTCAGCTGGGATAGGCTCCAGCTTGCCTGTGACCCTGTAGAACAGGATAAAGCGGCTAGAGATAATGAGATGAGATGAGATGAGATGAAATGAGACAGTGTCAGGAGGCATGGTGATGTAGTGGTTAGCACGGTTGCTTCATAGCAAGAAGGTCTGGGTTCGAACCCAGCGGCTGGTGAGGGCCTTTCTGTGTGGAGTTTGCATGTTCTCCCCGTGTCCGTGTGGGTTTCCTCCGGGTGCTCTGGTTTCCCCCACAATCCAAAGACATGTGGGCTTTGGATTGTGGGGGCTGTCACAATCCAAAGACAGTGTGGCTGCCCACTGCTCTGGGTGTGTGCGTGTGTTCACTGCTTCAGATGGGTTAAATGCAGAGGATGAATTTCACTGTGCTTGAAGTGTGCATGTGGTGAATAAAGGTTTTAAAAAAAAATTATTCTCCCAAAGTCATGTCATGCTTTTTTGTTGTTGGTCCTACTGTGTTGGGAGTGGTCAACATCCAGTCTGGGGATATGTAGGTTAAAACTAAAATGCGATTTATAATGTAAGTTTATTAGTCAACTGATCAATAGGCATGTTTGTTTTTGTTAAGTGATGTTATGTGATGAAAGCTGGATTTTCTCTCTCTTTTTCAGAAAGGTAGCATTTCCATTTGCTCTTCATGTCATGCCATGTGACTTAGATGTGAAAAATGTGTTTCCATTTCAATTTTGCAAAATATTGCTTTCTCTACTTATCTGAGAAACCACCTCATGTGAGTGTAAAAACTTTTTTTTTTTTCAATATTTGAGTTTTATTTCAAAAATCACACATTTCCATGATTTGTTTTTTTAATTCACAATTGACAATAACATAATGTTTTTTTAATTCACAATAACATATCATACTTTTTTTTGTCTGTTTATAGTTACATTTAATGTCCCGGAACACAACTGATGCATAAAACAAGTTAGTTCCTGTTATCACATTTTCTTATAGTAGCTATAAACAGTCTTTCCCACACCAGCTTCTTTTTTTTCTCTCGATTCATGTCATTAAGACAAAAATTCAAGCTTGTAAATTAACGTAACAAAAGTGATAAACCTTTCATCCTGTAGAGTCAGAACCCTGACTGTTATTGAGTATAACACTACAGATGCCATAGATGTTAAATAAAACAGCAAACATCACCATATCAACTATTACACATTTTCTAATGAGCATCAGTCGTACATTTCAAACCACTGTGAAAAGCGAAGATAATATAACGAGACCGTCAATGACGGCGTAGCTCACTCTGGCCCCATCTAGTCCAGAAGGAACGATCTAAAGTGGGCCACCTTGAGCAATAAATGTTGCAAGCTACTGTATATACACTATGTACAAGCTATATATAGAAGTGATACCCACCAATTCCGACCAATTTGCCAGAAAGAATCCAAAACAGAATTTAATCTTGTAAGAATTTAATTCCAGATCTGGGTCATGCTCAGTTGGTTTTTGGGACTGTAGATCATGTCACTAAAGCCGTTAGACATGAGACAGGAAGCAACTCGACCACAAGTCATTCTACAAATACCTTTTTGTCTTCACAACTTCTGTTTCTGTTGTGAAAAAGGTTTACCATCACACACCACACACAATGTTTCAGTAAGTGTTTACAGTAAGTAGCTATAAACAGTCTTTCCCACACCAGCTTCTTTTTTTTCTCTTGATTCATGTCATTAAGACAAAAATTCAAGCTTGTAAATTAAAGTAACAAAAGTGATAAACCTTTCATCCTGTAGAGTCAGAACCCTGACTGTTATTGAGTATAACACTACAGATGCCATAGATGTTAAATAAAACAGCAAACATCACCATATCAACTATTACACATTTTCTAATGAGCATCAGTCGTACATTTCAAACCACTGTGAAAAGCGAAGATAATATAACGAGACCGTCAATGACGGCGTAGCTCACTCTGGCCCCATCTAGTCCAGAAGGAACGATCTAAAGTGGGCCACCTTGAGCAATAAATGTTGCAAGCTACTGTATATACACTATGTACAAGCTATATATAGAAGCGATATCCACCAATTCCGACCAATTTGCCAGAAAGAATCCAAAACAGAATTTAATCTTGTAAGAATTTAAATTCCAGATCTGGGTTATGCTCAGTTGGTTTTTGGGACTGTACATCATGTCACTAAAGCCGTTAGACATGAGACAGGAAGCAACTCGACCACAAGTCATTCTACAAATACCTTTTTGTCTTCACAACTTCTGTTTCTGTTGTGAAAAAGGTTTACCATCACACACCACACACAATGTTTCAGTAAGTGTTTACAATAAGTAGCTATAAACAGTCTTTCCCACACCAGCTTCTTTTTTTTCTCTCGATTCATGTCATTAAGACAAAAATTCAAGCTTGTAAATTAAAGTAACAAAAGTAAACCTTTCATCCTGTAGAGTCAGAACCCTGACTGTTATTGAGTATAACACTACAGATGCCATAGATGTTAAATAAAACAGAAAACATCACCATATCAACTATTACACATTTTCTAATGAGCATCAGTCGTACATTTCAAACCACTGTGAAAAGCGAAGATAATATAACGAGACCGTCAATGACGGCGTAGCTCACTCTGGCCCCATCTAGTCCAGAAGGAATGATCTAAAGTGGGCCACCTTGCACAATAAATGTTGCAAGCTACTGTATATACACTATGTACAAGCTATATATAGAAGCAATATCCATCCTAGGAATTCCAACCAATTTGCCAGAAAGAATCCAAAACAGAATTTAATCTTGTAAGAATTTAATTCCAGATCTGGGTCATGTTCAGTTGATTTTTGGGACTGTAGATAAAGCCGTTAGACATGAGACAGGAAGCAACTCGACCACAATTCAATCTACAAATACCTTTTTGTCTTCACAACTTCTGTTTTCATTGTGAATAAGGTTTACCATCACACAGCACACGCAATGTTTCAGTAAGTGTTGAAGCGACTCTTCATTCACCAAGATCCTTATTTTGTAGCCTTTGGGGAGGAGGTTCGTGACTCACAAACAGTAAAAAACAACATTCATGGTGTTAGGGTTTTGCTGGGGATCAAACCCAGGTCGCTGGTGTAGTGCTCCAGCAAACCCCCACTAGGCCACCAGGGGAATGACTCAAGTGTAGAGGAGTGAGGCGAAAGTAGAGTAGAAAAAACAGTTTATTTACAATATTTACAATCCAAGGCAAAAACAAAAGTATAATCCAAACGCTCAGAAGATAACCGGGAAAAAAACAAAAGTTCAATGTCGAAACAAAGAGCCAAAAACCAGAAAAGAAGAGGCAAAAAATTCAAACGCTCAGAAGATCCAAAAAATGGTAAACACAAAGTCCAAAAAGTCCAAAAGAAAGCAAAGTACAAAAACCACAAAGACACAGGCGAGGAACACGGAACAGAGGTTACTGGAGCTAAACATAACAGCACAAAGACTCCGTGACTAGGGACCAAACTGAGGGGGTATAAATACACAAACTAAATAGGACACAGGTGACAATAATGAGGACTAGGCGGGGCACAAGGCACATGGAAAAACAAAGGCACATGGCTGTCAAAACAAAAACACAAAACACAGAAACAGTGGCAGCCTCTAGAGGCCAAAACAAACATGACAAGATAAGGAAATAACAGCGGCCTCTAGAGGCCAAAACAGTCCCAGTCCTAACAGGACCCCCCCCCCAAGGAGTGTCTCCTGACGTTCCCAGGGCAATCCGGATGGGCCGAATGGAAGTCCCGACACAGATCCTTGTCTAATACGTCCCGAGCGGGAACCCAGCAGCACTCCTCAGGGCCATAGCCCTCCCAGTCCTCTAGATATTGGAGCCCGCCACGGACCCGGCGGGAGTCCAGCAGACGGCACACAGTGAACACGGTCTGACCCTGGAAGATGCAGGGGGCGGGGGTTCCTAGGGGCAGGGGCATACGTGGATGACAGTACGGGCCGCAACAGGGAAATATGGAATGTGGGGTTGATCCTTAGAGTCCAGGGCAACTGAAGCCGGCAGGCGACAGGGTTCACCCTGCGCACAACCTTGAAGGGGCCAATGTAGCGAGGAGCAAGCTTGTGGTTCTCCACCCACAGTGGAAGGTCCTTGGTGGACAGCCAAACCCGCTGCCCAGGGCGGAAAACGTGGGCAGGCCTTCTATGGCGGTTGGCCTGAGTCTGGTTGGACCTGGAAGTCTGGATGAGGATCCTCCTGACCTTGTTCCAGGTCTTGCGACACTGTCTCACATACTGATTGACTGAGGGCACCCCAGTGTCCTCCTCCTGTTCAGGAAATAGAGGTGGTTGGAACCCGAACTGGCACTGGAACGGCGACAACCTGGTGGCAGATGACTGCAGGGTGTTGTGGGCGTACTCTGCCCATGGCAGCCAGGTGCTCCAAGATGTCGGGTTATCCATCGCCAGGCCTCACAGGGTGGTTTCCAGGTCCTGGTTGAGCCTCTCGGTCTGGCCGTTGGACTGGGGTTGGAACCCAGAAGAGAGGCTGGCAGTGGCCCCGATGAGTTTGCAGAACCCCCGCCACACTCGGGAGGAGAACTGGGGCCCCCGGTCTGAGACGATGTCCTGCGGAAGACCAAAGACTCGGAAGACATGGGTAAATATATTTTTGGCTGTTTCAAGAGCAGAAGGAAGTTTGCACAGTGGTATGAAGCGGCAGGCTTTGGAGAATCTGTCGACAATGACCAAAATGACCGTGTTACCTTGAGAGTCTGGAAGGCCCGTGATGAAGTCGACTGCCACATGGGACCAGGGACGCCGGGGAATGGGCAGAGGATGCAGGAGGCCCTGGGGATGCTGTCATGGGTTCTTGGTTCTGGTGCACACATCACAGGACAGAATGAATGACCTCACTTCCTTCTCCATGCTCGGCCACCAGAAGCGTCTTTTCAAGAAGTCCAGGGTCCTCCGAGCTCCCGGGTGGGCGGTGAGAGGGGACAAGTGACCCCACTGGAGAACCTTGGCCCGGGCTTGACGAGGGACGTACAAGAGGCCCAGTGGCCCCGTCCCAGGATCGGGGTCCTGGCGTTGAGCTCGTCGGACGACCTCCTCGACACCCCAGCGGACAGGAGCCACAATCCGGGACACAGGGATAATAGGCCCAACTTCACTCTCCCTGTTGGTGGCAGAGAACAGCCTGGAAAGCACGTCAGGTTTGGTGTTCTTAGAGCCGGGGCGGTACGATAGGGTGAAGTCAAATTGGCTAAAGAACAAGGCCCACCTAGCCTGTCGTGGATTCAGTCTCTTGGCTTGCTGGAAGTACTCCAGGTTCTTGTGGTCCGTCCAAACCAGGAATGGATGTTGTGCTCCCTCCAACCAGTGCCTCCACTCCTCAAGGGCCAGTTTGACTGGGAGCAGTTCCTGATCCCCCACATCATACCGGGACTCCGCAGGGCTCAGGGGGTGGGAGAAGTAAGCACAGGGGTGCAGTTTTCCCTCCAAACGTTGAGAGAGGACCATGCCGACGCCACTGTCCGAGACGTCCACCTCGACGACGAATGGTTGCGATGTGTCTGGGAGGACCAGGATGGGTGCCGTGCAGAAGCGGTGCTTGAGGTCCCTGAACGCCTTTTCTGCCTGAGGAGATCAGACAAAAGATCCACCTGTCTTCTTGATGAGGTCCGATATGGGTGCTGCTACAGAACTGAAGTTCCTGACAAACTTGCGGTAGAAGTTAGCAAACCCTAAGAACCGCTGAACATCTTTAATGGACTTGGGAATGGGCCAGTCCTGGACGGCCAGGGTCTTGGCTGGATCCATCTGGAGTTGTCCCGTTCATACAATGAAACCCAGGAAGGAGACCTCGGGGACATGAAAGTCGCATTTCTGGGCTTTGGCAAACAGATTGTTCTGTAGCAGCCTCTTGAGAACCTGGCGGACATGGTGGTGGTGCTCCTGCATGGTCTTGGAAAATATTAGGATGTCGTCGAGGTAGACGAAAACGTACTGATTGATCATATCCCTCAAGACGTCGTTGATAAGGGCCTGAAACATTGCTGGCGCATTGGTGAGTCCGAAGGGCATAACTTGGTACTCGTAGTGCCCTGACGGGGTGTTAAAGGCAGTCTTCCACTCATCTCCCTGTCGGATGCGGATGACGTGGTATGCATTCCGTAAGTCCAACTTGGTGAAGACAGTGGCGCCTTGGAGCAGATCGAACGCTGTGGACATCAGCGGAAGGGGATAGCGGTTGTGCACAGTGATCTTGTTCAGGCCCCTATAATCAATACACGGCCGGAGCCCCCCATCCTTCTTGCCAACAAAGAAGAAGCCGGCACCAGCGGGTGAGGTGGAGGGTCGAATGAACCCAGAGGCCAAGGCGTCCTTGATGTACTCCTCCATGGCCTTGCGTTCTGGCTGAGAGAGGGAAAACAGTCTGCCACGAGGAGGGGTAGCCCCAGGGAGCAAGTCGATGGCACAGTCTTAGGCACGGTGCGGAGGAAGAACGGCAGGCCTGCTCTTGCTAAAAACTTCTTTAAGATCCCAGTACTCTGGGAACTTGAGATAACTCGGTGAGATCAGGAGGCTCGGCAGGAGACACAGGAGAGCTAGAGAGCAGACAAGAGGCATAGCACGCAGGACCCCATTCCACAACCTGGCTTGTTACCCAGTCTATACGAGGGTTGTGGCGGGTAAGCCAAGGAAGGCCTAGAATCACCAGGAACTCTGGTGAATGAATCAGGTGCAGGGATATTTCTTCTCGGTGACCTTGGGACTGGAGAAAGACTGGAGAAGTAACTTGGGTGACTCTTCCATCACCTAACGCTTGGCCATCCAGGGCAGACACAGACAGTGGGACTTCAAGAGTAGCAGTAGGGACATTGATTCTTCAGGCGAAGTGGACATCCATAAAGTTTCCAGCCGCCGTGGAGTCTAGCAAGGCCTGACAAGAGTGGACGGACTCACCCCAGGAGATGGAGACAAGGATGTAGACTCCTTGGTCGGGAAGTTTGGGAGAGAAGGTAGGCCCCGTCACAACCCTCCCTCGGCTGGACGGGGCAGTCCTTTTCCCGAGAGCTTGGAACATGATGCTCGGAAGTGGCCAGGCTTGCCACAGTAGATGCAGCACTTGTCCCTCCTCCTGCGCTCCCTTTCAGCTGCGGAGAGACGAGTACGGCCAACTTGCATGGGCTCTGGACAGTCACTGGAAGAGGTGGATGGACTCCAGGTTGAGGCAGTGAGGCAAGGGGAACTCAGGACTTGGTGGCACTCTCTAATCCGGTTATTGAGACGAATGGCATGCGAGATCAGAGTTTCAAGGTCACTTGGGCATCCGATAGAGGCCAGGCCATCTTTGATGGGGTCAGACAGAAACCATCTCGTTCCATCCGCTGACTGCTGCGAGCGTCCGGAACGAGATGGCGTAGTCTGCAACGCTTCCTCCTTGCCGGATGGACATAAGCTTTCTGGCTGCGTCTTTACCGATGTCCGCCTGATCGAAGACACAAAGCATCTCCTCCATAAACAGCTTGAAATCAGAGCACTCGGGTCCCTGTCTCTGCCAGATGGCCGTTGTGCCTTACCAGCTAACAAAGGCAATCTTGCAGCGATCTGTAGTGTAGGTGGTAGGCTGGAGCTCAAAGGTGAGTTGGCACTGGGTAAGGAACTCCCAGCACTCACCGTGCTTGCCGTCATACCTCTGTGGTGCAGGAAGGCTGGGTTCGCGAGGTGAAGGAGGCAGCATGGCGGGAGCAGATGGTGGAGCCGGATCAGGAGATGCGGGCAGAGGAGTCCAGTGTGCCAGGCTTTTCCCAATTTGCTGAAGCAGTACCTCGTGGCGAGCAAGGGCCTCACATTGGCTTGCAAGCATTCATCCATGAGTGTCCATGGTAGCTCCGAAGCGTGTTAAAGCAGCCATAATTCCCTGAAGGTTAGCCGGGTAGACCGTTGAAGACACCTCTGCTGAGTCAGTCATGACAGAGTCTTTCTGTTAGGGTTTTGCTGGGGATCGAACCCGGGTCGCTGGTGTAGTGATCCAGCAAACCCCCACCAGGCCACCAGGGGAATGACTCAAGTGCAGAGGAGTGAGGCGAAAGTAGAGTAGAAAAAAACAGTTTATTTACAATATTTACAATCCAAGGCAAAAACAAAAGTATAATCCAAACACTCAGAAGATAACTGGGAAAAAAACAAAAGTTCAAAGTCGAAACAAAGATCCAAAAACCAGAAAAGAAGAGGCAAAAAATTCAAACGCTCAGAAGATCCAAAAAACGGTAAACACAAAGTCCAAAAAGTCCAAAAGAAAGCAAAGTACAAAAACCACAAAGACACAGGCGAGGAACACGGAACAGAGGTTACTGGAGCTAAACATAACAGCACAAAGACTCCGTGACTAGGGACCAAACTGAGGGGGTATAAATACACAAACTAAATAGGACACAGGTGACAATAATGAGGACTAGGTGGGGCACAAGGCACATGGAAAAACAAAGGCACATGGCTGTCAAAACAAAAACACAAAACACAGAAACAGTGGCGGCCTCTAGAGGCCAAAACAAACATGACAAGATAAGGAAATAACAGCGCCCTCTAGAGGCCAAAACAGTCCCAGTCCTAACACACGGTGGAGATTCTTCCACATTCACAAAAAAAAAAAGATAGAGATTTATTTATACAGACACAAAAATTCTCCGTGGTTGACTTCAAGCAAAAATAAAACAAAATTAACTTAATAGTGGTCAACAATCTGCTTCACTCCTCACTCCTTCCACACAAAGACAACGCAGTGGCGCCAGCTTTTTTTACTTGTATTTCAAACCTTAAAGGTAGACTGCCTTTCAGATTTAAAAAAAAGAACAATTAATGAATTTATCTCCGCATGGATAAAATCTCCGCTATTTTCTCCTGCTTCACCATGACGCAATTCAAGATACTACGTCATGCATCACGTGGTGGACTTTCCCTGTTCACACAAGGCATTGTGGGATACAAATTTGAAACAGGAGAGGAAAATGGAGGACGTGAGTGTGCGAATGAAATGTGAAAGAGCGACTACAGTAACGGAAAGAAAGCAAGAAGAAAAGACGTTATGTTATATACGAAGGAAAGGAAACGCAGGACCAAACTAATAAAATGGGCGCTCAGCGAGCACCTCGGTGTGATCAGCTGTTCGTTTAGCGACAGAATGATGGAACTGTCAGTGCACGCTCAAAGGGAAACCTGTAGATCATAGATTTACACAGAAGACTAGATGCCTCGTCCCCGTTGCCCATCAACGAAGTCAAACGTCCGCACATGGCGGCCATCTTACCTCAGACAGCTGACTTACCCATTACATTGTGTTGGTAGCGATATGTACTTTTCAGATGACCGTAACTTCCTCAAATTTCAATCGATATTCAAACGGTTTGGTTTGTTATATAAAAAAAACAAACGGAAGTATGTATTTATGATATTAATGATGAATAATTATTTTATGTTTTAAAAAAATACGCATAGCTTGGCGAAAATATTTCAGTATACTACAGACTGTAAGACAGGATGCATGCTGAAATTCCTATGCTGTGAGAAGCCTAACACTGCATACTTATGGATAACTGCGGACTTAGGACAAATAACCATACAATTTATTTCCAATTTTTAGTGAAAATATTTTTACATGCGATAGGGCCGTAGGGGAAGCTAAAGTTAAATAATCAGCTTACTCACTTCTGAAACTTCAGAAATACTTCATCCACCTCAAAAACCTAATGCACTCACATCATAGCATAATAACAAATGTAAACTCACATCATAGCATAATAACAAATGTAAACTCACATCATAGCATAATAACAAATGTAAACTCACATCATAGCAAAATAACAAATGCACTGCCCGAGTAAGTAATAGTATAAAACAGTGACAGCGACTCACGGTAGTTTGTGACAAAAAAGCATTTAATTAATCACATGTGGTTATACTTCCAAGGATAAAAAGATATCTTTTCATTTACAAAAAGAACATTCAAAGCTGATTATCATGTCAAAGTCAATATATGTTAGCACAGAAGATTGAAATTTCATTTGACTAGGCTCCAATGTGCAGTTAAAATAAAACTAAACATACTGATATAAACATCTACAATTAAAACACACACAGACACACACATCATCTTGTCATCAAAGTCAGTACTTTGATTTCCTGTAAATCATAATGTGAGTGCTGGGCTGTGCTGTGCTTGCGTAAGTCTTCATACCCCTTGTCTGTGGTAAGATGGCCGCCCTGTGCGGACGTTCTGGAATACGCAGTGAGGAATCTAGCCTTCTATGTAAATCTATGCTGTAGATGGCAGTAACGCAACACTGTGGATGCCAGCTGCCATAAAACCCAAAAGAAGGTAAACCTGCGCATGCGCACACGGACTTCCTCTGTCTGCTTGACTGCGCCAAGCGAGCGATTTCATGCACATTATTTGCTTTAATCCCCTCAAATTAAATAACTTTCCAGCCACAGAATGGCCTGATATTTTGTGAGACATTACAGAAATAAACAAATATCACAATGACCACATTTCAGACGGAACTAAATTTCACCAATTTTGTGAAATCGAAAGGCCACCCAGCTTTCACATTTAATTGCAAATTACTTTAGCGTTACAAAAAAGAAACAAATATACCCTTAGTCAAATAATAATAAAATAATAATGATAATAATTAAATACTGTCAGTCGGCTCGCACAGTAAGTTTGAATCTTCATCTGACACTGAACCACAAGTTTATTAATTACACAGCTTTCTAAATAAGATTCAGAAAATATAAATCAGAGCAATATGCTGCCATCCAGACAAAATCTTTTTCAGGGAAGGCCTTCCTTCTTTCAGCAAGACAACACCAAACCGCTTTCTGCACAGATTAAATCTGCATGGCTCTGTAGTAAAAGAGTCTGGGTGCTAAACTGGCCTGCTGCAGTCCAGACCTGTCTCCCATTTAAAACATTTGGTGCATTATGAAGTGCAAAATACGACAAACAAGACACTGAACTGTTGCTTGTATATCAGGTAAGAATGGGACAACATTTCTCTTTCAAAACTACAGCAACTGGTCTCGTCAGTTCCCAAACATTTAAAGAGTGTTGTTAAAAGTAGAAGTGATACAACACAGTGGTAAACATGCCCCTGTCCCAACTTTTCTGAAACTTGTGGCTGACATCAAATTCAAAATGAGTATATATTTTTCAAAAAACGATAAAATTTCTCAGTTTCACTATTTGATATGTTGACTTTGTGCCATTTTCAATGAAATATCAGGTTTCCATGATTTGCAAATTATCGCATTCTGTTTTTGTTTTCAGTTTACACAGCATCCCAGCATTTTTGGAACTGGGGTTGTATACAGACTTGTCTTCGATGGAAATATGTGAGCGAGTGAAAATATCTTGAAAGAATATGGAAGACTAAAATAAAACAATATACTATTATTTCTAAACTTTTTTCCCATTTCTGCTTGCTTGTATTAATGTTGATTCTCAACATTTCAAGCACTTATTTCCTGAAGACATAAAAATTATCTCCTTATAGAAAAGAATGCCTTTATTGCCACTGCACAAATGTCCAATGAAATTTAGTTCATCATAGGAGAGCAAAGCTGCTGCGTACGTGCGCGCCACCACCCTTGGGCACTTCAGTCCAAGGCCATCCCATGTTAACCTACTGCATGTCTTTGGGGGAAACCGGAGTACCCGGAGGAAACCTAAGCAGACATGGGGAGAACATGCAAACTCCAAACAGAAAGGCCCCCGCCGGCCTTGAACCCAGAACCTTCTTGCCGTGAGGCGACACTGCTAACCGCTTACACCACCATACTGCCAAGAAGAGATGATTTAGAAGTCCTGTCAGACATGTGACCTCTCTCTCTCTCTCTCTCACTCTCTCTCTCTCTCTCATACAGACTCGAGATGCCAACCTAGCAGGCAACAGAGAGCTGGCGATGAGGAACTCTCACACATCACGGCTCCTGAACAACATCGCTCTGGGGCTCGGGATCGCCTCCTTCGTCATCAGCCTCATCTTCATCATCATCATCATCTCCTCAGCTCCAACTGTGGCGTCGTTGAACAAATATAACTGAAACACGAGAGAGCTTATATATTACATATTGATTAATTTTGTATGTATTTTGTTTGCGTTTATTTCATATAATAGTGAGCATCTCAATATGACGTGACAGCGGTTTTGTGTGTGTGTGTGTGTGTGTGTGTGTGTGTGTGTGTGTGTGTGTGTGAAGTTTAAATTTCAAAAGTTTTAGAACACCCCATTTTTCCAGTTTTGTTGAAATTTAAGCAGTTTGGTGAATGACATGAAATGGAGCAAAGGTGAGCAGGAAACTGCCAGAGGTTCCTCAAGAAGAAGAAGAAGAAGACATGGAGTCAAATATGGAGGAGGAAGCGTGATGGTCCGAGGACTTGCACAGAGTGACTGGCATCTAGAACCTAAAAAACCCACCACAGTGCCATGCAATACCCTCTGGTATGCACCCAGTTAGCCAAGGGTTCATCCTTCAGCGAGGTAATGAACCAAAAAACACCTCCAGGTTTTGCCAGAACTACCTTCGAAAAGAAAAGAACAAAACGTTTGGCTTCAATTCATGGAACAGCCAGCAGTCTCCAAACTCAAGCAGGTCTGGGACGAAGTGGGCAGAAGGGTGAGAGCGAAGCCACTTCTGTAAGCTGTTGGGAAGAAATTTCTGAACAATATTTGATCTCCATTGGATAAAGAATGCCACATGACTACACCATTTGTTGTAGGTGCAAAAGATAGCTGCTTTGATAAATCAAAAATTTAGATTAAATTGTGTTAAACAGAACAATTCCATGATTTATTTTTTTACACCTGTTGGTTTTTGGTTCCATGCGTTGATTTCAAACAACAACGAGACATTAAACTGTGTAAATTTCAATAAAAACTGGAAAAATTGAGGTGTTCTGAAACTTTCGGTGTGTTGTATCGTATACATAAAGACTTCAGTGCACGGTTATGCATTGTACATCGTCCTATTCCTGTCTTTGAATATATAATCACACCAGGATAGTCTGTGATTTTTTTAAAATAACCAATAATTATTGTAAGTATTATACAGAAAAATTATAAGTATTATACAGAAACTCTTGTTTGTAATGTGCTGCTTTCCAGTTTGCTTTAGTATTAGATCACTGTGCCTAATAAACAGCCAACTCAGTGTGTATTCTTTATTTTAGTCTTTCACATTCCTGTTCGTAGAAAGAAGTTAATTGAATTAATTGAAAAAAAAAACCACCCACAATGATAACTAAACCTGCTGTGAAACCGAGAGTAACAACCATAACCCCGCCTTCAAACCCTTTCATATCTATCTAATATGAGCTGAGTCATGTAAATTTTTCAACATTTGCAAATATATTTAAATGTTAGATAATGTTCATGAAGTAAATCGAAAGTCCATTGAGTTTATTTTATGGTTAAAGGTCTGCAAAAGGCCTGCTAGAATGTAAACTCTT
Organism: Neoarius graeffei; assembly: GCF_027579695.1. Classification (NCBI taxonomy): domain Eukaryota; kingdom Metazoa; phylum Chordata; class Actinopteri; order Siluriformes; family Ariidae; genus Neoarius; species Neoarius graeffei. The sequence continues at coordinate 64,914,880 of NC_083587.1, forward strand.
CTTAAAACAGACAAAAGTAAGGTACACTTTTCTAGAATACTAAGTCAAGTAAAAGTGATGAGTTTTTATTTTATACCCTTGAAGAATTTCTGCTCCTACTCTGACATAATTAGACAGGTGTGAAATTTTGCAGCAGTAATCATCTTTCCAGCAGATTTAGCCTCACAGATAACGTTAACGGTAGACGGCCTTTCAGATTTTTCAAGTGTAGGTCATAAAAAGAATTTTCCTCGACACCCAGTTATTTTTGTTTAGTGGACCGAAAGCTACTGAATTCAAATCACAGACTTTCAATTTTATTCGACTTTTAAAAATAGAACAATTAATGAATTTATCTCCATGTGGCTGTAAATTCTCCGCTATTTTTTCCTGCTTCACCATGACCCAATTCAAGATACTACGTCATCCATCATGTGGTGGGCGTTCCCCGTTCACGCAAGGCATTGTGGGATACAAATTTGAAACAGGAGAGAAAAATGGAGGACGTGAGTGTGCAAATGAAACGTGAAAGAGCGACTACAGTAACGGAAAGAAAGCGAGAAGAAAAGACGTTATGTTATATACGAAGGAAAGGAAACGCAGGACCAAACTAATAAATATGGGCGCTCAGCGAGCACCTCGGTGTGATCAGCTGTTCGTTTAGCGACAGAATGATGGAACTGTCAGTGCACGCTCAAAGGGAAACCTGTAGATGGCAGTAATGCAACACTGTGGATGCCAGCTGCTGTAAAACCCAAAAGAAGAAGAAGAAGGTAAACCTGCGCATGCGCACACGGACTTCACATGGTAACTCAATGCTCTCTCTCTCTCTCTCTCTCTCTCAGATTACTGGCCATTGAAAGACACAAAAGACACACATTGGTCGACAGCCAATAATCAAGCGCAGGTGTAACTCATCACATGTTACCTGCTGGTTCACAGCTGATGCTTGACCACACCCCTGCTGCCATAGTGTGCAATTGGACAGGTATCTGGGCTTCGACTCGGGTCATGGGAAGGTGTGTTTCCAAATTGATTAGATAGCAGTGATTGTGGCCTGCCCAAAACTCAAGACCAAAAAGGACATGAGACTAATTATTTCCAGGGGAAGTCATGGCTTAATGGTTTGAGAAGCAGCTTTGAGACCAAAATGTTGCCGGTTTGATTCTCTGGAACCAGCAGGAATAGCTGAAGTGCCCTTAAGCAAAGCACCCAACCCCCAGCTGCTCCTCAGACTGCTCTGGGTATGCTGTACATTGCTCTGGATAAGAGCATCTGCTAAATGCCAGTAATGTAATTTGGATGTCGCCAGCCTGCTGACTAACCTGATTAAACTGGGAGCTTTTGTCCAGTGGATGCAGCCATGCCATTAGGCTTTCTGCCAGGTAAAAGTGGTTTTGTGTGGGAGCCTGCTGTTGCATTCTCCTCTCCCTTTTGTTTTATGTTGGAGTGAAGTATCCCAGGCAGTGGAAGGGGAGGAGTGCCTCATGCTGTACATCAGCCAGAAGCTCTCAGTAAGAGAAATAGCACAATTGAGGAGTATCTGACCATCAAGTGGGTGGTCCTCATCCTCCAAAATAACCTACTAGTGTTGTAGGACTTGAGACTGGTCTTCATCTCAAGACCATTTTTTGAAAGTCTTGGTCTTGTCTTGGAATCGGCCGCATTTTTACTTGGTCTTGTCTTGGTTTCAGACATGGGCGTCGCCACCATTGAATGTGAAGGGGACGTGTCCCCCTCACATTTCATAATTCTTCGTTTGGACCCCTCCCCACATTTAACATAAAATATTAGTTCACCCAGCACCGTTTCTATTGCTTCGTGAAAGACTCCATTCCACTTGATCGATAAGAGAATACACAGACCACTGAACATCCACTCCGGGGTTTCCGGGCGTTACCTACAACAGCTCACCGCACGCGAGTGAAGTGAATCTCAGCGCGAGCACAGAAATGTTGGTGCAGCTGCTGGAAAGTGGAGGAGGTGACGTCAGCCCCATTGCCACCTCACAATGTCTAGCTTTTGCTAAAACCTTATTCTTTTGTTATCTGCCCTCAAAATTAACCCTAGGCCACGTTAAATTAATATTCAACTAAACAGTGAAATAAGCTTAGCCTAATGGGGTATTCTTGGTTGATGATGAATTGTTTGCAGTATTTGCTCCTCCCCAGACACAATGGACATAAGGACATTCTTTACAAAGAAGCGGAAAGTCAGTCAGAATTTCCCCACAGGACAGGGTTTTTTTGTCCCAATGGAAATGTTAGTGCAGTTAGCTGGCTAGTCAATGTTAGGAGATGTATCAGCTAGCTCAGGGGTGCCCAAATTGATCCATAAAGGGCCGTGTGGCTGCAGGTTTTCATTCCAGCCATGCAGCAGCACACCTGATTTGGCTCATTCAATCAACTGAACTGTCTTCACACAGTCAAATACTTGCAGCCACACCCACCCTTGATTAAAGGGTGGGTGTGTCAGTTGATTGAATAAGCCAAATCAGGGTGCTGCTGCATGGCTGGAATGAAAACCTGCAGCCACATGGCCCTTTATGGATCAATTTGGGCACCCCTGAGCTAGCTTAACGTTAGCTATCATTTCATTCAAACCCAGTAGGCCTGCCTTACTGTAATGCCAAGAATGAGGTCAAGTCTGCTCTGATGATATTTATTGATTCCTTGTTTTGTCTGGTCTTTGGCAGTTTTCTGGAAAGTAAGATGGGAAATCAGTGTATGGGGAAGGAATAGTAGAAAGGAAAGTAATGGAGAGAGATGGATGTTATTCCAGGTGGATTGTGAAGGAAAGGGGGATAAAAGTTATGAAGTGGTAGAAATTGGGGTGGCACCAATATAAGAAGGAGTTATATCTATAAATCTATTTGTTATACTAATCTGTAAATGCTATTGTAGTAGCACCATTGCATGTAGGTTGACAAAACTGCACTTGTTGATTGTGTGAAGTTCTCTTTTATGTGTCGTTGCTTGACCCAGTGTAATTTTGTGTTATGAAGACTGCATGATGCCATGTCATTTTTGTTATGAGTATCACTAAATCGGAAAAAAGTAAAATGCACCCACTAAAGTCACTGTTGGTGGTGAACAAAATTGCACCTGTTCATTGTGTGAAGTTATTTTTTATGCGTCACCGTTGCTTGACACAGTGCGATTTTGTGTTATGAAGTTTGCATGATGCCATGTCATGCCTGGTCATTGTGTGAAATTATGAATATTCTTATTTTTAAACATACAGCTGAGTGTCACTATTGCTTGGCCCAGTGGCATGTTGTGTTACATCTAAAACTAAATAGAAAACACAAAATAAAAAGTAAAATGCACCCATTAAGTCATTGTTGGTGATAAATTGTGTCACATTCATCTCATTATCTTAGGCGTAGCGGTGGGTTTAAAAACAGGCTGATGAATATATGGACTAGTTGAATGAGGACTTATTGTTGAGTCTCTAAAATAGTCATTGAATTAAGTGACTTTTGTAGGTAAAATTAGGTGTTTAACAACCTGTTAAAAATACACCAGAATGCAGGAAATGGCATCTAATTAATTAAACATTTTCTGGCGGAGGACCCCCCACCAGTGTGTCCCCCCCACATTAAAAATGCTTCTGACGCCCCTGGTTTCAGACATACAGGACTCGGGATTTTATTTCAAGACCAGTCAAGACCATGACTATGGGGATTTCACTAAATTGCCTGTGCATTATCTGATTTATTTGTCAATGTTGTGACTGTGATTGGATGGAAAACTTCCCACTTCAAATTCAACCAATACCATGACTTATTGCAAATTCACAATTTTCGTTTCTGTTAACGAGTGTCACCCTTCCCCCACCCCCTTCACACCCACTGGTCTGGTCCTGGTCTCGACTTGGTCCCGCTCTGCCTTGGTCTTGACTTGATCTCAACCCCTTGAAGTCTTGATCTTGTCTTGGTCTCAATACACTCTGGTCTTGGTCATGACTTGGTTTTGGTTGAGATGGTCTTGACTACCTACTGGAGTTCCCTTTACCCTCTACTCTGACCATATTCCACTCCAGTGGCTCCACTGAATGAAGGATGCCAACGCTCAGATCACTTGATGGTGTCTGGTGCTTTAGTCATTCAAATTTCAGGTAGTCCAAAGACCAGGGGTGTAGATGGTGATGGTGGATTATCTCTCCCTCCAGGAGGGGAATCAGCTGCATTTTCTATAAAAAATAAAGAAAATCAAGCCAAAGTTTTATCAAGGTTTTTTTTTCTTTTCAGAAAATACTTCAGTATAAATTCATAAATCCATTTTCAAAATCAGGTCTTCAAATACGGTTTTGTGTCAGAATGTAGTGTACATGGACTGGAGTCTCTCCCAATTTTTCTTTTAGGACTTTTTCATATCACACATTTAAATATGATTTTAATCCATTTTGTTCAGCAATGCCTGTGATCAGGAATAAAATACTCCCTGTCATACTGTTGTAGTAAAATCATGTGTGATGGGTTGGTGTGATGACGTGGAGTTACTCATCACTCCAAAGTTCATTATTAGCTCATACAGGCAATGATCTTATCCCATCATGTGTGGTCTGTCGTCCATCGTCCACATTTCATAAAAATCACTTCTTCTCTCTCAGTTATTCACCGATTTTGATTCTGGCATGAAGGTACGGGCAGCTAGGGTGCATATAACTTCTACCCAGATTTGCTTCATTACAATTACAGTGGTGCTTGAAAGTTTGTGAACTCTTTAGAATTTTCTATATTTCTGCATAAATATGACCTAAAACATCATCAGATTTTCACACAAGTCCTAAAAGTAGATAAAGAGAACCCAGTTAAACAAATGAGACAAAAATATTAAACTTGGTCATTTATTTATTGAGGAAAATGATCCAATATTACATATCTGTGAGTGGCAAAAGTATGTGAACCTTTCGGATTAGCAGTTAATTTGAAGGTGAAATTAGAGTCAGGTGTTTTCAATCAATGGGATGACAATCAGGTGTGAGTGGGCACCCTGTTTTATTTAAAGAACAGGGATCTATCAAAGTCTGATCCTCACAACACATGTTTGTGGAAGTGTATCATGGCACGAACAAAGGAGGTTTCTGAAGACCTCAGAAAAAGCGTTGTTGATGCTCATCAGGCTGGAAAAGGTTACAAAACCATCTCTAAAGAGTTTGGACTCCACCAATCCACAGTCAGACAGATTGTGTACAAATGGAGGAAATTCAAGACTATTGTTACCCTCCCCAGGAGTGGTCGACCAACAAAGATCACTCCAAGAGCAAGGTAAGTAATGGTCGGCAAGGTCACAAAGGACCCCAGGGTAACTTCTAAGCAACTGAAGGCCTCTCTCAAATTGGCTAATGTTAATGTTCATGAGTCCACCATCAGGAGAACACTGAACAACAATGGTGTGCATGGCAGGGTTGCAAGGAACATTGTTGCTCGTCTGCAGTTTGCTAAAGATCACATGGACAAGCCAGAAGGCTATTGGAAAAATGTTTTGTGGACGGATGAGACCAAAATAGAACTTTTTGGTTTAAATGAGAAGCGTTATGTTTGGAGAAAGGAAAACACTGCATTCCAGCATAAGAACCTTATCCCATCTGTGAAACATGGTGGTGGTAGTATCATGGTTTGGGCCTGTTTTGCTGCATCTGGGCCAGGATGGCTTGCCATCACTGATGGAACAATGAATTCTGAATTATACCAGCGAATTCTAAAGGAAAATGTCAGGACATCTGTCCATGAACTGAATCTCAAGAGAAGGTGGGTCATGCAGCAAGACAACGACCCTAAGCACACAAGTCGTTCTACCAAAGAATGGTTAAAGAAGAATAAAGTTAATGTTTTGGAATGGCCAAGTCAAAGTCCTGACCTTAATCCAATCAAAATGTTGTGGAAGGACCTGAAGCGAGCAGTACATGTGAGGAAACCCACCAACATCCCAGAGTTGAAGCTGTTCTGTACAGAGGAACGGGCTAAAATTCCTCCAAGCCGGTGTGCAGGACTGATCAACAGTTACCGCAAACGTTTAGTTGCAGTTATTGCTGCACAAGGGGATCACACCAGATACTGAAAGCAAAGGTTCACATACTTTTGCCACTCACAGATATGTAATATTGGATCATTTTCCTCAATAAATAAATGACCAAGTATAATATTTTTGTCTCATTTGTTTAACTGGGTTCTCTTTATCTACTTTTAGGACTTGTGTGAAAATCTGATGATGTTTTAGGTCATATTTATACAGAAATATAGAACATTCTAAAGGGTTCACAAACTTTCAAGCACCACTGTAAGCCATTGTAGGATGATTATTTTGAATGAACAAACAGACATCAATTTTAAAATATGACAAGTTAAAAGTAGTAGAAAAAAAACAAAGAAGAAATAAATATTATTACAACCCCGATTCCAAAAAAGTTGGGACAAAGTACAAATTGTAAATAAAAACGGAATGCAATGATGTGGAAGCTTCAAAATTCCATATTTTATTCAGAATAGAACATAGATGACATATGAAATATTTAAACTGAGAAAATGTATCATTTAAAGAGAAAAAATAGGTGATTTTAAATTTCATGACAACAACACATCTCAAAAAAGTTGGGACAAGGCCATGTTTACCACTGTGAGACATCCCCTTTTCTCTTTACAACAGTCTGTAAACGTCTGGGGACTGAAGAGACAAGTTGCTCAAGTTTAGGGATAGGAATGTTAACCCATTCTTGTCTAATGTAGGATTCTAGTTGCTCAACTGTCTTAGGTCTTTTTTATCGTATCTTCCATTTTATGATGCGCCAAATGTTTTCTATGGGTGAAAGATCTGGACTGCAGGCTGGCCAGTTCAGTACTCGGACCCTTCTTCTACGCAGCCATGATGCTGTAATTGATGCAGTATGTGGTTTGGCATTGTCATGTTGGAAAATGCAAGGTCTTCCCTGAAAGAGACGTCGTCTGGATGAGAGCATATGTTGCTCTAGAACCTGGATATACCTTTCAGCATTGATGGTGTCTTTCCAGATGTGTAAGCTGCCCATGCCACACGCACTAATGCAACCCCATACCATCAGAGATGCAGGCTTCTGAACTGAGCGCTGATAACAACTTGGGCCGTCCTTCTCCTCTTTAGTCCGAATGACACGGCGTCCCTGATTTCCATAAAGAACTTCAAATTTTGATTCGTCTGACCAGAAAACAGTTTTCCACTTTGCCACAGTCCATTTTAAATGAGCCTTGGCCCAGAGAAGACGTCTGCGCTTCTGGATCATGTTTAGATACGGCTTCTTCTTTGAACTATAGAGTTTTAGCTGGCAACGGCGGATGGCACGGTGAATTGTGTTCACAGATAATGTTCTCTGGAAATAGTCCTGAGCCCATTTTGTGATTTCCAATACAGAAGCATGCCTGTATGTGATGCAGTGCCGTCTAAGAGCCCGAAGATCACGGGCACCCGGTATGGTTTTCCGGCCTTGACCCTTACGCACAGAGATTCTTCCAGATTCTCTGAATCTTTTGATGATATTATGCACTGTAGATGATGATATGTTCAAACTCTTTGCAATTTTACACTGTCGAACTCCTTTCTGATATTGCTCCACTATTTGTCGGCGCAGAATTAGGGGGATTGGTGATCCTCTTCCCATCTTTACTTCTGAGAGCCACTGCCACTCCAAGATGCTCTTTTAATACCCAGTCATGTTAATGGTCTATTGCCAGTTGACCTAATGAGTTGCAGTTTGGTCCTCCAGCTGTTCCTTTTTTGTACCTTTTAACTTTTCCAGCCTCTTATTGCCCCTGTCCCAACTTTTTTGAGATGTGTTGCTGTCATGAAATTTCAAATGAGCCAATATTTGGCATGAAATTTCAAAATGTCTCACTTTCGACATTTGATATGTTGTCTAAATCCTATTGTGAATACAATATCAGTTTTTGAGATTTGTAAATTATTACATTCTGTTTTTATTTACAATTTGTACTTTGTCCCAACTTTTTTGGAATCGGGGTTGTACATAAAGACAATGGAGGAAATTCAAGACCATTGTTACCCTCCCCAGGAGTGGTTAACCAACAAAGATCACTCCAAGAGCAAGGTGAGTAATGGTCGGCAAGGTCACAAAGGACCCCAGGGTAACTTCTAAGCAACTGAAGGCCTCGCTCATATTGGCTAATGTTCATGAGTCCACCATCAGGAGAACACTGAACAACAATGGTGTGCATGGCAGGGTTGCAAGGAGAAAGCCACTGCTCTCCAAAAAGAACATTGCTTTTTGTGTTTTAGGTCATATTTATGCAGAAATATAAAAAATTCTAAAGGGTTCACAAACTTTCAAGCACCACTGTATTAATGAAGTTATGGATTAATTAAGCCTTAATGAGCAGTTAAACAAAAATCGGTCAATTCCTCGCCATTTTGGATTCTTTCTGGTGAATAGGTCGGTATAGGGTGGTTATCGCTTCTATATTTAGCGTGTACATTGTATATATAGCTTGCAACATTTATTGCACAAGGTGGCCCAGTTTAGATCGTTCCTTCTGGACTAGACAGAGCCAGAGTGAGCTACGCTGTCATTGACGGTCTCGTTATACTGTAACAGCATGTCGTGAAGTGTTATGACAGCAAATGGCATTTTTGTGTTTGTTAAAAATGATCATTTTTCACATCACACTTTTTACTTCACGTGGCATGTGAGAGGAGAAAAAAACAATAGGAGTAGTTTTTAATATTTAATGCTCAGGTTCACGTTACTATAAATTGCTAAAGCTAAAGCATTAAACACTCTCAGGTAATCATATGCATGCATTTATAGAAATAAAAATATACATTAAAACTCATAAATCATATACATATTTATACTCTCATGACTGGTACACGCTTTAAAAATCATTTTCCTTGATCCTGGTGTCTTACTGTCAAAGGTGCATCTTTTGCAAGGTAATATTGTGACATCCAGATGTGAATAAACACATTTACACAGACACCCCAAGTACTTTATGTCAGCAATAAGTTGCATTGTTCTGTGAGCTGTGAGTCACCGCATATTAAGTAAACAGCATTTCTTGAGTTCTCCACTCAGTATTCATTAACTCCGCACTGTAAGACACTGTCATAACGAAACTTAAAGTGCTACTAATAGATAGATAGATAGATAGATAGATAGATAGATAGATAGATAGATAGATAGATAGATAGATAGATAGATAGATAGATAGATAGATAGTCTTATGCCCTTTCTTTTGTCTCTAACAGCCAGAGAAAGTGAATCAATATCCTGGATTTCCTTCTTTTAATAATATTTTCCATGCATATACTGCTGTCATCATTCTTTATTTCCTGTTTCAGCCTCGTTCGAGAAGTCTGATAGAGTGGCAGTGTGGAAACGCCCACAGATAGGTGTGGTCACATGATAACAAGCACTATAGAAGACCATGAAGAACAACAGGAGAGTGGTGAGAAGACAGTCAGCCACCTGACCGTGAACTTGAGACTCATCAGAGCAAGCAGAGTTAAACATGGATCCCAGCTACACAAGTGAGAAATCAAGGATGGCTGAAAATCCTACAGCGTACCAGGCTAATATGGGGTATCCTCCAGCCCAAGGGGTCGCCCCTGCTCACGTTGGATACCCTCCAGCCCCGGGGTACGGAGCCTCACCTTATGGAGCTCCGCCGTACCCAGGTCAGTCCACTGTCACTGTCCAGCCCACCCTTTATGTGACCCCAGCGACTCACATGAACCCCGTCCCTGATTACCTTTGTTACTCCATCTTCACCATGCTGTGCTGCTGCCTTCCCCTGGGCATCGCTGCTCTCGTCTACTCCATCACCGTAAGTAAACTTTCACACTGAGCTATCTGTTTTTATCTCCCTGTCTGCCTTCTTGTCACCATAAATATCGTGCTTATCTCAGAATAAAGACATTTTCACATTTATAATACCGTTTGAACCCCAAATCAGGAAAAAGTTGGGACGACGGTGTGTTCGAATTGAAATAAAAACTGAAAAGAGTGATTTGTAAATAATCTTTGACCTGGATTGCAGTCGTAACAATTCAGTAGCACATTATTTGATGTTTCACCTCATGAATTTGATTGTTTTTTCAAAATAAACACATTTCAATTTCAATTTTGATTCTTGCAACACATTTAAAAAAAAAAGTTCGGTAGGACGGTAAACTGTTTCTCAATTTGTAATGTTCCCATTCCTTCTCACAACACTGAAAACATGTTTAGGGACTGAATTATTATTTGTAACTGAAATGATGACGCGAATATAATTGTCACCTGTTTAGTAACTGTTGTAATATTTGAGATAAAAATTCATTCTTATTTAGTCATTTCTTATTTAGTCATTTTTCAGGGTTTTTTTTTTAATCGTGGCTAAAAACGTTGATGAATCTTCTTAGTTCTTTGACTACCTGTAGTGTGTGTGTGTGTGTGAGCGAGAGAGAGAGAGACATTTGAGGACAGAGGTCATATTACCATGTGACTGATCCGTTGGGAATCTTCCAGTTGTTCTCGATTACTCACCCTGGATTTACTACTTTATGAAGTCGTTTCAACCACGAACACATTTTCATTTAATTTCAAGCCCCAACTTGTATAATAACACAGACTCCTGTTAGGAGGCTTGAATGTACAGTATGAATCAAAAGTTTAGACACACCTTCTAATTCAGTGTATTTTATTTATTGTTACTGATTAAAAGTTACTTCATGTTTTAAAGTAATGATGGATGTCATTTCTCTTATCCGAGTGGTTCTTGGCATAATTTTGTCATGAGCATGGATATTTTCCACTTCACAACATTTTAATTTTTATATTATGTCGTATATAAGACTTGTTTTTTTTTTAAGATTTTTTCACCTTCATTTGATAGGACAGTGTAGAGATAGGAAATGAGCTGGAGAGAGACAGGGAGAGATCGGGAAATAACCTCAGGTCAGAATCGAACCCGGGTCCCCGGATTTATGGCATGGCGCCTTAGTCAACTGAGCCACATGGAATAGAGCTGCTTTATTTACTGTATTTTTTAGTATTTACTGTTTCCTGTTTGGGGCGGCACGGTGGTGTAGTGGTTAGCACTGTTGCCTCATACAGTAGCAAGAAGGTCCGGGTTCGAGCCCAGCAGCCGGCGAGGGCCTTTCTGTGTGGAGTTTGCATGTTCTCCCCGTGTCCGCGTGGGTTTCCTCCGGGTGCTCCGGTTTCCCCCACAGTCCAAAGACATGCAGGTTAGGTTAACTGGTGACTCTAAGGCCAAGTTTACATTAGACCGTATCTGTCTCGTTTTCTTCGCGGATGCACTGTCCGTTTACATTAAACCGCCTGGAAACGCCGGGAAACGGGAATCCGCCAGGGTCCACATATTCAATCTAGATCGTGTCAGCTCCGGTGCTGTGTAAACATTGAGATACGCGGATACGCTGTGCTGAGCTCTAGCTGGCGTCGTCATTGGACAACGTCACTGTGACATTCACCTTCCTGATTCGCTGGCGTTGGTCATGTGACGCGACTGCTGAAAAATGGCGCGGACTTCCGCCTTGTATCACCTTTCATTAAAGAGTATAAACGTATGAAAATACTGCAAATACTGATGCAAATACTGCCCATTGTGTAGTTATGATTGTCTTTAGGCTTGCCATCCTTCCACTTGCAAGTGGTAAGTGATATGCACTGGGATCACACACACAGCGGCTCAGTCCCGAAAACACTGCTAGTGTGCTTCACTCGCGCACTCTGTGAGCTGCGCAGGGCCGGAGTGCGCACCCTACAGAGAGCACTCGCTGTTCAGGGCAGAGTGATTTGGAGCGCAGGATGCCTGCGGAGCCGAGCGTATCCGTGTATTGGTGTTGCTGTGTGCACGCAAATCGTGTATTGGCGTTGCTGTGTGCACACTAATCGTTTTAAAAACGTTAATCTGATGTAAACATGGTCTAATGTAAACATGGGCTAAATTGACTGTAGGTGTGAATGTGAGTGTGAATGGTTGTCTGTGTCTATGTGTTAGCCCTGTGACACCTGGTGACTTTCGCCCGTAGTCAGCTGGGATAGGCTCCAGCTTGCCTGCGACCCTGTAGAACAGGATAAGCGACTACAGATAATGAATGGATGGATGCTTTCTGTTTGACCTCAAATCCATAAAGAAGGCAGGAAATTGTACAATTACCTTTTTACAAGACACACCTGTTAACTGAAAAGCATTCCAGGTGACTACCTCATGAAGCTGATTTAGATAATGCCAGAAGTGTACAAAGCATCATGAAGGGAAACACTGGATACGCTGAAGAACCTAAAATTAAACATTTTTTTGTTTATGACATAATTCCATATGTTTCATGTGTTATTTCAGTTTTGACGTCTTCAGTTTTGTTCTACAATGTAGAGAATAATCACAATACAGAAACACCTATGAATGAGTAGAGTAGTTGTGTACAAACTCTTGACTGGTACTGTAAATATTTAACAGTTATTCTATGAAATCGAGTCGTACATGAGCTGATCGCTGACGAGGCGCGTAGCACCGAATTGTCTATAATCCATGTACAACGAGATTGAGTGGAATTACTCTTTTATTCTATTCACATTCACTGGATTTTGAGAAACAGAGCATTTTTATTTTTATCTCATCTCATTATCTCTAGCCGCTTTATCCTGTTCTACAGGGTCGCAGGCGAGCTGGAGCCTATCCCAGCTGACTACGGGCGAAAGGCGGGGTTCACCCTGGACAAGTCGCCAGGTCATCACAGGGCTGACACATAGACACAGACAACCATTCACACTCACATTCACACCTACGCTCAATTTAGAGTCACCAGTTAACCTAACCTGCATGTCTTTGGACTGTGGGGGAAACCGGAGCACCCGGAGGAAACCCACGCGGACACGGGGAGAACATGCAAACTCCACACAGAAAGGCCCTCGCCGGCCATGGGGCTCGAACCCAGGACCTTCTTGCTGTGAGGCGACAGCGCTAACCACTACACCACCGTGCCGCCCTATTTTTATTTTTTTTGCAAATTCGATAAATAAAAACTTTATACAAAACGTCCGACAAAATAATTTCCTCTTAGAGTGTAAGCAAATCAGTGAAATTACAGCAAAATTAATGACTTCTTCTTCTTCTTTAGTTTTTTTTTGGCGCTTAGCAAACCAACTTAATGGTGCATTACTGCCACCCACTAGGCTGGAGTGTGGAACAGGAGATATTGGGGGGGGATAAATTTATTTTAGCTATTTCTGTTTCTTGTAAATACTAGATAATATTTGGGGTTTTGTTTTTGAGTAGAGCTTTTATTTCATCCTTGGTTGGTTCAGCAACACGCTCTCCGCTATTTTGTTTTTCTCTACTCATGGTATATGAGCTGATATCCTAGTAGTGAATCAGAAGGTGCGATTGCTCATATCCAGTGAATGTGGAGAGAATAATAAATTATGGCAGATAAGATGCGAGTCTTATCCTCTTCAGCTTTACATTATCGTGATGAAGGATGTGGACGTTGTTTGTTCGGGCTGTGGCCTCCATCAGCTCGTACCTTTCAACAAAGCAATGAGAGCCAATGTGACACTGCTGAGGGTTTTTTTTCTATTCAGTTGAATGAAGCCAGAGACAGATGGCATCAGTTTGCAGACACTTGGCTGAAGGGATAACATTATTTTACTTGTATTTAGTGTTATATTCATATATATATGCTTGATGAAAAAAGTCGGGTTATAATCTCCATAAAGAGATCAAAAGAAACAGATGAATAGTAGAGATAATATCAAACACAATAGCATTGTATTTCTGTCTCTTTGGCCAAAAGAAAGGGAACCTTCCACCTGTTAGCCCACATTTAGGCACAAATAATCCCTGACCACGTCAACACTGTATGCATAAATGAATGTTGGAGATGTGTGTTTGTTCATGGCTTAGTCACGGAGCAACAAACCTCTGAGCGCAGGACACCAACGCATAAAACTGACACAGAAATATGGCCTTGTTTCTTTTCTTCTCTGGCTGATAAATGCACTTCTCGCTAATCATTGGCAGAGGTGGACAAAGTCCCCAACTTTATTACTGAAGTCAAAGTGCAGATCCCACTGGTTACATGTGACTCCGATACAAGTGAAAGTTGTCCAGTCAAATTTTTACTGAAGTTAAAGTACTGAAGTACTTGCTTTTAAAAATACTTAAGTATTAAAAGTAAATTTTCTGTCAGTGCATCGTTGTATTATTGCCACAACGCTTACAAAACCTAACGCCTCTACCAAAGACAGAAATGTGAATTCACAAAATGAACGCATGCTGTGCCGTCATGGTGGTTTAACATTAAGCTAGCTAGTCAGTGAAGCTCCACCTGACATGTGAGCAAACTCTTTTCAAACTCGAAATCATATTGTGTAGCTAACGCTACTAGAAAATAAAGATTTCTACATTCTGTTTATTTGGCAAGATTATGCTAAAATATATTTCTGAAAGGACTTCAGATAAGTTAACGTTATTCATGTTAGCATAACTCCATGTTTACATGCTAACTAACAGTGTCCAAGTTAACTAGCTATGTGTTAGCGTTAGCCGTGGACAAGACGATGGCAACTTGGCGAGAAAATCCATGGAAAGTTATTTGACTAACCAGACTGCATAACTATTGGAACATTATCGCTAGCTCTAAAAGCACAGACAACTTCATTACAAGCTTTCTCTTGGAATAAACTGTCTACATCCCTCAAGATGCTTCTGCAGGTCGGACGGTGAGTTTTTGTCGGCTGTGATGTGGTTCGTTTTCAGCAAACAAAGCAAACATTTAAAACGAAATGAATCTTTAATCCTTTCAGAAAACTGAAACATGGGTTCTAGGTAAAGCCATGAGTGCGTGCGTTCTCCAGAAGAACCGCCTCCTTCCATTCTGCCATCAACTGATCGTGTTAAATAACGCTGCTGAGAAATCACTGAACTTGATTTTATCCAGTCTATGGACGTGACGTGACCCGAGTGATTACTGATCGGCTCTCAGTGTCACCTGCGAAAAAACCAATCACGTTTTAGAAAAGAAAAGAAAAAACATCCACTTTCAAAACCGCTTCATAGTAACGAGTAACGAGGACCTTGATAGAAATGTAGTGGAGTGAAAAGTACGATATTTGCCTTTCAAATGTAGTGAAGTTAAAGTCAGAAGTTTCCAAAAAAAAGTAAAGTACAGATACTTAAAAAGTGTACTTAAGTACAGAACTCAAGTAAATGTACTTCGTTACTGTCCACCTCTGATCATTGGTATATATACGTACATATTTGTGTGTTTAAACACTTATTGAGAATGTTTACTGGAATTTCTTGCTCCTGTAACATTGATATGAAAATGATATGAGTGTAAAAAGTGGATTAAAAACATGATGAAACTAATGACTCACTCAGAGAGCGCAGACCTGCAATAAGGACAATAATTGATTCTTCTGTGATGTGTAAACCACTTTACCCACCTTACTCCTGCTTCTTTACACGGATTATAGACAAGAATGTGCTTGTGTTCATAACGCTCCTGTTTCAGCCATCGGTTTAGCTTAGCCTGATTGTTCGTACAGTGGATATACGTACTCGGATATTATGCTCGACTTTTCATGCATCACGATTCCTCCAGCGTGATCTACAGGACCATATGTCTGGTTATATTTCCAAAATTATTAGAATTATACACCTACATGCATATCTCAGGGGATTCCTGGGACCTGTGATATGGAGTCAGTGTATTTCTACATTGGTTATGTTTTATCTCCATCTATTATGTTACATCCAGTAGATTTTGCATAATCCTCCTAACAGGCAAACAAGCAGACAGATCACACTGCAAACATAATCTGATGGAAGTGCAAACATACTGAATATACACAACCAGCCAGAAGTTTGGGCACACCTTCTAATTCAATATTATTTCTTTATTGTTATTGACTGGAAGTCACTTCATGGCTTAAAGTGATGACGGATGTCGTTTCTCTTTACTTAGTTGTTCGGTTCTTGGCATAATATATATGGATTACTACAGTTGTGGAAGGAATAGGGCTGTTTCATTATCTCATCTCATTATCTCTAGCCGCTTTATCCTGTTCTACAGGGTCGCAGGCAAGCTGGAGCCTATCCCAGCTGACTACGGGCGAAAGGCGGGGTACACCCTGGACAAGTCGCCAGGTCATCACAGGGCTGACACATAGACACAGACAACCATTCACACTCACATTCACACCTACGCTCAATTTAGAGTCACCAGTTAACCTAACCTGCATGTCTTTGGACTGTGGGGGAAACCGGAGCACCTGGAGGAAACCCACACGGACACGGGGAGAACATGCAAACTCCGCACGGAAAGGCCCTCGCCGGCCACGGGGCTCGAACCCGGACCTTCTTGCTGTGAGGCAACAGCGCTAACCACTACACCACCGTGCCGCCCCTGTTTCATTATTTTAATATTTATTATTTACTGTTTGATGATGTTAAACACATTAAAAAGGCAAGAAACTCGTCCACCAATTACCTTTTGACGAGGCACACCTGTTAATTGAAAAGTGTTCCCAGTGACTACCTCATGAAGCCGGTTAAAGTGCCATTCCACCATTGGATGTATTTTTTTGGCATAAAATACAATATATTTTATGACAACATGACTAGACAGAGAAATCTTTTAGCTTCAAAATGATATATCAAACATAATTTTTTGACAACGACAAGTATATTAATTTTGCGACCAAAGTCACCTACCCTTTTAATTTCCGCGCGGTAGTGAAACGTGATGTCATCGGCAGGTTCCCCTTCTTGTGTACCACGTCACATGTGACGTGGCACAGATTATCAGCAATGGCGGATAGAACGCGATTGTCAGCTTCGGAAAAGAAGCGAAGGAAAATAGCAAGTGATGCCCAAAGGAGACGGTCGATGGTGAATATCAGCACAGCAATCGACAAGTGGAAATCGCGTTCTATCCGCCATTGCTGATAATCTGTGCCACGTCACACGTGACGTGGTACACAAGAAGGGGAACCTGCCGATGACATCACGTTTCACTACCGCGCGGAAATTAAAAGGGTAGGTGACTTTGGTCGCAAAATTAATATACTTGTCGTTGTCAAAAAATTATGTTTGATATATCATTTTGAAGCTAAAAGATTTCTCTGTCTAGTCATGTTGTCATAAAATATATTGTATTTTATGCCAAAGAATACATCCAATGGTGGAATGGCACTTTAAAGCTAGACTGCTTTACAGATTTTTCAAGTGTAGGTTATAAAAAGAATTTTCCTCGACACCCAATTATTTTTGTTTAGTGACCATAAGCTACTGAATTCGAATCACAGATTTCCAATTTTATTATTTTTTAAAAAATAGAACAATTAATGAATTTATCTCCACGTGGCTCTAAATTCTCCGCTATTTTTTCCTGCTTCACCATGACCCAATACAAGATACTACGTCATACATCACATGGTGGGCTTTCCCCGTTTGCGCAAGGCATTGTGGGATACAAATTTGACACAGGAGAGAAAAATGGAGGACGTGAGTGTGCGAATGAAATGTGAAAGAGCGACTACAGTAACGGAAAGAAAGCGAGAAGAAAAGACGTTATGGTATATACGAAGGAAAGGAAACGCAGGACCAAACTAATAAATATGGGCGCTCAGCGAGCACCTCGGTGTGATCAGCTGTTCGTTTAGCGACAGAATGATGGAACTGTCAGTGCACGCTCAAAGATAAACCTGTAGATGGCAGTAATGCAACACTGTGGATGCCAGCTGCTGTAAAACCCAAAAGAAGAAGAAGAAGGTAAACCTGCGCATGCGCACACGGACTTCCTCTGTCTGCTTGACTGCGCCAAGCGAGCGATTTCATGCACATTATTTGCTTTAATCCCCTCAAATTAAATAACTTCCCAGCCACAGAATGGACTGATATTTTGTGAGATATTACAGAAATAAACAGATATCACAATCACCACATTTCAGACAGAACTAAATTTCACCGATTTTATGAAATTGAAAGGCCGTCTCGCTTTAAGATAATAACACTAGTGTGCAAAGCATCATCAAGGTAAACGCTGGATACTCTGAAGAATCTAAAATAAAACACTTTTCTTGTTTGTCACATAATTCTAGATATGTTCCAGATTTTATTTCATAGTTTTGATGTCTTCAGTATTATTCTACAATGTAGAAATAGTCACAATACAAAAAAATAAAAAATACGAATGAGTAGAGTAGGGGTGTACAAACTTTTGACTGGTCCTGTATGCTAATTTATGTCACATTTTTGACCATGAGATGATTATACAGTATGAAAATATGTGATTTAGCACAAAGACATTTTTTGTTTGTATGAAAGTTTAATCTTTATAATAACCAGCTTTAAAGATGTCTCACATTCTGCATGAGAATCTCCTCTGAAGCCCCGACACGGCGCTCACTGATAGAACTCTGAGTACCCTCAAAGTATGATTGGACGATGTGGCTTTAATACGTTGTTTTGTTCGTGGCACGGCTTCACTGGGAGTCGATCAGTGCTCCGGGTGGATTTTGCGTAGAAAAAAATATCAAAATGTTGATTGCGCAATGCGCTCTTTGCTTGTCCCACCAGAGTTCTTTCAAAGGGGCAGAACCACATAACCAACTGCCAATTAATGAAATGTGAATGAACATGATTGACAGTTCAAACCTAAACACATCAGTGTCAGTGTCAGTCAGACTCACAGAGCACTCAGAGGTGCAGTCAACCATTACTAACTGAATCCATAGGGTTTCCACAACAAGTATAACTTGTTATTTTATAATTGTATTTGGTAAATAATTAGTAAATACTTAAGTACTGTATAAAGTTGCGTTTGATTTTTTGTGTTTGTTGTGAAATTTCCGTATTTATTTCTACGTCCATCGAGTTAGCTGACAGTGAAATTTAGCTAGCTAGTGAGTAGCTTAGCTGTTTTCTAGCACAACATGTCAGATACAGTACTACTAATTTTGGAAAAGTCTTTCGATCAGGGCCAACCGAAGCCTTTATGGGGCCCTAAGCAGAATTTGATTTCATTATCACACTCATTATCAATTTTATTAATTGTAGCTGTGTTGTTGGTGTCATCCCAGTGTCAGCTTGGTACATTTTATTCTCTGTGCTTTTAATCTTGCAAGGTTGCAAACTCACAAGTTTAATATTTAAAGTGATCCAGTACAAAGTGGCCTACTAGACATGGTGTACTGAAACATAGCAAAATAAACCCCCAGTCAGTGTATTTTCTGCTGTCGGTCTGACTGACGGCAGTCGCAGCGTTCGCAAAATGCACTTAACGTCATTACAGTGTGCATTAACACGTTAACATAATGTTGCGTTTTTGTATGATTACCATTAACATCATAAAATATATCACAAAAGACATTTCACAATCTCTTGTGGGACATTTCAAGTGCTCTTAGAGGCCTTCTGGTGGCCCCGGAGCCCGTAAACAGGTGCTTAGTTAGCTTATGTGTCAAGCCATCCCTGATTTTGATTCTCTTACTAATACTACAGCATTCTACAACAGTTTGTTCTGTCCACTAATCTGATTGAACGCCCTGCGTTACACACTGTCGGAAATTTCCAGTTAACCTTTGTGTCAACTCAAAAAGTTATACAAGTTGTTTCACTACTGCAAAAAAAACTGAATTTGAGGAGCAAATTACTTAATACTAGTGAAATTATCTTGCTGCATGGACAGATATTTTTACTTCATCAGACATCTTAGAATAATTTAGTTGCAATCTCGAACTAGGTTTAATAATCTCAGAATTGGTGTCGTGTATTCTTCTAATAGGAAATGCTAGATCGTTTCAACTATTTTCAAGATATTTTCACTTGCTAAGATATCATTTTTTGCAATGTGATCCTTTGTAATTTCAACTTGATATTCCGAGTTAAAGCAACTTACCACATTACAGACAATTATCCGTTCAAGAAAACTCACTTTATCTCATCAAATCCACCTCAAATCTCTCACTATTTCAACTCGCGCTTGCAAGTTAAGATAATTTCATTCAGAGAGATATATTCATACTATATTCTATCCACATTCACTGGATATGCGCAATCGCACGCTCTGTTTGGGTACTCTACTACTATGGAATCAATTTTGTGCCAAAATGTTCATACAATACTTTTGAAATATCAAACAAAAACGACAAATCAAAATACAAAAAAAGAACAAAAAGTCAATTTTTTTAGACTGGCAAACAAATTATTCGTGTAATCGTGCAAAATATCAGTCTATTACTCTTCAGAAACCTTTTATTTTTGTTCCGCGTCTTTCTCAGTTTTGTTTGACGTAATTTATTTTGGTTGCGATTCCAGCTTTCTCGTTTGCGCTCCCTGACTTTTTGCTTGCAGTTTTGGCACAAAACTTGACGTGTGGGTGGGCTGTCCAGGAATGCATTCCCATTGGCTAACTTGTGTTTGACTGACAGCTACACTCAGCCATTCCCTACTCAGATTCTGGCGGACTGTTTGCCGAGTGACCGATCCATTGACGGTAAACAAGGATGGAGTGGACTTCAGTGGCGACTATGATACTGAATTAATTCAACAAAGTGTAAATTCAATATTATAGTCGCCACTGAAGTCCACTCGATCCTTGTTTACCGTCAATGGATCGGTCACTCGTCAAACAGTCCGCCAGAATCCGAGTAGGGAATGGCTGAGCGTAGCTGTCAGTCAAACACAAGTTAGCCAATGGGAATGCGTTCCTGGACACCCACACGTCAAGTTTGTGCCAAAACTGCAAGCAAAAAGTCAGGGAGCGCAAACGAGAAAGCTGGAATCGCAACCAAAATAAATTACGTCAAACAAAACTGAGAAAGACGCGGAACAAAAATAAAAGGTTTCTGAAGAGTAATAGACTGATATTTTGCACGATTACACGAATAATTTGTTTGCCAGTCTAAAAAAATTGACTTTTTGTTCTTTTTTTTGTATTTTGATTTGTCGTTTTCGTTGGATATTTCAAAAGTATTGTATGAACATATCAACTTATATACTGTGAGTAGAGAAAAACAAAATGGCAGAGCGTGTTGCTGAACCAACCGAGGATGAAATAAAAACGCTATTCGAAAACAAACCCCCCCCAAAAAAATACAAGAAAGCAACAAAATATGGAATAAAAGTATTTGATGGTAAGAATGCATCTTTTTTATTTTTCAAGAATTATTATTATCACATTCCTCACAAATTGCTCCTGTCATTTCGCCGATTTGTTTACTTTCTAAGCGCAAATTATTTTGTCAGATGTTTTGTGTAAAGTTTTTATTTATCAAATTTGCAAAAAATAAAAATAAAAATGCTCTGTTTCTCAAAATCCAGTGAATATGGATAGAATAAAACAGTTATTCCACTCAATCTCATCGTACATGGATTATAGACAACTTAGTGCTACGCGCCTCGCCGACTATCAGCTCATGTACGACTCGATTTCGTGGAATAACTGTTAAATATTCATCAGTTGCCATTTTAAGTTTAGAGCATCGTGTTGTTAAATTGTTTCTACTTAGATTTATTTCTTATTTTGTGAAATAAATGTAAGTTTGCAATTTTTCTTAATCTTCACACCGAATCACTTCTGAATCACAAAAACTACTTTGTATTTTCTTGGCTTCACACTTCCTCTTCCTCCTGCTCCTCCTCTTCCTCCTCCATTTTCTTCTCCTCTCGATCCACTTCCTCCTCCATTTTCTTCTCCTCTCCCTCCACTTCCTCCTCCATTTTCTTCTCCTCTTCTCCTCTCGATCCTCTTCCTCCTCCATTTTCTCTTCCTCTTCCTCCTCTCCTCTCCTTCCGCTTCCTCCTCCACTTTCTTCTCCTCTCCCTCCACTTCCTCCTCCATTTTCTTCTCCTCTTCCTCCTCCTCCCCTCCTCTTCATCCTCCATTTTCTCCTCCTCTTCCTCCTCCTCTCCCTCCTCCATTTTCTCCTCCTCTCCCTCCTCCATTTTCTCCTCCTCTCCCACCTCCATTTTCTCCTCCTCTCCCACCTCCATTTTCTTCTCCTCTTCCTCCTCCATTTTCTTTTCCTCTTCCTCCTCCTCTCCATGCTCCATGTTCTCCTCCTCTTCTTCCTCCTCCTCTTCCTCCTCCATTTTCTCCTCCTCTCCCTCCTCCATTTTCTCCTCCTCTCCCTCCTCCATTTTCTTCTCCTCTTCCTTCTCCTCTCCCTCCTCTTCTTCCTCCATTTTCTCCTCCTCTTCCTCCTCCTGCTGTCCCTTTTTCAACTTCTAACTTTCAGACTTGAGCTAAATGAACATTCACAACACAGACAAAACTCACAACTAGTCAAAACAATGGATGACTTTAAATTTAATGCTTACAAACTTAAGCTTAATATCCAAAACTCATCTTGACAATTGGAGTTAAAGAGAAGAAATAAGTTCACATAATTTAATGAATTAATGAAGCTATAAGTTTTTTACAGTGTAAGAGAGCTGATATTTACTCGAACAGTACAGGGATATTTCACTGTTTGTATCATCGCACTTGTCTGTGTTCACGACATCAAATTCTGATTCTAGTAAAAGTTCATTACACTGAACCTGTTACTGCAGTTTCCACTGACGAAGCAAAACATTTTAAGGATCTTGTGTCTGAAATGTCAGTTACTCGATAATAAATTCTTGCTGATGGAAAAACAATAAAACAATAAAAGCAGTTTCACGCTCACAGTGATCCAAAACCTTGCTGACTCTCAGGGTGTCAGCTCTCTCGCTCATGTGATACTGTTTAAATTACACATACAGTGGTGCTTGAAAGTTTGTGAACCCTTTAGAATTTTCGATATTTCTGCATAAATATGAGCTAAAACATCATCAGATTTTCACACAAGTCCTAAAAGTAGATAAAGAGAACCCAGTTAAACAAATGAGACAAAAATATTATACTTGGTCATTTATTTATTGAGGAAAATGATCCAATATTACATATCTGTGACTGGCAAAAGTATGTGAACCTTTCGGATTAGCAGTTAATTTGAAGGTGAAATTAGAGTCAGGTGTTTTCAATCAATGGGATGACAATCAGGAATGAGTGGGTGCCCTGTTTTATTTAAAGAACAGGGATCGATCAAAGTCTGATCTTCACAATACATGTTTGTGGAAGTGTATCATGGCACGAACAAAGGAGGTTTCTGAGGACCTCAGAAAAAGCGTTGTTGATGCTCATCAGGCTGGAAAAGGTTACAAAACCATCTCTAAAGAGTTTGGACTCCACCAATCCACAGTCAGACAGATTGTGTACAAATGGAAGAAATTCAAGACCATTGTTACCCTCCCCAGGAGTGGTCGACCAACAAAGATCACTCCAAGAGCAAGGCGTGTAATAGTCAGCGAGGTGACAAAGGACCCCAGGGTAACTTCTAAGCAACTGAAGGCCTCTCTCACATTGGCTAATGTTAATATTTATGAGTCCATCATCAGGAGAACACTGAACAACAATGGTGTGCATGGCAGGGTTGCAAAGAGAAAGCCACTGCTCTTCAAAAAGAACATTGCTGCTCGTCTGCAGTTTGCTAAAGATCACATGGACAAGCCAGAAGGCTATTGGAAAAATGTTTTGTGGATGGATGAGACCAAAATTTTTGGTTTAAATGAGAAGTGTTATGTTTGGAGAAAGGAAAACACTGTATTCCAGAATAAGAACCTTATCCCATCTGTGAAACATGGTGGTGGTAGTATCATGGTTTGAGCCTGTTTGGCTGCATCCGGGCCAGGACGGCTTGCCATCATTGATGGAACAATGGATTCTGAATTATACCAGCGAATTCTAAAGGAAAATGTCAGGACATCTGTCCATGAACTGAATCTCAAGAGACATTTGGTCATGCAGCAAGACAACGACCCTAAACACACAAGTCGTTCTACCAAAGAATGGCTAAAGAATAATAAAGTTAATGTTTTGGAATGGCCAAGTCAAAGTCCTGACCTTAATCCAATCAAAATGTTATGGAAGGACCTGAAGCAAGCAGTTCATGTGAAGAAACCCACCAACATCCCAGAATTGAAGCTGTTCTGTACAGAGGAATGGGCTAAAACTCCTCCAAGCCGGTGTGCAGGACTGATCAACAGTTACCGCAAACGTTTAGTTGCAGTTATTGCTGCACAAGGGGGTCACACCAGATACTGAAAGCAAAGGTTCACATACTTTTGCCACTCACAGATATGTAATATTGGATCATTTTCCTCAATAAATAAATGACCAAGTATAATATTTTTGTATCATTTGTTTAACTGGGTTCTCTTTATCTACTTTTAGGACTTGTGTGAAAATCAGATGATGTTTTAGCTCATATTTATGCAGAAATATCGAAAATTCTAAAGGGTTCACAAACTTTCAAGCACCACTGTACACAAAGGAAGGGGTTTTTGTCACACCCACTTTTAAACCCCATTGATCAAAACTTACCTGCTCTGTTGATTTATTATTATTACCTCGCCCGCTACGGACTAGACTAAAGAAACCGCTTTCAAACATCCATTCATCCATCCATCATCTGTAGCCACGTATCCTGTGCAGGGTTGCAGACAAGCTGGAGCCTATCCCAGCTGACTACAGGCGAAAGGCGGGGTACACCCTGGACAAGTCGCCAGGTCATCACAGGGCTGACACATAGACACAGACAACCATTCACACTCACAGTCACACCTACGGTCAATTTAGAGTCACCAGTTAACCTAACCTGCATGTCTTTGGACTGTGGGGGAAACCGGAGCACCCGGAGGAAACCCACGCGGACACGGGGAGAACATGCAAACTCTGCACAGAAAGGCCCTCGCCGGCCACGGGGCTCGAACCCGGACCTTCTTGCTGTGAGGTGACAGTGCTAACCACTACACCACCGTACTGCCCCATAATGACCACATGAGTGCCAAATTTTTGACCAATCACAGTGCCACAGTGCATCTTAATCAGCCTCATGTGGGGGCATAATCATCTGCATGAACCAAACAGTGGCACAGTCTAAACTGGCAATTTTTTTTCAAGCACTAAAGATGATTTATGGGCCAAAACAGGCATGGGGGGCCACACTAAGAGCCCCAACCGTCCCGAAGCACATCAGGCAGCATCAGTAATGCAGGGGTTGGTAAAAAAATAAATAAATAAAACTGAAAGCGCTGTCAGCCAGCAAGCAACCTAAGGGAGCTCGGTTTCTGGGCTCTAGTCCCTGAGGTATTTTCACTCTCAAAAAATGTAAGAGATTAATAGAAAACAACTGACTTGGCTGTCATCTGGGATTTTGAATGTTGTAATATAATAATGTAGCTTAATAATGTGAGTGAGAAATGATGTTTTATTGAACTGACGATTAATTTTACTAGTGACATTAAGTCAGTGGACACGTGCCTCAGTTTCCTGAGACATTCTGGGTGTTGATGATAACTTTATAATAAAGAGACAGAAACTGAAGTGAACAACAAATTTAAAAAGATAATTGGAGAAATCAGTGATAAAGATGTCATAAGCTGTGAATATGTGTGGCTGATCATGATATGTTATTTCTTGTAAAGTTAGATATAACTTTATCAATATATCTATGCCAAAGGCACGGTGGTGTAGTGGTTAGCGCTGTCGCCTCACAGCAAGAAGGTCTGGGTTCGAGCCCCGTGGCCGGCGAGGGCCTTTCTGTGTGGAGTTTGCATGTTCTCCCCGTGTCTGCGTGGGTTTCCTCCGGGTGCTCCGGTTTCCCCCACAGTCCAAAGACATGCGGTTAGGTTAATATGGGACGGCCTTGGGCCGAAGTGCCCTTGAGCGAGGCACCGAACTCCCAACTGCTCCCTGGGCGCTGTTAGCATGGCTGCCCACTGCTCTGGGTATGTTGTGTGTGTGCGCTCATTGCTCACGTGTGTGTTCACTGCTTCAGATGTGTTAAATGCAGAGAGGAAATTTCACAAGTGTGTGATGAATAAAGTTGTGCTTTCTTTCCAGTCACCCTTAAAAAATACAAGCCTCAGGAAAACTGGACTGAGCCCCCGGTCTGTTTAATAACTCAAATAGAAACAGACTCTTTTGCTGTTTACAATAAATTGGAAATTCCTCCCCAAATGCCTTGAAATTGTCTCAGATAAACCCAGCTGTGTCCGAAATCGCTCACTCGTTCACTACTCCCTACTCCCTATATAGGGAATTACTATATAGAGGACTATATAGTGAGCTCATTGGTAAAATGAAAAAATGCTTTCGGACACTAGTCCGTCGCGCTGGTATTTACGTCATTACTGTCGCACAATTAAAACGTGCCAGATCAGTCGGCTGGTGGGTTTTCAAAATAATAAATACATGCGTGCGTTTTTGTGATA
The DNA here is from genome assembly GCF_027579695.1 of Neoarius graeffei. NCBI lineage: Eukaryota > Metazoa > Chordata > Actinopteri > Siluriformes > Ariidae > Neoarius > Neoarius graeffei. The sequence continues at coordinate 64,941,161 of NC_083587.1, forward strand.
AATCCATATTATACTGAGCGCATTTCCCACATTAATCAATACAAAGTTCCTGCAGCTTTCAGTTCTTTTAAATCAAGGCTGAATACTTTCTTCTTTGCCGCTGCCTTTTATTAAATCACATTTGAGACTTTTAATTTGATTTCTTTCAGCACGACCGCAGTGCATGATGGGATATATTGCTTTGGTTAGTGATCATCGTTGTACACTACTTTTCATGATGCATTGTGGGATACTTTGAGTGCACTATATAGGGTGTAAATAATCCTCACTAAGGTTTTGGACAGCACTACAAAATGGCGTCCTCACTATTCAGTGAGAAGGGAGCGATTTCGGACACAGGGCCAGTTTTCCATTTTTCTCGCCTATGGTTCATAGTGAAGGGCTTCAGCCTTTTTAATTGTACCCTCCTATTCTCTGCCTCATACCCTTTTATTCCCCTAAACTTTGAGACCACTGTTACAGAAGGAAAGTGCGTTCCACTGAGCTCTAGCACTGGGCCATTTCCAGGAAATAAGAGTTTGGGTCATGGCGACAGCATGCGTATGTCAGCCTCGGTTCGGAGGTTTACTTGGTATATTTTACTTCTGTGCTTTTTAAATTGTTCATTTTTGGATTACGCTTCATTTTTGTGGCTTCTGCCTCATAGGGTAAATATATATGCTATATTTACTGTATGGACATCCGATCAGAAAACTATTTTATTTATAAGCAGTAGCCACATGGACCCATAAGGTACCTATTTTTTTCGCGATATCTTCCTTCATATTCATCATAAGTGCGACCAGGTGAGGATTGTTTTGCCTAACAACACTTGTTACACAGATTTAATAAAGTGGCAGTTAATTCAGTGACACATAATTATACTGCATCATGGCGAATGAAATACAGTATATTTTCAGAAATAAGATTGAGAAACTATAAATCAGGCGGCATGGTGGTGTAGTGGTTAGCGCTGTCGCCTCACAGCAAGAAGGTCCTGGGTTCGAGCCCCGGGGCCGGCGAGGGCCTTTTTGTGTGGAGTTTGCATGTTCTCCCCGTGTCCGCGTGGGTTTCCTCCGGGTGCTCCGGTTTCCCCCACAGTCCAAAGACATGCAGGTTAGGTTAACTGGTGACTCTAAATTGAGCGTAGGTGTGAGTGTGAATGGTTGTCTGTGTCTATGTGTCAGCCCTGTGATGACCTGGCGACTTGTCCAGGGTGTACCCCGCCTTTCGCCCGTAGTCAGCTGGGATAGGCTCCAGCTTGCCTGCGACCCTGTAGAAGGATAAAGCGGCTAGAGATAATGAGATGAGATGAGATGAAAATATAAATCAGAGCATAATAATAATAATAATAATACATATCAAAAGTCTTTAAATTATTTATGAAAAAACAGCAAAAATAGTAATATAATACAGGTACAAGCAGCGATTATGGGAGTCAAGCACTTTTTGGCCCCACCCCTTAGCAAATGTATTTCATTTTAAATCTAATTTAAACAGAAATACTTTAATTTCAAAAGTGTCAAAGGTTCACCTTGACGCTCCCAATCCCAGTCTGATGTTAACGACTGTGCAGACTTCAGAAACTTTATTTACCAACAATTACCATTTCTATTTTTTAAAGAAGTCGTACTTTTTCTCCAGTTAAAATGACACAGGTCGATGTGCTGATTCAGGAATCATTTAATCCACTCGTCTTTCTGAATTGTTTGAGCTGAAAGTCATCCCCATAGCTGGTACGCATCATCTTGTTTCAATACATTTTATTTCCTAATGCATGCAGGGCGTCCTAACCATGCGTTAGTCTGTTTACAAACCGCTCGCTCAGCAGCCAGTACAGAAAAGTCACATGAGGTCATGCGTGGGTCAGAGGTCGCGACCACGGAGCCACAGCAAACATGGCGGGTCGCCCAGATCGAACGAAGACTCCTAAATTGAGACAAAAAAACCCCGATGATTTTAAGGAAGTATCTGACATTGTCAGAGGCAAAAGAGAGGGGGGAAAGCATCAACTATTACATCAACTTTTATACAGGATAGAATTGAAAGATTCCAAATGTAAGCGCACTTGTAAGCTTGAAGGCTCTCGAGTGCTCGCTTCTATGTCGGAGGCCGCCGGTTCCGCCATGTTTGTTGCAACCTCACTCATTATGATATTATAATGAGGATAAACTTCAGCCGTTTTCGTACCCAAGTGTAAACATGAGCATGGGGTGTTGCAGTGTTTTTCCGTCTCATTCTCCTTTACAGGCACAAGGCAGCAAGCAATACTGCGTGTGATTCAAGTACCTAGGGGTCATTCTAGCTCCACAGGGTACTATTCATCTTTTTAATACATCGAACTGTCACTTTAAATTTATATTTAATGTTGTGAAATGATGGTGAAGCAAAAATGTAAAGTTACACCTTTAACTCCGGCTGTTACAAAGGGCTGATACTGGAGACGCCTTCCATAAATGTTACATAAACATGTCTCATCTCATTATCTCTAGCCGCTTTATCCTTCTACAGGGTCACAGGCAAGCTGGAGCCTATCCCAGCTGACTACGGGCGAAAGGCGGGATACACCCTGGACAAGTCGCCAGGTCATCACAGGGCTGACACATAGACACAGACAACCATTCACACTCACATTCACACCTACGCTCAATTTAGAGTCACCAGTTAACCTAACCTGCATGTCTTTGGACTGTGGGGGAAACCGGAGCACCCGGAGGAAACCCACGCGGACACGGGGAGAACATGCAAACTCCACACAGAAAGGCCCTCGCCGGACCCAGGGTTCGAACCCAGGACCTTCTTGCTGTGAGGCAACAGCGCTAACCACTACACCACCGTGCCGCCCCACATAAACATGTCCTTGTGCTAAAAAACTTGAACTCAGCAGTCCCAGTTAAATCCCAGTTAAATCCCCACTAACTTGTGATACGTTTGTGATATTTGTTGTTTTTATTTTTTTATGTTAATATCAAATGCAGAATTATATCCAGGTTCCTAACTCTGTCAACCTGATTGTTTTTTAACACACACACACACACACACACACTTATCCAGGCTTGTCTTAGATTTAACTGAAAGCTGAGCCAGTGAAAATATCTTCAATGTATATAAGATTAAAATATTTATTTCCTGAAAGAATAAAAATGATCTGCTAAGAGATTTAGAAGTCCTGTCAGACATGTGATGTCTCTCTCTCTCTCTCTCTCTCTCTCTCTCTGTCTCTTTCTCTCTCTTACAGACTCGAGATGCCGTCATGGCTGGCAACAGAGAGCTGGCGGAGAGCAACTCTCGCATGTCACGAATCCTGAACCACATGGCTCTGGCGATCGGGCTCGTTGTCATCATCATCGCCATCATCATCATCATCGTTTCAGTTACAAGTGTGTCGTCAATGTCCCCGTACAATTAGAACTGAAACACGAGAGAGCTTTACTCAGACACTATTATTCACTCCAAGATTATTATTATTATTTTATAATGAATATTGATTAATTTTGTATGTACAGCATCAGTCTAAATTTTTGTTTGCTTTTATTTGAAATAATCATGAACATCTAAATAAAAGGTGACAGCAGAGCTGTGTGGAGATACATGAAGAGTTCATTGCACGCTTATACTTTATACATTTGTAGAATATTCAGGCTAGATGTTTCATCCCATTCCTGTATTTGAATATGTACTAGGACATTCTGTGATTAATAAATAATTAATCATTGTAATTACTGTGATCACTGTGCCTAATAAACTGGCAACTCGGTGTGTATTCTTTATCGGAGTCTTTCACATTCCTGTTCATAGAAAGAAGTCAATTGAGTTAATAATAAAATAATTTTTTTTTAAAAACCCACTACTCCATGGAGTTTATTTTATAGTTAACTGTCTGAAATGGGTTCAGTAGGAGTCCACGTCTGTCCCCTAAGGTACAATCTACACTAATGTACACTAACCTCTAGGGCTCATTATTGGACCTCAGGGTAATGATGTGTAACTTTTTAGGGCCAAAAAGGTTCATATATGTTCCCAAGCAGTATATAAAGGGTACAAATAAGTACCTTAAAGGGTACTGCTCCAGTAACAAGCCATTGTATCGCTAAAGGTAGAATAATATGCTTTATTTTCTGAAAGTGTTAAAGGTCTACAAAAGGCCATCAAGAACTTAAACTCTTTTTAAAACTGCAAAAAAAAAAAAAACAACAACAACATTGAGGTACACTTTTCTAGGACACTAAATTAAGAAAAGTAATTTAATTTTAGTTTAAACCCTTGAAGCATTTCCTCTCCTCTGATTTAATTAGAAAGGTGTGAAACTTTGCAGCTATAATCATCTTTGATATGATACAATACGATATGATATGATACAATATGGTATGATATGATACGATATGATACAATACAATATGATATGATAAATACGATATGATACGATACAATATAATGTGATAAAATACAATGCAGTAGGTTATGATACGGTACGATATGATACAATGCAATATGATAGAATATGATACGATACAATACGATATGATATGATACAATATGATAGGATATGATACGATACAATATGATATGATACGAAACGATATGATATGATACGATATGATATATGATACAATACTATACAATATGATATATGATATGATACAACATGATATGATACGATATGATACAATACTATACAGTACTATACAATATGATATGATATATGATATGATATGACAGAATATGGTATGATATGATACAATATGATACAATACGATACAATATGATACAATACGATACAATACTATGCAATATGATATGATAAATACGATATGATATGATAAATACGATACGATACAATATGATATGATACAATATGATATGATACGATACAACACGAAATGATATGAGATGATATGATATGATATATGATACAATACAATATGATATATGATACAATACGATGTGATATGATACGATATGATACAATATGATATGATGTGATATGATACGATATGATAAATATGATATGATACAATATGATACAATACGATACAATACTATACAATATGATATGATATGATACAACACGATATGATATGATATGATATGATATGATACAATGTGATATGATAAATATGATATGATACAATACAATACGATACTATACAATATGATATGATAAATGTGGAGCAGCACGGTGGTGTAGTGGTTAGCGCTGTCGCCTCACAGCAAGAAGGTCTGGGTTCGAGCCCCGTGGCCGGCGAGGGCCTTTCTGTGTGGAGTTTGCATGTTCTCCCCGTGTCTGCGTGGGTTTCCTCCGGGTGCTCCGGTTTCCCTCACAGTCCAAAGACATGCAGGTTAGGTTAACTGGTGACTCTAAATTGAGCGTAGGTGTGAATGTGAGTGTGAATGGTTGTCTGTGTCTATGTGTCAGCCCTGTGATGACCTGGCGACTTGTCCAGGGTGTACCCCGCCTTTCGCCCGTAGTCAGCTGGGATAGGATCCAGCTTGCCTGCGACCCTGTAGAACAGGATAAAGCGGCTACAGATAATCAGATGAGACAATATGATCCGATACAATATGATATGATATGATATGATATGATAAATACGATATAATACGATACAATACAATATGATATGATATGATACGATATGATACAATATGATACAATGCAACATGAAAGGATACAATATGATATGATATGATATGATATGATATGATATGATATGATATGATATGTGACCAACTTTGTGAATCCAGGAATGATGATTATGAAAAGAAGGACGATTTTAAAAATATCACAGTTACGGCCAAATCACCGAGCTCATCTGTTCAATTATTTACATATCACTTTAAAAATATCAACTATATTTACACCCCAGTTGTCTCTTTGTCAGAATTAGCACCTGAACTAACAGATACATTAAAAATGTACATATATGGCTGCAAGGTGACAAATAAAAACGGTTCACACCAAAGAACCTTGAAACGAGTCACCACTAACACAATCCTACACAAACACTGATATTAATCCTTAAAATCCTGACGATACTCATGGAGGAGACTCACCGACACGCAGAGATTATAATACGTGCTTAATCATGGTCCATCAGTATGAAAAATATAAAACTGTGATGAAATATTATCACTTCATCTCCAGCAGGTTTGACTGCATTAAGAAAATTTTCAAAATTATACATCATATGAGAAGATGTAAAGGAGGAAACTCGACTGCGAAACATTCCAGAAAAGCGAGCTTGCTGAGTTGGATAGCGAGTTAACATGGCAATTTTGATCTACGCTTGTTGTTTTTGTTTGTTTGTTTTTTCATTTACATTAAAACAAAGCGAGCAAGAATTCGGTAAGACTGTGAGCATCTTTGTGATGAAATACATAGAAATTAAATGTTGATATTCATCCAGCTTCACTTGAGTAACGTCACTCACACACGTAGTTGTGGATGGTGTGTGTGTATTTTTATTTTCCGATCCTGTCTTTTCACTAACCAGGTAACACACTGTACCGATCCTGATCACTGTGACTAAATCTACACTTCTTTTGACAGCACTTTTTTAAATTAATTTTTAAAAATATGAGCCTGTTTTTCTTTGTTCGAAGGAACTTAAGACCATAAGATACTGTATATTTGACTCGTGCATCGTTCTTATCTGTTGTTGCTGAGAGTGCTAAAGGTTGAGAGGGTGCAGTGAGAGCTGGAATTTTTACAGGGAACAGAGCTGTACTTTATTACTGTATTAATTTAGATTTAGGTTGAGATATAGTTTCATAATTAAACCCTCACTCTTTAGACTTCCTCAGAACTTCATGAAATGAAAATTGCGTCATTACGACTGAAGGACTGGTAACTCAGGTGATATTTTAATTATTTATTGAACATGAGAGCACAAGGATGAGAAGGTTACATGAGCTAATGGCATCATCCTGGTCTTAAATTACAAAATACAGTGTGTTGCCAGACGCTGAGCTCATCCACATTTGCTGGAATGGATTTTATGTTGGGGGCGCCACGGTGGTGTAGTGGTTAGCGCTGTCGCCTTACAGCAAGAAGGTCCGGGTTCGAGCCCCGTGGCCGGCGAGGGCCTTTCTGTGCGGAGTTTGCATGTTCTCCCCGTGTCCGCGTGGGTTTCCTCTGGGTGCTCCGGTTTCCCCCACAGTCCAAAGACATGCAGGTTAGGTTAACTGGTGACTCTAAATTGAGCGTAGGTGTGAATGTGTGTGTGAATGGTTGTCTGTGTCTATGTGTCAGCCCTGTGATGACCTGGCGACTTGTCCAGGGTGAACCCCGCCTTTCGCCCGTAGTCAGCTGGGATAGGCTCCAGCTCGCCTGCGACCCTGTAGAACAGGATAAAGTGGCTACAGATAATGGATGGATGGATTTTATGTCGTGCAACGATTACAAAATGGTCCATGACAGTGAAATGAAGGGGAAAATCAATACAAATTGCAATAAAAATCCAGTAAATCAATTCTTTACTCTCACTGCACTCATTGACTTTTCTTGGACATTGAGGTCTTTCCTTCCATTTTTTTTTAAATAATGGATTTAATGATTGTTCAAAATTTTACAACATTTTTCATCTCAGAATACTGATTATTATTTTTCCAGAACTTTATCCTCAACTTGTTTTCATCACTTCTTGATCTTCATGATGAGTTCTTCCAGGAATTGAGATCACATGACGCTTTAATCACAGGCAGGTCGACTCTCATGCACTGATCATGTAACTTCTGATGGGAACGACAGTAATTTGAGTTTCACAGTGATGAAGTGATTTCTATAACTCTAATCTGACTATTTGAATCAATGCAGCATTTAAAAGGCAACGATCGAAATAAATTGATGCAATTATCATAAATTGAATATTCTCAAAATAAAAAAAGAAACAAATACAGATATCTGGTGTGTAAAAATAACCACAGGTTGAACAACATTGGTCAGCGGCCATACTGAATCGTGAATCCCTTCAGAATGTAAATCATATGAAATTACTGGATCACTAGGTTTATATCATACAACGTTTATTTTACAAACTATACCGATTTATTCCTTCATTTCAATATTATGAAACTATTATGTTGTGTAGAATCATGATGTAAAATTATTTCCGTTGTAATGGACATGGAAAGGTTTGTGGGGGTGAACATTTATGGACTTGTGTAACTGTAGTTGTACAAATCGCTGATGGGAACTGATCCTGTAATCAGCAGAATTAAGCTCTTGCTCAATCAGGTTGTCACGGTGTGTATCCCAGTTCTCATGATCTTCTACACCGACAGCTTTCCCACAAGGTGATATGATTACATGTGAAGAATGAAGAACGAAGAGCTTCTTCAAACTCTGGGCTGGAAATCAATCTGTCCTGAAATTATAAATAATGAACAAAATGTTTGGCACCAAAACCCTGAAACAGAAGCTGGGAACGTCACTCCCATTTCCCACAAGTTCCTCATTGTTACATAGGGGTTTTTTTTCCATTTCCAGTCACGTCTGAGTTGCAGATAACCTCGGGGTTCAGCTGGTTTATTGTAGACCATCTGGTTTATGATTATGATGCCATAAAAAATGGCACAGAGCCTGCCAGTGAGAATAATAAATCAGCTGGATAGTGTTTTGTAGTTTTGTGTGGGTGGTAAAAGAGAGCAACTGGACTTGCTTGAAGATTCTTGAAGACGTTTCACCTCTCATCCGAAAGGCTTCTTCAGTTCTTCAGAGCTGAACGTTTGGCACCAAAAGAGAGCAACTGGACTTGCTTGAAGATTCTTGAAGACGTTTCACCTCTCATCCGAAAGGCTTCTTCAGTTCTTCTGAAGAACTGAAGAAGCCTTTCGGATGAGAGGTGAAACGTCTTCAAGAATCTGGACTTGCTTGAAGATTCTTGAATCTGGACTTGCTTGAAGATTCTTGAAGACGTTTCACCTCTCATCCGAAAGGCTTCTTCAGTTCTTCAGGTGGTAAAAGAGAGCAACTGGACTTGCTTGAAGATTCTTGAAGACATTTCACCTCTCATCCGAAAGGCTTCTTCAGTTCTTCAGAGCTGAACGTTTGGCACCAAAAGAGAGCAACTGGACTTGCTTGAAGATTCTTGAAGACGTTTCACCTCTCATCCGAAAGGCTTCTTCAGTTCTTCAGAGCTGAACATTTGGCACCAAAAGAGAGCAACTGGACTCAGAACTGAAGAAGCCTTTCGGATGAGAGGTGAAACGTCTTCAAGAATCTGGACTTGCTTGAAGATTCTTGAATCTGGGCTTGCTTGAAGATTCTTGAAGAGGTTTCACCTCTCATCTGAAAGGCTTCTTCAGTTCTTCAGGTGGTAAAAGAGAGCAACTGGACTTGCTTGAAGATTCTTGAAGATGTTTCACCTCTCATCCGAAAGGCTTCTTCTCACCTCTCATCCGAAAGGCTTCTTCGGTTCTTCAGAACTGAAGAAGCCTTTCGGATGAGAGGTGAAACGTCTTCAAGAATCTTCAAGCAAGTCCAGTTGCTCTCTTTTACCACCCACAGTTTACTCTGACCTGGATGACTGAGAATCTTCACAGACATTTTGTAGTTTTGATTTCCATGTGTGTAGAATGTGTGAATAATTTTAACTATTCAGTAATAATGAGTCACATAATTATGAAATTTAGCTCTAAACACCTGGGGCATCTTATATTAACACATTTCGATTATCAGAAATATGAACAATATTCATGAAATCTGACTTAAAACTTTTTTCAAGCTTAGGTAGGAACTAAAATCTCTAAAACCTGTATTTAGAAAGAAAATCAATTATTTTTACACTTTATCATCATCCGATTATTCTCGGGATTTTATATACAACTTGAAATGAAATGTTTCAATATTAAAAAATACTATAAACAGTAATCAGTAAGCTGTAATAAATGAAACAAAGTCAGTATTTGGTGTGAGACGACCCTTTGCTTTAAAAAAAATAGTAGTCTGAGGTCCAGTGAGTGCAGTTTTATGCGGAAATGAGCTGTAGGTTTTACTGAGCATCTTCCAGAACCAGCCCCAGTTCTTCTGGACACTTTGACGGTCACACTCACGTCTTCATTCTCCCCAAAAAAATTTCCACTAGGCTTCATTATGTTTTCTTTTTTTCATCTTAAAAGTGCTCTCTTATGTATGTAATATGTTGCTCTGACATATTACAAATATATTTTTTCTGTAATACTTAATGTTGTGCTGGAAAATAAACGAACGTTTGGAATTCTAAAATGTTTTTGTGATGTTTTGACTTGATAATGTAGAAGTCATAAAACAGAAATCTATAACAAAGGTTTTATGAAGAAAAAAATGAAGAGGGGCTAAGACTTTTGTACAGTACAGTATCTCAGAACACTGTTTTACCAAAATATCTTATCAAGCATTAAAAAAAAACAAACACTGGTTTTAAAATTATTGGCACCCCTGCACGTAATACTGTAGAGAAACAATAACAGCATTAAAGGAGGATGGTTTAATTATTATTATTATTATTATTATTATTATTATTATTATTATTATTATTAATTTATTTTTAAATAGGTGGCTTTAATTATTTAAATTTTTAGGGGTGCCAATAATTTCCATTTGGCTTTAAAAGAAAATACTAGAAGAAATTTCTCATAAAAATGTTTATTATATACCATATTATATCTTTTTTTTTCCATGTTAAGGGTGCCAATAATAATTGAGCTGTTCAGGTAAAAAACAAAAATTAGAAAGTCATTACGATGTATTTCTTGGGAGTAATTAATGATGTTTTTGAGATCACCTGACAAAGCACTGACACTGGAGACTCCTGCCATCAGTGTTACATATGCGTGTCCTTATGTCAGAAAACTTCACCATATCAGTGTTTATATGTGGAGCGTGCAAGCGCCGTACAGGTCGCTGTGAACGAGCTGTTACCATAGAACCAATAACATTAATATTGATACTATAAACCAGGGGGCGGCACGGTGGTGTAGTGGTTAGCGCTGTCACCTCACAGCAAGAAGGTCCGGGTTTGAGCCCCGTGGCCGGCGAGGGCCTTTCTGTGTGGAGTTTGCATGTTCTCCCCGTGTCCGCGTGGGTTTCCTCCGGGTGCTCCGGTTTCCCCCACAGTCCAAAGACATGCAGGTTAGGTTAACTGGTGACTCTAAATTGAGCGTAGGTGTGAATGTGAGTGTGAATGGTTGTCTGTGTCTATGTGTCAGCCCTGTGATGACCTGGCGACTTGTCCAGGGTGTACCCCGCCTTTCGCCCGTAGTCAGCTGGGATAGGATCCAGCTTGCCTGCGACCCTGTAGAACAGGATAAAGTGGCTACAGATAATGAGATGATATGAGACTATAAACCAGCTGCACTCCTCCTTTAACTCGTAACACATTCTGATCAATCAGATTGGAGAATTCAGGAGCAAAAGCACTGTTCCACAGTGCTGTGGTGTAATTTAAAATATTACACATTGCTCCAGGTACAGTACTTGTATGATAACAGAGTTGACAGTGATTAGCTAAAGGAGGACTGGACGTCTCACTGTGGCTTAAACGACGTCTTTACTGAGTCTTACGCACACAGGATGCCGTGAGCAAACAATAACTGTGGCCAATTACTTGGGAAATGGCTCTTATCTCACACACACACTGTATCAATTACACCATGAGGGCAAACACACACACACACACACACACACACACACAGAAAGTGACTTCAGTTTTATCTTTTGGCCATTTGACAATTATATTTAACACTCTGGATTACACAATCATGCATTAAAAACTTTAACCTGGAACAAAGTAATATTTAAAATAAATATAATCAAATATTTATTCACAAATCCTGTTGCTTTGATTATTTTAAAGTGAGACGGCCTTTCGATTTCATAAAATCAGTGAAATTTAGTTCCGTCTGAAATGTGGTGATTGTGATATCTGTTTATTTCTGTAATATTTCACAAAATATCAGGCCATTCTGTGGCTGGGAAGTTATTTAATTTGAGGGGATTAAAGCAAATAATGTGCATGAACTCGCTCGCTTGGCGCAGTCAAGCAGACAGAGGAAGTCCGTGTGCGCATGCGCAGGTTTACCTTCTTCTTCTTCTTTTGGGTTTTACGGCAGCTGGCATCCACAGTGTTGCGTTACTGCCACCTACAGGTTTCCCTTTGAGCGTGCACTGACAGTTCCATCATTCTGTCGCTAAACGAACAGCTGATCACACCGAGGTGCTCACTGAGCGCCAATATTTATTAGTTTGGTCCTGTGTTTCCTTTCCTTCATATATAACATAACGTTTTTTCTTCTCACTTTCCGTTACTGTAGTCGCTCTTTCACATTTCATTCGCACACTCATGTCCTCCATTTTTCTCTCCTGTTTCAAATTTGTATCCCACAATACCTTGCGTGAACGGGGAAAGTCCACCACGGGATGTGATGCATGACGTAGTATCTTGAATTGGGTCATGGTGAAGCAGGAAAAAATAGCGCAGAATTTAGGGCCATGTGGAGATAAATTCATTAATTGTTGTTTTTCAAAAAAACTTAATAAAATTGGAAGTCACTTGCAGCCGAGCTGAGGTGGTTTAAATTTCAGAAATAACAGCATGTTATTACACTCAAAAGGAAAGAAATTAAATTCTGGATTCTGATTGGCCAGAAGATGTTGATTTATTTTCTCAAACAGCAGCTTCACAGCAGCCACAACATTAAATATAACTGTAAAGTATAACATTTCATTATTTAGTCAGTAAAAATGAATAATTGTTGGTAAATTGTTGTCATGTAAGAGGAATAAAACACGTCAGGTCAATAAGAGGAATTCCACTTCATCGCAGGTTTATATTAATGTGCTTGTAGTAATACGTTACCATTTCTATAGTAACAGCTCGTTCACAGTGACTTGTATGGCGCACGTTTCACTGATTAAATCTGACATTAAAAACTTAAAGTAAATTTAATTTTTTTTTCAGACATCTTCAGGATAGATGAGTTTACACTTTGGTAACATGAGAAGCATGTTTGTTTGTTGGTTTGTTTGTTTGTTGGTTGGTTGGTTGGTTGGTTGGTTGGTTGGTTGGTTGGTTTGAAGTAGCATAAAGGGGCATACACACAAAGCGATTTGCTCATCGCCCATGTTTCTTCGTGGTAACCATTTTGGAGAACTCAATATTGGCATCATCTGTCATTCATCTGTATCCTTCACTCTGATTGGTCATCGCCACAGTTGCATCGCCTCAAACTTAAGATTAGTTTAATTCAGCACCCGCTCACTTCATCTCACCAACGATTACTTCACCTGTCATAGCGACAAGTCATGAAATACCACGGTGTCTGGCTGCTACATTGCTGCTAGTCTCATGTGTGTTTTGCTACCGTTCCAGATCAATAAATGTAGCTATAAATGGATAAAAACAAAATGGATGACAAGTCTTTGCTTAATAAAAAAACATTGGAATTGTTGGTGAATTGCTGCGGTGTCAGAGGAATAAAACACTTCAAGACATGCTGTTATAGAAAAAGAATCGACTTCAGTGTCCACTTCATCACACCATGCTGTCACTGATTATTTTATTATAGCAGCACAACACACAGTGGATTGTTCCTTAGGCTATGCTCACACTGCAATGGTTATTGATGAAAATGAATTGTTTGGTGTTGACGCTTCCCTGAACTTCAGGAAGTTTTCCCAAACCCTGTCTGCGAGTTTTCGAAGTTTAGATTGCCGACGAAAACATCGCCACCAAATATCAGTTCATGCACTGAATTTTTTGTGATGTTTTTGGCCACTCATGAGGTGGATACACACCAAAAAACAATTTGTGAAGCTTGGAGAACATTCGCCGTGCATCGCACAATGCATTGGTGGCGATGCGAACAAGTTTTCATTGCCAAGTATTCGCAAATTAAATCCATCGTGAGCTGGCATGTGAATGTAGACTTACAACCCCGATTCCAAAAAAGTTGGGACAAAGTACAAATTGTAAATAAAAACGGAATGCAATGATGTGGAAGTTTCAAAATTCCATATTTTATTCAGAATAGAACATAGATGACATATCAAATGTTTAAACTGAGAAAATGTATCATTTAAAGAGAAAAATTAGGTGATTTTAAATTTCATGACAACAACACATCTCAAAAAAGTTGGGACAAGGCCATGTTTACCACTGTGAGACATCCCCTTTTCTCTTTACAACAGTCTGTAAACGTCTGGGGACTGAGGAGACAAGTTGCTCAAGTTTAGGGATAGGAATGTTAACCCATTCTTGTCTAATGTAGGATTCTAGTTGCTCAACTGTCTTAGGTCTTTTTTGTCGTATCTTCCATTTTATGATGCGCCAAATGTTTTCTATGGGTGAAAGATCTGGACTGCAGGCTGGCCAGTTCAGTACCCGGACCCTTCTTCTACGCAGCCATGATGCTGTAATTGATGCAGTATGTGGTTTGGCATTGTCATGTTGGAAAATGCAAGGTCTTCCCTGAAAGAGACGTCGTCTGGATGGGAACGTGTGTTGCTCTAGAACCTGGATATACCTTTCAGCATTGATGGTGTCTTTCCAGATGTGTAAGCTGCCCATGCCACATGCATTAATGCAACCCCATACCATCAGAGATGCAGGCTTCTGAACTGAGCGCCGATAACAACTTGGGTCGTCCTTCTCCTCTTTAGTCCGAATGACACGGCGTCCCTGATTTCCATAAAGAACTTCAAATTTTGATTCGTCTGACCACAGAACAGTTTTCCACTTTGCCACAGTCCATTTTAAATGAGCCTTGGCCCAGAGAAGACGTCTGCGCTTCTGGATCATGTTTAGATACGGCTTCTTCTTTGAACTATAGAGTTTTAGCTGGCAACGGCGGATGGCACGGTGAATTGTGTTCACAGATAATGTTCTCTGGAAATATTCCTGAGCCCATTTTGTGATTTCCAATACAGAAGCATGCCTGTATGTGATGCAGTGCCGTCTAAGGGCCTGAAGATCACGGGCACCCAGTATGGTTTTCCGGCCTTGACCCTTACGCACAGAGATTCTTCCAGATTCGCTGAATCTTTTGATGATATTATGCACTGTAGATGATGATATGTTCAAACTCTTTGCAATTTTACACTGTCGAACTCCTTTCTGATATTGCTCCACTATTTGTCGGCGCAGAATTAGGGGGATTGGTGATCCTCTTCCCATCTTTACTTCTGAGAGCTGCTGCCACTCCAAGATGCTCTTTTTATACCCAGTCATGTTAATGACCTCTTGCCAATTGACCTAATGAGTTGCAATTTGGTCCTCCAGCTGTTCCTTTTTTGTACCTTTAACTTTTCCAGCCTCTTATTGCCCCTGTCCCAACTTTTTTGAGATGTGTTGCTGTCATGAAATTTCAAAATGTCTCACTTTCGACATTTGATATGTTGTCTATGTTCTACTGTGAATACAATATCAGTTTTTGAGATTTGTAAATTATTGCATTCCGTTTTTATTTACAATTTGTACTTTGTTCCAACTTTTTTGGAATCGGGGTTGTACATATTTATACATGTAAGAATGAAAAAGAGGATTAAAAGATTTTATTCTTCTCTGTAAAGATTGCAACAAATGTAAAAAAACAAAAACAAATTGTGTTTGTGAAAATAGACGTTCACGTTTGTTCATATGGCGTACAATGACCTTCTGCTTCCATGTGTTACATGCGCAAACACATTTGTTCTCAAACAAAAGGGAATTTATTCAGTATCAGAGCTGCTGATTGTGATAAAGCAGAGACAAGCAGCAGGCACTTATGTGATGAGGGTGACATTGGAAAGGCAGCGTGGGACATGCTGTCGGCCTGGTGAAGGACACGGGGCAGCCGTGTATATAAACCCGTCTCAGCTGAGAACACACTCCTGTGCACTCTTCTGGGGGCTTTAAGAACAAGGGGTCTGTGGGATACTGGGATATTTTCACGATTTCAGGTGAGAAGAACGTTGAGGTTTGGACGTTGATCGATTTGGACAGCAGGTTGAGCACCATGAATAAAACGGTAAGTGAAATACAAAAAAAAAAAAAAATCCTGGAATGAAATCTGAGAAATGAAATAAAGAATCAAGTAATTTGATTCAAAGAGTAACAAGTATTTCTTTTATTCTTCACAGGACTCCTACGAGATGTTTGTGGAGATGGATAAAATGGATGGGGACATGGATGTGAAGATCAAGAAAAAGAAAAAAATGAAGAAAAAGGAGCGATTGGAGAACATGAAGAAGGAGATGGATATTGTGAGTGGAAAGACGTTATGTGTGTGTGTGTGTGTGTGTGTGTGTGTGTGTGTGTGTGTGTGTGTGTGTGTGTGTGTCCACTGAGCACCATGTGAATGTCTGTAATGTTCTCTTGATCGTTTACTTGTGCAGGACGACCACGAGATCACGATTGAGGAGTTAGAGTCCAGATACACGACAAATATCACAAAAGTAAGATTCACTTCACAACAATATAACACACAGAGACGTAAATTTCACTGATAGGGTTAGAAATAGAAAAAACATATGAAGAAATACGGCAAGGAAACGTTGCCATGGCAAAAACTAAAAGCCATTTCACCCTCAGAGGTGTAAGCCTAATTTTTTGTCCATTTTTTAGTACCTGTAAGTTCAACAGTCAATAAAAACATCACAAATATATCTATACACACTCACCGGCCACTTTAATAGGAACTTGTTGTTGATTCTAAGATCCCTGTTCTTGGCTGCAGGAGTGGAACCCAGTGTGTTCTTCTGCTGTTGGATGCTGAGATGCTTTTCTGCTCACCACAGTTGTAACGAGTGATTATATGAGTTACTATATCCTTCCTGGCAAAAAAGCTTGATCAGCTCAATCTGTCCATTTTCCTCTGATCTCTCTTATCAACAAGGCGTTTGTTTCCACCCACAGAACTGTCGCTCACTCACTCACTCACTCACTCACTCACTCACTCACTCACTCACTCACTCACTCGGTGTTGTTTGTTTTCCGCACCATTCTGCGTAAACTCTACAGACTGTTGTGTGTGAAAACCCCAGGAGATCAGCAGCAGTTTCTGAAATACTCAAACCAAAAACACTCATCTGGCTCAAACCCAAGGACGCGTTATCCTAATGGGCTTCATGGGCAGATGCCCAGGGCCTCGGCCACTAGGGGGCCTCGGAGATAGCAAGATCGGAAAATATTAAACGATATTTTCAGAAGTTTTGATCATATCGATAACATTTTTGATGCATTTCACCACCCGTAAGGAAGCTCACCTTGTCCCGTCGCATAAATCACCCGTCATTGTCAATATGATCACTGTCCACCATGTCTTCACACGCTACGCCAGCTTGAGTTCAATGATTTAATTAATGACTTCGCTTTCCAGAAAAGTAGGAAAGTGCCCTTGTAAGTTGACCCATGGCTGTCAAACTGAATGCGCAAAGCTGTGTGCCGCTGCTGTTTGGGACATTACGTGTGTGAAAGGATGAAATGTTTCACACAGCCTAACATTTTGAGATTTATTTCTGAGAAGCAAGATATTTTTCTTTCGTTGTTTTCACAAGTTAAAAGTCGCCTGGGTTCCAAAATGAAAACGAACGGTTATATACCGAATGAATGTTCTTGTTCTGAATACTAAAGAAACTGTTGTAGGCCTCGGTTATGTTCTTGACATGTTGTTCATTGACTCACTCATTCAAAGGCTTCTTGAGGCTAAACTTTAGTTAACCAGACTTGTTAACCGTGATGTCTGATGGATTTTTTCACCATGCAGTTGCCTGTTTCACCATTGCTTTTTCTCGATTAAATAGGTGTTGAAGGATATAAAGTTTTATCGTTCAATAGTATTTCTAATTGTGCCACTGTCATTATTTAAGTTTCTGTGTCTAGTTAGACAGGCACGTCTGAGGGGGTGAATTTGCTGAGCGCTAGTTGACAACAGGCGGGGGTGGGGCCACGGGGGTGGGGCCTTGGGGGGGTGTCTGCCCAGGGCCTCGGCAAGGGTTAACGCGGCCCTGCTCAAACCAACACCCATACCACAGTGAAAGAAAGAAAGTCACACTTCACTGTGAGATCACAGTTTTTCCTCATTCTGGTGTTTGAACATCGTGAACATTAACTGAAGCTCTTGATTTGTATCTGCGTGATTTGATGCAGCGTGCTGCTGTCGAGAGATCGGATGATTAGAGAGCAGCAGGTGGATGGGTGTGTGTTCCTAATAAAGTGGCTGGTTAGTGTATATGGATAATAATTGTCTGTTTTTGAGAAAATACAATCGCTAAAAGATTATCAGAATATTTAAGAAAGAAAGAAAGAAAGAAAGAAAGAAAGAAAGAAAGAAAGAAAGAAAGAAAGAAAGAACAGGAAAGGCAAAATAGAAAGAAAGAAAGAAAGAAAGAAAGAAAGAAAGAAAGAAAGAAAGAAAGAAAGAAAGAAAGAACAGGAAAGAAAGAAAGAAAGAAAGAAAGAAAGAAAGAAAGAAAGAAAGAAAGAAAGAAAGAAAGAACAGGAAAGGCAAAATAGAAAGAAAGAAAGAAAGAAAGAAAGAAAGAAAGAAAGAAAGAAAGAAAGAAAGAAAGAAAGAAAGAAAGAACAGGAAAGGCAAAATAGAAAGAAAGAAAGAAAGAAAGAAAGAAAGAAAGAAAGAAAGAAAGAAAGAAAGAAAGAAAGAAAGAAAGAAAGAAAGAAAGAAAGAACAGGAAAGGCAAAATAGAAAGAAAGAAAGAAAGAAAGAAAGAAAGAAAGAAAGAAAGAAAGAAAGAAAGAAAGAAAGAAAGAAAGAACAGGAAAGGCAAAATAGAAAGAAAGAAAGAAAGAAAGAAAGAAAGAAAGAAAGAAAGAAAGAAAGAAAGAAAGAAAGAAAGAAAGAACAGGAAAGGCAAAATAGAAAGAAAGAAAGAAAGAAAGAAAGAAAGAAAGAAAGAAAGAAAGAAAGAAAGAAAGAAAGAAAGAAAGAAAGAAAGAAAGAACAGGAAAGGCAAAATAGAAAGAAAGAAAGAAAGAAAGAAAGAAAGAAAGAAAGAAAGAAAGAAAGAAAGAAAGAAAGAAAGAAAGAAAGAACAGGAAAGGCAAAATAGAAAGAAAGAAAGAAAGAAAGAAAGAAAGAAAGAAAGAAAGAAAGAAAGAAAGAAAGAAAGAAAGAAAGAGCT
This sequence comes from Neoarius graeffei, assembly GCF_027579695.1. Classification (NCBI taxonomy): domain Eukaryota; kingdom Metazoa; phylum Chordata; class Actinopteri; order Siluriformes; family Ariidae; genus Neoarius; species Neoarius graeffei. The sequence continues at coordinate 64,960,236 of NC_083587.1, forward strand.
GGTTTTTATTCTATGAAATTATACATCTACTCTTAACTATATAACACAAATATAGCAAAAAAAAAAAAGTTTGAGGACATCCAACAGCTCAGAGACGATCAGGATCATAATATTTAAAAATCAATAAATAAATCAGACCAAATTGTGTCTTATGTCTCCTCAAAAATGGGATTCTACATGGGCTTTCAATTTTCTTGCATTTCACTTCAAGGACCTGCAATGTTTTTATGGGCAAAGTACTGAAGTTGGATTGATAAATGTCTCCTCTGATGCAAACTTTCAACAATATTTACCTGTATTTTCCCAAAATGGGTACAATGCTTGAATTAATTTATTTATTTGTTTGTTTTATATTGACTTCCTTTTCATTGTTTTTTTTATTTATTTTATTTGATATCCATTAATGCCAGTCCCGTGTGTTGTTACACCTTTAATAACATGTTACTAACACTTGGCTTTGCTCTGACCCTCATGTCTAACCCTAACCCTGTCGCACCGTGTCGTAGGGCATGTCCTCGAGGATAGCTGAGCAGATCCTGGAGCGCGACGGCCCCAACGAGCTGAAACCACCCAAAGGGACACCCGAGTATATTAAGTTCGCCCGACAGCTGGCTGGAGGTCTGCAGTGTCTGATGTGGGTTGCCGCTGTCATCTGCTTCATTGCTTTTGGCATCGAGTGTGCAGATGGCGACATCGCCAGCTATGACGATGTGAGAATTCTGAACATCTGAATTTGTATACTTCAACTTTAAATCACGTTTAAGTGGTTTAAATTTCAGTTCAGTAAGAGTTTTTGCATATTTCACAATCATTGACTTAAATGTTTGTCTAATACCAAATCCAACCTAAAATTCTAAGATATGATGCTCACAGGACAACGAAAGTATACTCATTAACATACGAGTGGTTTGGACGTGCCGGGCAGAACCAAATAAATGATTTAGAAAATATCGATGGAAGATGCTAACACATAAAAATAGCTCAAGCTCAGATTTTGGTGACACACTACATTTCAGAGTCAGATTTAACCCAGAATGGTGATTGGGTGAAGATCTGACTTAGAGTCGCCAGTCCTTTCAATGGAAACCAGAGAACCTGGAGGAAACCCATATGGACAAATGCACAGAAACTGCACGCAGTTCACGCTCAAACTGAGCATCATCAGGATCCTGGTGAACATTCTCTAGGAACCTGTGTAATGTGTTTTATTCTCTCCACATTCACTGGATATGAGTCTGATTGGCTACTCGACTACTAGGAGAGCAGCTCTTATCCCATGAGTAGAGAAAAACAAAATGGCGGAGCGTGTTGCTGAACCAACCGAGAATGAAATAAAAACTCTACTCGAAAACAAAACCACAAAAATTGTTATTAAGTACCGTATTTTCCGGACTATACGTCGCTCCGGAGTTTAAGTCGCATCAGCCAAAAAATGCATTATGAAGACGAAAAAAACATATATACGTCGCACCGGACTATAAGTCGCACTTTTTTGAAGGGTTATTCTATCCATAGAATCTGTGATTGTATCTGATAAGCGGCGCGTGGTTACTGCGCAACTGCACTGTTTATTTAATAACCGAACAGCTGAGCAGTGATAACGCGCCCTTTGCCCTGTAAGTAGCCTAGTCTGATTATTTTAAATATCTACTACTATCTTTAATACTATCACTATTGTTATTACTAATAGCCTATATTATTATTATAACTAATATTAGTAGCCTATTACTGATGCATTAATCAGTTTGCTTTTAGATTATTTTTACCGGTAGAGCTTATTATCGCCCCATGGCTCTTTCATCTGTGTTATTAAAGCTGTAGTCATCATCGAGGAGAGTCATTCTTCATTTTTGTCGAATTTTATTTCATTAAATCAGAGGTCAAGTAGGCTATAGGTATATCATCTCCAAAGACAACCGTCTAGTGAAAAAACAACAACAACCGCTTTTAAATCCCCTACTTAAATCCTTAAAAAGAGTAATTTAACTCATGTCTTGTGTGATCTGATCTCCAATGGTGAAATAAACCGGTTGTGATATGAGTAGTCTGTTATTTTAGAAGATAAATTTAATATATAATTTAATATATAGCCTAATAAAAATAATATTTTATAACATATCACGACATATTACTGTCTGTAACTGTTCGTCACTAAAGCGTTTTCTAAGATCATAATGTCTGATATTATTATTATTATTTTTTTTTTACACACACAATAAGCGCGTGTGCGTAAAGTTATAGTAAACCACCCCCCACCTTTTTTTTTTTTGAGTCGCCGGACCCACCCACCTCCTGCGTTCCGGGACCTCCCACTTCACAAATTAAGCACTGCCTAAAATCACTACATAACTTATTTAAATATCTATAGGCCTATCATTAATAATAAAACACAGGTCAATCAAGTTTATCAAGCTGATGATTTCACTCCAAATCAGCAAATCCATTGAATTCCTCATCCTCGGTGTCACTTCTGAACAACTCTGCCAACTCCAGCGGCAGACGAAGCGCCGTTTCCTCTTCTTCTGTGTGGCTGTCGTCAGACTCAGCATCAGCTCCAGTTATTCCGCGGTGAAAAAAAAAAAAACATATATACGTCGCACCGGAGTATAAGTCGCATGGCTAGCCGAACCATGAAAAAAAAGTGCGACTTATAGTCCGAAAAATACGGTATTTCAAAGAAACAGAAATAGCTAAAAGACTGTAGTTTTGTTTTGTTTTTCCAATATCTCCTGTTCCACACTCCAGCCCAGTCGGTGGTGGTAATGTAGTTTTAAGTTGGTTTACCAACCGGCAAAAAACCCTAAAGAAGAAGAAGAAAACCATACAAATACAAAAAAAGCAACAAAAAAATGGAATGAAAGTATTTGATGGTAAGAACGTATCTTTTTTTATTTTTCAAGAATTATTATTATCGCATTTTTTACAAATTGTTCCTGTCATTTCACCGGTTTGTTTACATTCTAAGCGGAAATGATTTTGTTGGATGTTTTGTATAAAGCTTTTATTTATCGAATTTGCAAAAAATAAAAATAAAAATGCTCTGTTTCTCAAAATCCAGTGAATATGGATAGAATAAAACAGTTATTCCACTCAATCTCATCGTACATGGATTATAGCGAACTTGGTGCTATGCACCTCGTCGGCTATCAGCTCATGTACATCTCGATTTCATGGGAAAACTGTGTAATATAACTGAGTCGATTTGGAGGTTGAAGGTTGATCAAGTTCATTTCAGCATTTATATAATTTCAAAGTCTTTAAAAGTCTGTTGATTGAAGGAGACACCTCGGATTTGGCAAAAGAAATCTTGGGTTTTGGGGGGGAAAGAAAAAAAGCCTCTGGTTGGGCAAAAGTAGTCTAAGCTCTATGGGTGAACTAAAGAAGACTCTGCCTGGGCAAATGAAGCCTAAGCTTGGGCAAAGGAAGCCTCATGTTGGGCAAAAGAATACTCAGCTTGGGCAAAGCCTTTGCTTGGAGGCTAGAAACTTCACTTTGGGTAATCATCATGGCTGGGGGATAGAAGCCTCAGGTTGGGTGAAAAATACTTTTGTAGCTTTCTATAAGGACACGCTGACTTACCATCAGACATCTGTTTGGGTAAAAGAAGCCTCAGTTTGGGGAAGTGTGAAGTGAAAAAGCAAAAGCAAAATGAACAGATCAGGCAATAGAGTCATTACAATAATTGTATATCTGAGATACAGAGACTTTAGTAATAAACTCTGTGCAGTCTTTTAATGACTTCCTTTGTTTTGAACTTCCTGTTCATCCTCTTCATTAATCCCCTAATGGACTCCATTGTCTGTGTCTCTGCAGCTTTATTTGGCCATCACTCTCATCACTGTGGTCGTTGTGACTGGCTGTTTCGGCTACTACCAGGAATTCAAGAGCACCAACATCATTGCCAGTTTCAAGAATCTGGTACCTCAGGTGAGAAAACAGCACATCATATCCTGACGTCTTATACCACGCCAACTTGCAAACCAGAAGACTTTCTGCTTCTATCTGTTGATAGTTAATGTTGTGGAACGTCCTCAGCAGCCTCACCAACCTCTCTTCAAGTTAATAAGACAAAAAGAAAAAAAAACCTGTAGCTTGTCATGTTACAGAGAAACAGCAAAGTCTAAACTCGTCCAGTGTTTACTGATGAACATCTTCACCATGCTCCAGAGTGTGCAGTGTGATAACAAAATTTCATCCTGTTTACCAAGCATGGAGTGATTATAAGATAAGCTGGTTGTTGTGTGCAAGAAACAATAATGAGATTTTAAAAAAATCTCTTCTTCTCTCCAGCAAGCCACAGTGATCCGAGATGACCAAAAGACCCAGATCAACGCCAACCTGCTGGTGGTGGGTGACCTGGTGGAGATTAAAGGAGGAGACAGAGTTCCTGCTGACATTCGTGTCATCACATCACAGGGTTGTAAGGTGTGTGACCAGAACACTGTTAGAGAGCGTTGGAGAGCAGAGCTAAGCAGCTGGGATCAGAACAAAACTGTCATTGTCTGGTCTTTGAGCAAGCTCCTAAACCTTCTCTGCCCAGTTGGATAAAAGCTGATGTACAGCTATGAGTTAAATTCATAAAATATAAAATCTTACATTTATTTTAAAAATGTGCAGAAAGATATACACTGATTAAGAACAAATATATTACACTGGCAGGTTTTAAATCTCATTTTTACTGTCACATCTGTTATCATCATAAGTCCCTCCCATGCCAGAACCTGGTCTTCCCAGGCAGTCTCCTGTCCCAGTACTCACCAAGTCCTTGAGGTGCATTGGCCAGTGCTGATCTCCGTTTCCACAGCCCTCAGGCTCTTGTCTATTGAGGTTTTTCACCCACGTGACCAAGTCATGTGATGCTGCCATTTTGGATGTCACAGCTCGAATCAGTTTGAATGCGAGGAAGGCGACAAACGAAAAACATAAAAGAAAAAGGAGCGAGATGCAGAAAACACCTTCACTATCCAGCGATGTAGGGCATTGACAGGGCGAGCAGAGTGAGAGGTATTTGCAAAAATTGAGGTTAGCAGGCTTAGAGAACGACGTTTACCTGCTTCCACCAGGATTGTTCACTGACGTACGGAAGTACACGAAGCCCTCGTCTTTACCTGACTTCGGCCCACATGATCTGTATACCTATGTCGTTAAAAACCCATCGCCATACACAGGTATTGATCTGAAAGCGTATAAGAGTTTGGATGCCTACAAATATTTTGTGTCAGGCTGGGTAACATGCCTACATCAGCGGGTCGTCCCTGGAGCCGGTGGTCGCCATCTTATTACAGCTAAGGTTTGTTCACATTTTCATTTACTTTCGGTCCTCAGGATAAACAAAATGTTATTAAATGTCATTGAAATAACTTCTTAGTCTGTTGAGACATGGCCCGTTATAAATTTGCTGTTACCAGGCAATGACCAAGAACTGTATTATTAGGGTCGGTGTAGTTGTAGCAGTGTACTAGCAGCTAGCTGTTAGCACTAGCTAATGTCAACAACAGTAGCTAGTATGTTACTGTAGCAATGTTTACGTTCAGTCATTTGGATGACTGTTAAAACCTTTCAGTCTCAAGTTTTTCCTTTACTGGATTTACTAGTTTACTGTAATTATGATCCGGCAGCTATTTACACTGGATCCGGTGTAAATAGCTGCTGGAGCCGACGTCCGAGCTTGCCGGAGCTAGCACGCTCGGGCAGGCTGGGAGCTAGCGCGCTCGGGCAGGCTGGAAGCTAGCACACTCGGGCAAGCTGGGACGTCGGCTCCGGCAGCTATTTACACTGGATCCGGTGTAAATAGCTGCCGGATCATAATTACAGTAAACTAGTAAATACAGTAAAGGAAAAACTTGAGACTGAAAGGTTTTAACAGTCATCCAAATGACTGAACGTAAACATTGCTACAGTAACATACTAGCTACTGTTGTTGACATTAGCTAGCTTGACCTTCAAAATGGCGGACACCGGGGCATCACGTGACCCTGTGACGTCAGGTGAAAAACCTCAATACAGCTAGGGTTACAGTGGGGGGCGGGTCCTCTGGTAACCACCAGAGTTTGACTCCCTACTCACAGCGTGCCTTGCCAGATGGCAGTAGGTACCATTTTATGATGGTCTTTGGAATGACCCGACCGCGAGTAGAACTCGTGATCTCCCGATCGAGAGGCAGAGACACTAACCACACTAGGCCAACTCACAGTACCATGTCTGTTATAGTTTAGATTTATTAGATCAGAACCTATGAAATATCATGATGTCTGAAAATGGAGTGAGGAGAAAGTAGAGATTTTGGAAAAACAAAGTCAAGTGTATAAAGTGAAAGAAAAAGTAAATAGCATACTGACACTTAACACCAGACTTGCAGACTCTGATATTCTGCCCCTAAGGCAGGGCAATTCCAAAACACCAAAACCACACTAAAGCTACCTCAGGAAACACGCCTAATTTCATTTTTAGGTGTGTGGCGTGAATGTCACAGTGAACAGGACTCAACTATCAGGATGTAAAAAATGAAAAAAGAACCTTGAAGGAATAAAAATACTCCAATGCACCAGGAATGAGAGACCCATAAAGTGCTTTATTCTTCTTATACCACAGCAACGTGCTAATTATTTCAGTTTATTAATTAAAGCTTGGCACTTTGGTACTTTGCGAGTTCTAGTCGCAGTCGGGTGGTATCAAAGACCATCATAAAAATGGTACCTACTGCCGTCTGGCAAGGCACGCTGCAATACAGATGTGAGTAGGGAGTCAAACTCTGGTGGTTACTAAAGGACCAGCCCCCCCACTGTAACCCTAGTCATATACACTACCGTTCAAAAGTTTGGGGTCACCCAGACAATTTTGTTTTCCATGAAAAGTCACACTTTTATTTACCACCATAAGTTGTAAAATGAATAGAAAATATAGTCAAGACATTTTTCTGGCCATTTTGAGCATTTAATCGACCCCACAAATGTGATGCTCCAGAAACTCAATCTGCTCAAAGGAAGGTCAGTTTTATAGCTTCTCTAAAGAGCTCAACTGTTTTCAGCTGTGCTAACATGATTGTACAAGGGTTTTCTAATCATCCATTAGCCTTCTGAGGCAATGAGCAAACACATTGTACCATTAGAACACTGGAGTGAGAGTTGCTGGAAATGGGCCTCTATACACCTATGGAGATATTGCACCAAAAACCAGACATTTGCAGCTAGAATAGTCATTTACCACATTAGCAATGTATAGAGTGGATTTCTGATTAGTTTAAAGTGATCTTCATTGAAAAGAACAGTGCTTTTCTTTCAAAAATAAGGACATTTCAAAGGGACCCCAAACTTTTGAACAGTAGTGTAGGTGAGAGGCCAAGGGTTATAGAAACGGCGATCGGCACTGCCTGGTAAGTACTGGGACGGGAGACTCTTTGGGAGGACCAGGTTCTGGCACGGGAGGGAGTTTGGCTTTGAGTTTGACTTTGGTACTTTTAATCTGTTTATGTACATTTAATGTTGTGGGAAGTCGGACTGTCATCAAGACCACCACTGTCAAGTTTAAAGCTGATATGGAGTCAAGTCCAAATTTCTTTTTTTAAAGATATTTTTTGGGCTTTTTTCACCTTTATTGGATAGGATAGTGTAGAGACAGAAAATGAGCGGGAGAGAGACAGGGAGGGATCGGGAAATGACCTCAGGTCGGAATCAAACCCAGGTCACCGGATTTATGGTATGGCGCCTTATCCACCTGAGGCAAGACGCCTCCCCAAGTCCAAGTTTCAGGAATTACTTTTTGTCGAACTTTGTGCATGCAAAAAGAAAAGACCAACAACATTTTTACAAATTTTTCATCAGCATGTGTAGACCAGGGCGGCACGGTGGTGTAGTGGTTAGCGCTGTCGCCTCACAGCAAGAAGGTCCTGGGTTCGAGCCCCGGGGCCGGCGAGGGCCTTTCTGTGTGGAGTTTGCATGTTCTCCCCGTGTCCGCGTGGGTTTCCTCCGGGTGCTCCGGTTTCCCCCACAGTCCAAAGACATGCAGGTTAGGTTGACTGGTGACTCTAAATTGACCGTAGGTGTGAGTGTGAATGGTTGTCTGTGTCTATGTGTCAGCCCTGTGATGACCTGGCGACTTGTCCAGGGTGTACCCCGCCTTTCGCCCATAGTCAGCTGGGATAGGCTCCAGCTTGCCTGCGACCCTGTAGAAGGATAAAGCGGCTAGAGATAATGAGATGAGATGTGTAGACCAATGGCCAAACCTATACAGAAAATGTATCGAGATTGAACTTTCATCCCACAGCTCAAGTTAGTTCCTGTTATTGCATGCATTATAGCAGCTATAAACAGTCATTCCTTCATGTTTGGAGAGACGCCTGACTACACAACCTCGATCCAAATAACATCTATTGATGAACTGAACATTTTGCAAGCAGTTCTACAAGCTTCTTCTATGTTCTTGCCATCTTTCTTGTTCTGGAGACAGATCATCTCCAGGCCTGGAGTCTGGATCAAGGAAGTTAGATGTTGTTGATTAGAAACAAAATCAAATAAATTCCACGCAACATTATACAACCACCACCACCATTCTGAACCAATGACACAAGGCAGGTTGGGCTCATGGATTCATAGAGTTCAGGTCAAATTCTGGCCCTTTCATCTGCATGATGCAGGAGCAGGGGTGGTCCTGGGGGCGGTCCGACTGGGCAGCTGCCCGGGGCGGCAGCGTGGGGGGGGGAGGCACGAGCGCGGGCGCGGAAAAAAAAAAAGGTCCCCAAAAAAAACCCCCCGAAAAAAAAAACAAGACGGGCGGGGGGGAGGGGGGGTGAACATTTTGGATGGGGAAGCCCAATACCAAAGTTGCGCAGGTGACGTCATCATAACAAGAGGCGTCAATACCTGAAGTTGGTCAGTTCTTGTAGCTCAATTGTAATTAAGGGTTTGCAGCAGTGTTACACACACACAAGTGTAACGTGCAGCAAAAGCCATCATGCGTCACGTTTGCTGTGGGCACAAAACCCCGTATAATTTAAATAACAAACCAAATATGGTGCCGCAATGCATAGGACACAAACTCAAGACGCCTCTCAAATGCGCAGACCGCATTCCATTACATTGAGCAAACGCTTTTGTGTGTGCGTGTGCGCGCGAGAAAGAGGAGAGAACAGAACAATCCAAACAACTTCAAAACGGCTGTACGTTTGATTGTGTGTATGAACCGAATGAATTCCCAAGATTATTGTGGTCGTGGTGGTCAACTGGTCAAGTTGAAATGGTTCAGTCTCACCTCTCGCGTTAGGTGATCACCACTACACACTGACGGTGAGTTTGTGTTGGGGGAAGGCAGGGGGAATCATTCAGGAGGAGGTCGAATGACAAATAAACGGAGTCGTACTCGGAGATAGATCTAATGGATAGGAAAAGGTCAAAGCCATCAGGTGCCCAATTCCGGAAGAAAAGGAAAGAAGAGGAAGAGAAACGAGCAAAAGAAAAAGGTATGCTTATGAATCAATTTCAGTGAGTGACATGAATTAGTGCCCTAATTAGCTTTATATTATTGATGCTTGCTAAGTCGGACGACCTGGCCTGGCCTGCCCCCCAACACGAAATTAATTTCAGCATAACGATTAGGCTTTGCAACAAAACGTTTAAAGTTATTGCTGTCATTGCCTTGGGTTAACGTTGGGCTCTGTATTAGCCAACAGAATGTTAACAGCTTTACATGGTTGTTTAAACCATGTTGTACGTCGCGGACACGGCCCGTTATAAATTTGCTGTTACGAGAATGGCAACGATCAAGTCGTAATGTATTACTGAAGACTCTGTGTAATGTCATAGTAGTGTAGCCTGCCACTCTGCCTGTCACTGTGGCTCAGGCAGAGAGGAGCTTCTCGAAGCTAAAACTGATCAAGACTTACCTAAGGTCAACAATGTCACAGGAACGGTTCAGTGGCCTTGCTGTGATCAGCATAAACCACGCCTTAGGGGAACAAATCTCATATGAAGACATTGTGGAAGAATTTGCATCCAGGAAAGCCAGAAAAGCCAACTTTTAGGTTGTGCTTTCACTTTTGCATCCTGAATATAATTGCCACTTAAATGTATGTAGACTGTTTTCCTCTTACTTCTTTTGCACATCTTGTTATTTATGATAAATTATAGTGGTTTGACATTTTTGCCACTCTTAAGAGTGTTAACTTCTTCATTTGTTACTTCTTGTTATTTATGATACACAATAGTGTTTGTTATTTCTTCTTATGTGTACAGTAATATGTATAGGATTTACCTCTTCTCTGTCATTAGTTCATTTATTTATGATACATGATTGCGTTTTACCATTTTTGCCACTTTAATGTATAGTATTTTTAGATATTTTGTCACTTTATGTTATTCTGTAATTGTGATTGTTTAACTGTTTAGCTTCTTTTGTTATTTATATGGTGCGACTTTAATGGAGGTTTAAGTCTTCTTGTTAATAATAATGGTGAATGGTACTCTATGATAATTCATTGTGTGCTCTGTTGGTAAAACTGACTGACTTGTGCAATATTTTGACCATCGGGTGGTGCTGTAGTGCAGTTGTGCTTTCTTAAATAGCTGTGGATAGCTGTAATGCGAAGTCATTGAGTCTTTTTGTTTATTGTTTATCTTTTATTGTTTATCTTTGTATTTTTTATTGCACTAGTCATTAAAACTGGAAATTTGTTCTTGAAAATAGCTGTTGTGAGTTTGTGTATGGGGTCGTGTGTGTACTGGACGAAGTTAGTGTTTTCTTAGGTGGTGGGTGGGAGGTGGTTGTCGGGTTGGGCCGGGGGCGGGAGAGGCGCCAGCAGGGGGTTTCGCCGGGGAGTAAATCACTCTAGGATCGCCACTGTGCAGGAGAAATATAGTCATCAGATCAGACAGTATTTTCCAATCTTAATGCCCACTGTAGTCTCAGATTACAGTTCTTGACTGACTATATTTTCTTGCTTGGGGTTGAGAACTGATCCCAAAGCAGTTTAAAGAGACACAAAACATCCTATTATTCTTATTTCCTTTTCCCAGGTGGATAACTCATCTCTGACTGGCGAGTCGGAGCCTCAGACCAGGAGCCCAGAGTGCACACATGAGAGTCCACTGGAGACCCGCAATATCGCCTTCTTCTCCACGACCTGCTTAGAGGGTAACACACACACACACACACACACACACACACACACACACACACACACACATACATTTCCAAGACTGATGTGACCTTATCAAGTATATGTCATTCAAATGGAAACATCCCAGTGTATAACAGATGTGTTTGCAATGAGGGACTAGAAACAACCTGGAAGCTTCATATCAACTGATTCTCAGCAACAGATGATGAAGTGTCTCCTCTGTTTGGATTTGGACAGGTGTAGCTACAGGGATTATCATCAACACCGGTGACCGCACCATCATCGGACGCATCGCCAGCCTCGCTTCAGGAGTGGGCAATGAGAAAACCCCGATCGCCATCGAGATCGAGCATTTTGTCGACATCATCGCTGGTCTGGCCATCTTCTTTGGCTTCACCTTCTTCGTTGTTGCCATGTTTATCGGTTATGCCTTCTTGGAGGCCATGATCTTTTTCATGGCTATCGTGGTGGCTTACGTGCCTGAGGGACTTTTAGCGACTGTTACTGTAAGTACAAAAAAAAAAGATGTGAAAACATTTTCACTGCTTTTTAGCCAAATATCTCTTAGCTTAGATAATAGTTCATTAGCCACTCCCTTTTTCCATTACAATTACACTAGCAAACAGAAGCAAGAATGTGGACGAATTGAGGCTATCCAATTCATCAGGGTTCAGGATTTGTGACCTTTTTTTTTTAGGTTTCTCCACTTGCTTTTGGATTTTTTTGTGCATTTTCCACCCAAGATACCATCGAGATGAACGCTTTGTGATCGCAATCATGTCTTTGTAATCTGATATTACTTACTGGTTGATAATTTGGTAAATTGCAGTTTCTTTTCACTGCAGATTCTTTTCACATCACAACAGGATGCGACTTCCTGGTATATAAACCTTTTCATGAAATTGTTTTTGCAAGTCCTATTTAAAATACCAGGCGGCACGGTGGTGTAACGGTTAGCACTGTTGCCTCACAGCAAGAAGGTTCTGGGTTTGAGCCCAGTGGCCGATGGGGGCCTTTCTGTGTGGAGTTTGTATGTTCTCCTCGCGTCTGCGTGGGTTTGCTCCAGTTTCCCCCACAATCCAAAGACGTATGGTTAGGTTAAGTGGCTACTCTAAATTGTCCATAGGTGTGAGTGGATGTGTGAATGATTGAGAGGAGAAAACCTCTGATAATCCAGTAGAAGGCAACGGGAAACCACTACTGTAATTCTTCCCTCAAGACTTTGATGGCTGAAGCTGTCAGAGTGGCCATGTCGCTGCAGTGATATGCCAAATAGAGAGATTTAAAATATCATGGCGCCCCCTGCTGGTCCAGGGGCCCTCAGTGAACGCTTATGCCACTGGTAGCAAGAAATGGCACTGTGCTTTTGACATGTCAATAAGGATAGGGAAAGAAAGCATTTTTAAGTGTCAAATAAGTCTTAATCACGGCAAAAATTTTTGCTGTTCCATATACAGGTGATCTGGATTTAAATATTTCTTCGAACCGTCCTTCTGAAACCAGTTCAGAGTTGATTAGCTTGTGCTTTAAAGAAGTAAAGAAGTAAAAATCTCTCTGAAACTATGAAACTATGATTTAACTTCCTTCTCAAACTATCATGCATTACCCAGTATACTTTTTTTTATTTGCAATGTAATTGTAAATTCTTTTTTTTTAACGCTCCATGCATATCATTTCACCTCCAGTAATAATAGTGATATTAGCAAAAGAAAGGAGAGCTAGAGGTCGTGTGTGAGTTCTCAAACACACCTTCTTATTTAAAAAGTCCACTCTATACACGGTTTTATCTCACCTTGCTACTCCAAAGTCACAATGTCCTGAAAACAATCTGCATTATGTGAATGTCACCTTTAAACATTTACACAGATATGAGAGCAAATAAGAGGTATGATATTATAACCCTGTGATATGTAAGAAGTTATTATCTACACAAACAAATAATGATATTGGAATAATATTAATTGGCTCTATTCATATTCATACACTGGATACATTTATGTGCTTTTACTGTGTCTTTCTGAAGGTGTGTCTGTCCCTTACGGCGAAACGTCTAGCCAGGAAGAACTGTGTGGTGAAGAATTTGGAAGCTGTGGAGACTCTGGGTTCTACGTCCGTCATCTGCTCGGATAAAACAGGAACCCTGACACAGAACCGCATGACCGTCGCTCACCTGTGGTTCGACAACATGATCCACGCTGCAGACACAACTGAGGACCAGTCAGGTGAGGAATCTGAGCTCAAGATCTTCATTAATTCCTCACAGTAAATAAATCATAACGACTTTATAAATGTTTTGTTTTTGTTTGTTTTTTAACCTGGGCAACTCAATTATTATTGGCACCCTTAACATGGCAAGAAAAAGATATACTACTGCATATAATAAACATTCTTCTAACAATATTTTTCTAGAATTGTTTTAAAGCCAAATGGAAATTATTGGCACCCCTAAAAAATTAAAGCATTAAAGGCATCTATTTATAATAATAATAATAATAATAATAATAATAATAATAATAATAATAATAATACCATCCTCCTTTGATGCTGTTATTATTTCTCTACAGTATTATTTGTAGGGGTGCCAATAATTTTAAAACCAGTGGGGTTTTTTTATGCTTGAAAAGATATTTTGGTAAAACAGTCTTCTGAGATACAGTACTGTGCAAAAGTCTTAGCCCCCCCCCCCATTTTTTTCATACAAACTTTGTTATAGATTTCTATTTTATGACTTCTACATTGGGCGGCACGGTGGTGTAGTGGTTAGTGCTGTCGCCTCACAGCAAGAAGGTCCGGGTTCGAGCCCCGTGGCCAGCGAGGGCCTTTCTGTGTGGAGTTTGCATGTTCTCCCCGTGTCCGCATGGGTTTCCTCCGGGTGCTCCGGTTTCTCCCACAGTCCAAAGACGTGCAGGTTAGGTTAACTGGTGACTCTAAATTGAGCGTAGGTGTGAATGTGAGTGTGAATGGTTGTCTGTGTCTATGTGTCAGCCCTGTGATGACCTGGCGACTTGTCCAGGGTGTACCCCGCCTTTCGCCCGTAGTCAGCCGGGATAGGCTCCAGCTTGCCTGCGACCCTGTAGAAGGATAAAGCGGCTAGAGATAATGAGATGAGATGAGACTTCTACATCATCGAGTCAAAACATTACAAAAGCATTTTAGAGTTCCAAACGTTTGTTTTTTTTTCCAGCACAAAATGAAATGTTACAGAAAAAAAAAGTTTGTATCTGAGCAGCATATTCCATAAAAGAGCAGTTTTCAGATGAAAAAAGAAAACATAATGAAGGCTGCTGGGTTTTGGTGTAAAATGAAGAAGTGAGTGTGACAGTCAAAGTGTCCAGAAGAACTGCGGCTGGTTCTGGAAGATGCTCAGGAAAACCTACAGATCATTTCTGCATAAAACTGCACTCACTGGACCTCAGACTACTATATTGTATTTGTTGTTTTGTTTTGTTTTGTTTTTTTTTAAGCAAAGGGTCGTCTCACACCAAATACTGCCTTTGTTTCATTTATTACGGCTTACTGATTACAGTTTATAGTATTTTTTTATATTGAAACATTTCATTTCATTATTTTTCAAGCCATTTTTGCTCGACAGCATTTCTTTCCATGTGCCTCAGACTTTTACACAGGACTGTATATTAATTAACTTCATTGAGGGTGCCAATAATTCTGGAGTGGACTTTAACTATAATAATCTCTCACTGTCTTATGTTTGTGTTTGTGCAGGTCAGAGTTTTGACCAGTCCTCGGAGACGTGGAGAGCACTAGGACGAATTGCAAGTCTGTGCAATCGGGCCTTTTTCAAACCCAATCAGGAGACGGTGCCGGTGCCCAAGGTGAGGAAGCGTCAGTGATGCCGGAGAAAATAGACTGTTATTTGGGTAGTACATTGAAGAGGAGTGATATAAATCGCACACTTCCACAAAACCAGGCTGTAAGAAATGGGAAAAGACGTTTTAGTCTTCTCGTTGAAGGTCGTATTCACAATCAGTGACATAATATTCATGTGAAGAAAGTTCTGTGTATTCGGAGTTGGGTTGAACAGCGGCTTAAGACTTCAAAGTTGCCAGATTTTTCTTGAGTACGAATATCTGAGACGGGGGGTTTTTCAGTGGTGACTAGTCCACCACCTTTAAACACAAACATTCACCTTTGTGTTTAAAGAAACAATCAGGGATAGAAAGTACAGACTGAAGAAGAACATGTTTGCTTTTACTATCAAATGTAATTTGATGTACATTAAAGACTAATACGATGATATGTGAAAGCTCTCACTGCGATGGTGAGAATTGAAATAAACATCTAATATTATTCTCTCCACATTCACTGGATATGAGCAATCACATGCTCTGATTGGCTACTCTACTACTAGGATATCAGCTCATATACTGTGAGTAGAGAAAAACAAAATGGCAGAGCGTATTGCTGAACCAACCGAGGACGGAATAAAAACTCTACTCGAAAACAAAACCCCAAAAAATACAAAAAAAGCAGGAAAATATAGAATAAAAGTATTTGATGGTAAGAAAGTGTCTTTTTTACATTTTTCAAGAATTATTATTATTATCACATTTTTCACAAATTGCTCCTGCCATTTTGCTGGTTTATTTACCTTCTAAGCGGAAATGATTTTGTCAAACATTTTGTATGAAGTTTTTATTTATCGAATTTGCAAAAAAATAAAAATAAAAATGCTCTGCTTCTCAAAATCCAGTGAATGTGGATAGAATAAAACAGTTATTACACTCAGTCTCGGCGCTACGTGCCTCATCAGCTATCAGCTCATGTCCGACTTGATTTTGTGGAATAACTGTTAAATATACCGTAGTGTACTATATTTCCAATATGTTGTGTCTCTGTTTTAGGAAAACTCCACCCACTTGTGTAACTCTCATGTCATTTCTTTCTGTAGTTACATCTGAGGCCTGAAACCTCGTGCACAATTTCAGTATTAAATCCTCACAATGTGCGTTTAACCCTTTTAGCAAGAGATGATCCATGAAACAGAAATAGTTTGAGTTCATTTTAAAATATTGAAAACATATTACTTTAATCCATATTCATGCTTGGTGATGAGTGTGCCTGCTTTTAACACTATGTGAAAAAAATTTCTGACCTTTATTCCGATCATGATCATAGCAAAGAAATTAGCTTTAGCTGAACTAATTAGCGGGCGGCACGGTGGTGTAGTGGTTAGCGATGTTGCCTCACAGCAAGAAGGTCCGGGTTCAAGCCCCGGGGCCGGCGAGGGCCTTTCTGTGCGGAGTTTGCATGTTCTCCCCGTGTCCGCGTGGGTTTCCTCCGGGTGCTCCGGTTTCCCCCACAGTCCAAAGACATGCAGGTTAGGTTAACTGGTGACTCTAAATTGAGCGTAGGTGTGAATGTGAGTGTGAATGGTTGTCTGTGTCTATGTGTCAGCCCTGTGATGACCTGGCGACTTGTCCAGGGTGTACCCCGCCTTTCACCCGTAGTCAGCTGGGATAGGATCCAGCTTGCCTGCGACCCTGTAGAACAGGATAAAGCGGCTACAGATAATGAGATGAGATGAACTAATTAGCAATTTGTAAGCATTGTTTTTCTACAAAATTCAGAAATTAATGACCTGGATGACAAGATGTTGATTATGAGACATGAATCTTTTTTTTATATGTATGTGTGTAAAATTGACTCCTACGTTGTACAGAGAGTAGTGGTGGGCGATGCCTCTGAGACAGCGCTGTTAAAGTTCACTGAGTTGACCATCGGAAACATCATCGACTACAGAGCACGATTCAAAAAGGTCTGTGAGGTGCCGTTCAACTCCACCAACAAGTTCCAGGTAAGATTACGATGAACTCTGGGAGGAAAGTTTGATTCTTTCTTTAGTCCTTTACCCAGTCTGTCACGGTTACCAGATCTGTATGAACCGAAATGGAAAATATTCCCCTTCAAGTCCTCAAAAAATATTTTGTATTATTATACATATAGGACGCTTTTTTGATGGAATAAAAACGTGTTCTATTCCTTTCTAGTGGGTTTCATTAATTTGGCTTTATAGCATGCAATATTGTTAGCATATTGTTGATCCTACATGCATTACATCACTCGAACCAATGGAGAACGAGCGTTTAATACGGTTTTTGATATTGCATGCTTGTCAAGACAGCATGACATCACACATTGAAGATGTAAAACTTCCGCGCTAGCGAGCGACTGGGACAATTTGCAAACAAACATGGCCGCCAGGTTTGCTTTGTTAAAAAAGATTTTGAGAGAATTTTGAAAGAGAAAGACGCGTTGAACACCAGAAAGGGATGTGTATGTATAATAATAATAATAATAATAATAATAATAATAATAATAATATTGGCTGGCTTTTTTTTCATGGTCTATCAGATATATTCCATTCAGCTACTCATCTTTGACTTGTTCAGTATCATACTAGCTGAATGGAATATATCTGATATACCACTCAACACCGGCCAATATTATTTAAATATATAATGTATAATATATTTAAAACACAATTCCCCAAATCGTTATTTCGTCAAAGTCCTAAAATGGTCTCATGTTGTCCTAAAAAAAAATAGCTACTAAATCACTGTTTCCATGGCAGCGTATGTTTATGAAAATTTTGGGATCAGTTTGAGATCAGATTTGCTTTTGAATGTGAAGTAAGGCCTGAAACATGCTGTTATCATACAGTAAAATCATGAATTACAGGCTGGTGTGAGTGAGCTGGATTGCTCGAAACACCTGAAGTTGGTTATTTTCCATGAACAGCAGTGTTTTATTCCGGTTATACTACAGCAAGTTACCAGTTATTACTGTTTGTAACTGTTCTGATGTGTTATAGCAGCTGTAAACAGTCGTTCCCTCACGAGCCCGTACACGCCCCTGTGAATGAGCTGTAGAAATGATAATGTCTTACAACAAGAGTTGCATTACTGCTGTAGAAAATTAGTTTCCTGATGACAATCCAGAACACACTGGGCTGTCCTCCTTTCAGTCCCTGGCGTCCCTTTGGGTTCCTTGTCCACACGGGACATTTGGAGTTATACCTCAAATATCCACCTTTCTATTGCACCACTTCAAATACAGCACATCTAGCACATCTTTTCCCCCCAATTCTCTGTCTCACTGTCGCCCCCTTGCTGTGTCCAGCTGTCAATACACGAGCTGGAGGACCCGCTGGACCTGCGCTACCTGCTGGTGATGAAGGGAGCGCCAGAGAGGATCCTGGACCGCTGCTCCACCATCCTGATTAAGGGTCAGGAGCTGCCGCTGGACGAGCAGTGGAAAGAAGCCTTCCAGACCGCGTACATGGACCTGGGAGGACTGGGAGAGAGAGTGCTGGGTAAGAGGGCACGGGATGCCATGTTCGCTCTCAGGGTTCACATTCATGCAGTTTGGTCCTGTAAAACAAAAAGGTGTTATTTCACCTCACTTTATATACTGTTAGAAATATACTAATTATCTTGTTAATAACTCATATAACAATAACAACAACATATACGGAATTATTTAAGGTACATTTTATAGTTATTCTTCTATTCTTGAGTCCTGGGTATGACTTTAAACTGCAACTGGTAGTAAGTCTCAGGTCTGGGTGACTTCATGTTAAAACTGTTAATGTTATAGTCATGCTGTCTGTTGTTGCCCAAATGAGGATGGGTTCCCTTTTGAGTCTGGTTCCTCTCGAGGTTTCTTCTTTATGTCGTCTGAGGGAGTTTTTCCTCACCACCGTCGCCACAGGCTTCATCATTGGGGATGGATTAGGGATAAAATTAGCTCGTTTAAAGTCGTTCAAATTCTGTAAAGCTGCTTTGCGACAATGTTTATTGTTAAAAGCGCTATACAAATAAATTGACTTGACTTGACTACCAGATGAATAGAAACAGCCCTGACTGTTGAGCTCAAATTTCCACACACAGAGACACCATTAATAATTTTAGCATACAGTAAATAGGATTAAAATGAATAAATCAATAAGATGAATAATAATGGTGTAGTGGTTAGCGCTGTCACCTCACAGCAAGAAGGTCCAGGTTCGAGCCCCGTGGCCGGCGAGGGCCTTTCTGTGCGGAGTTTGCATGTTCTCCTCGTGTCCGCGTGGGTTTCCTCCGGGTGCTCCGGTTTCCCCCACAGTCCAAAGACATGCAGGTTAGGTTAACTGGTGACTCTAAATTGAGCGTAGGTGTGAATGTGAGTGTGAATGGCTGTCTGTGTCTATGTGTCAGCCCTGTGATGACCTGGCGACTTGTCCAGGGTGTACCCCGCCTTTCGCCCGTAGTCAGCTGGGATAGGCTCCAGCTTGCCTGCAACCCTGTAGAACAGGATAAAGCAGCTAGAGATAATGAGATGAGATGAGATGAATAATAAGAATAATAACATGGATAATCAAATTTCACACACACACACGCACTCACCAGCCACTTTAATAGTAACTTGTTGATTCTAAGATCCCTGTTCTTGGCTGCAGGAGTGGAACCCAATGTGTTCTTCTGCTGTTGCATGCTGAGATGCTTTTCTGCTCACCACGGTTGTAAAGAGTTACTATACCTGATATGAGTTACTATATCCTTCCTGGCAAAAAAGTTCAAACCAATCCGGCCATTTTCCTCCACCCCTCTCTTATCAAC
The DNA here is from genome assembly GCF_027579695.1 of Neoarius graeffei. NCBI lineage: Eukaryota > Metazoa > Chordata > Actinopteri > Siluriformes > Ariidae > Neoarius > Neoarius graeffei. Next base: position 64,979,964 of record NC_083587.1, read on the forward strand.
AAGGCGTTTGTTTCCACCCACAGAACTGTCGCTCACTTACTCACTCGATGTTTGTTTTTTGTTTTCCGCGCCATTCTGTGTAAACTCTACAGACTGTTGTGTGTGAAAACCCCAGGAGGAGATCAGCAGTTTCTGAAATACTCAAACCAAAAACACTCATCTGGCTCAAACCAACACCCATACCACAGTGAAAGAAAGAAAGTCACACTTCACTGTGAGATCACAGTTTTTCCCGTTCTGGTGTTTGAACATCATGAATATTAATTAGCTCAAGCTCTTGATTTGTATCTGCGTGATTTGATTTCATCGTGCTGCTGGGTGAAAGTGATTTAACTTCTTAAGGGCATTCAGGAATGTTTTAATTCCATGGAATTCTCAAATAGGTTAAAAATGATGTTTTTGGAACCTGCTGCATTTTTGTTCAGGTTTCTGCCACTTGTACCTGAATGACAAAGAGTTTCCTCGTGGCTACAACTTCGACCCAGATGAAATGAACTTCACCACGTCTGGACTTTGCTTCTCTGGCCTCATCTCCATGATCGACCCTCCTCGTGCCACTGTCCCTGACGCTGTGATGAAATGTCGTACGGCTGGCATCCGAGTAAGTTCTGGATCAGTTCTGTGTCATAATTTCACAGTTAATGTTAAAAATATAACTTCGGCTGAGAAATAACCTGGACTGTGATTTGAGTCACGACAACCTCGGTTTATACTGTAATATTTAAATTGATTACATTAAATTGAAATTTTAATTAATTTAAGAAATATAATAAGTAAATGTAATACGTTTTACTTTATTTTTTATTAATTATAATTTATTTATTAATTTGTATTCAATTAGAAATGTATTATGTATTATATATAATACATTATATATGATTAAATGCATGAATAAATCAACATTGTCTTAATTTATATTAATAATAATATTTTTATACAAATATTAATAATACAATACAAATACTGTATTTTAAAATAATACAAATACTGTATATTATATATGTAATATATTTTTTTCAAATTAAATAATTAAAAAAAAAATTAACAAAATGCATTTTAACAATATTATTTTACATACAGTATATAACAATAAATATCATCAATATAGATTTATATAGATATATAGTATAAATATAGTCTATAATATGCAGTACTATATAAATAATATACAATACTAGTATAATATATATACTATGATATAAATTTAGTCTATAATGTACAGTATATAACCATAAATAAAATATTTACTACTAACTAATATAATACTTTGATTTGCAGGTCGTCATGGTTACCGGCGACCATCCCATCACGGCGAAGGCGATCGCTGCGAACGTGGGCATCATATCAGAGGGCAGTGAGACGGTAGAGGACATCGCCAACAGACTGCGCATCCCTGTGGAGCAGGTGAAGAAAAGGTGAAGCGCGTTTATAACTGTTCATAAACACATCATAGACGTCACGCCACCCATCACACCAATGCACTGTGCACCTCTAAAGCCAAAGACTATTAAACTATAAAGTGTAAAACATTCCAGGACTTTCTTCTTTACAAGTCACAGCTGTTTATAGTCAAGTCCAAAATTATTGGCACCCTTGATTAAAATTGACAATGAATATACCGTATAACATGAGTAGCACCTGTCCTGAGTGATATTAGAAGCTGTACAGATGCTGTATAGTTTTATTCTAAGAGTAGTGCAATTTCCTTTGGAAAAAAAAAAGCTCATTTGAAAAGTATTGGCACCCACAATGAAGCATCTTCTGGAGTGATTACACTCTCAGAAAATAAAATACATTATTGTACCTTTAGGGGTACAATGGCTTGTCACTGGATCAGTACCCTCTAAGATACTTATTTGTACCTTTTTATATACTGTTTGGGAACACACACACACACACACACACACACACACATATATATACCTTTTTGGCCCTAAAAAAGGTACACATAGTTACCTTGAGGTCCAATAATGAACTCTTGGGGGTACATTAGTGTAGCGTGTACCTTGGGGACAGATATGGACTCCTACTGTACCACTATATCTAGCAGTGTAACAGCGCTCTGTAATCTGATGAGCTTGTGGAAGATCTTTGAGCATCTTTATTATATTCTGAGGTTCGTGCATGTGGATGCCCTCTTCAATTCTCACCACAAGTCAGGTTCCAAAACTTGTGTCTAGTTTCTGCACGTTCTCTTGAAGGGTGCCGATAATTCTGAAAATCTAGCATTTGATTTCACAGCTTTGTTCATCTAGTAGCTCTGAGTTATGAGTCCTACTGGAACGCTGGTGTTGGAAGTAGGTGTAACATTGGCGATAAAGCTAGCTAAAGTTAGCTAAAGCTCGCTAAAGTTAGCAGTCATCCTCACGGCTTTCGTTGTGATTCTTTGTTCGTCAGAGACGCTCGTGCTTGTGTTATTAACGGAGGTCAGCTGAAGGACATGACCAGCGACGAGTTAGATGAAGCTCTGAGGAATCACCCAGAGATGGTGTTCGCCCGAACATCTCCCCAGCAGAAGCTCATCATCGTGGAGAGCTGCCAGCGTCTGGTGAGATGCTAGTCCATGAAACACAGTAGATCAACAATTAATACCGATATCAGTAACTGATAAGGAAAGCAAAACATTGAAAAAAGCAAACAAATAAATAATCCTGAGATTCCTTTTGTCTAGCTTGATGAAAGTTCTCGCATTCTAGCACCTCTATCCAACCAATCAGGAAAAGAGGGCGTGTCTACCGACTTGTCAATCAGTGTTGGAATCCTATTGGCCACAACGTAGGGTGTATGCTACATAAACATGACACATTTCTGAAATATTACAACTATCATGGGAGCTTTTTCAATATTTTTAATAACTATATTTGATGTAAAAATTTCTGGACCGAATCTTTAAAACTGCACAAAATGTACATATTTAAATAATTTTTTTCCGTCTTTCTAAGTCTTGAGTAATTTATATTTACAGATATTTTTATCCGCAACTTTTTTCACCAGTTTGTTGGCACTCATATGATCATGATGCAGCTTGTACGGTATATCGTAGAAATATTATCGTGATATCATGTTTCTTTTTAATCGCCCATCTCTAACAGAGTGTCGAAGTCATTATGTTCTACCCTATGTAGTGCACGTAAGTAGACATGAGAAGGGATTCAACCTTTCTTCATGTACGATGATGTGTTTAAACCTTCATCCTTCTTCAAACAAGAAGGATGTGTGTGTGTGTGTGTGTGTGTGTGTGTGTGTGTGTGTGTGTGTGTGTGTGTGTGTGTGTGTGTGTGTGTGTGTGTGTGTTTATGCAGTGTCATGGACAACCTGAAAAATATTTTTTGTGTGAACAAAAATAATTTACACCACTTTTATAAAATTAAAGGGACGGAAATGTCGACATAGTGCTCAGTTTCAGGTCTCTGGGTTTGGGTTCATGAACAGAAATAACTTTCAATGCCACCAATAAGGAATTTAATGTACAACACCTACAAGAGGAGATCATGCCATAACCTGGTGCATCCCAGAATTCCCAATCAAGTTACATCCTTCAGTTCTCTTCACCTGTGCATCCTCTTTAGGACACAACACAGAGATAAACTGTTAATTTTTTCATGAGTTCCATGAATACTGACAATATTGTAATACCAGGATAGAATGGACAGCAGTGTATAATAAATAATAAATACTGTTCATGTCTCTACATCCAGTTAAAACAAAGTCACGACACATTATCTTACTTGTGTAAATGTAATAAATGATGAAGTAAGGTCTGTTGATGTAAATGTAAGTGTATAAGTGAATTTCCCTGACAGGGCTCCATCGTGGCAGTAACAGGAGACGGAGTAAACGATTCCCCGGCTCTGAAGAAGGCAGATATCGGTATTGCGATGGGCATTGCTGGCTCTGACGCTGCTAAAAATGCTGCAGATATGATCCTCCTGGACGACAACTTCGCCTCTATCGTAACTGGAGTGGAACAGGGTGGGTCAAAGCAAAACAAAAAACAAAAAAAACTTTAAATAAATAAAAATACAACTTTTATGATTTAAAATGGCTTGTATTTCAAACAGTAGCTACACAGTAATTTTATATATATATATATATATATATATATATATATATATATATATATATATATATATATATATACACAGTGGTATGCAAAAGTTTGGGCACCCCTGGTCAAAATTGCTGTTACTGTGAACAGTTAAGCAAGTTGAAGATGAAATGATCTCCAAAAGGCATAAAGTTAAAGACGACTCATTCCCTTTATATTTTAAGCAAACAATTTTTTTTATTTTCATCTTTTACATTTTCTAAATGACAAAAAAGGAAAAGGGCCCAAAGCAAAAGTTTGGGCACCCTGCATGGTCACTACCTAGTAACACCCCCTTTGGCAAGTATCACAGCTTGTAAACACTTTTTATAGCCAGCTAATAATCTTTCAGTTCTTACCTGGGGCATTTTCACACATTCGTCCTTGCGAAAGGCTTCCAGTTCTACAAGTTTCTTGGGCTGTCTTGCATGCACTGCTCTTTTGAGATCTATCCACAGATTTTCAATGATGTTTAGGTCAGGGGACTGTGAGGGCCTGGGCAAAACCTTCAGCTTGGGCCTCTTGAGGGATTCCATTGTAGATTTTGAGGTGTGTTTTGGATCATCGTCTTATTGTAGGACCCGTCCTCTTTTTAACTTCAACTTTTTTACAGATGGTGTGATGTTTGCTGGTATTTATTCGAATCCATGCTTCCCTCGACCAATGAAATGTGCCCTGTGCCACTGGCTGCAACACAACCCCAAAGCACGATCGATCCACACCCATGCTTCAGAGTTGGAGAGGTGTTCTTTTCTTGGAATTTGGCCCCCTTTTTTCTCCAAACATACCTTTGCACATTGTGGCCAAAAAGTTCTATTTTGATTTCATCAGTCCACAGGACTTGTTTCCAAAATGCATCAGGCTTATTTAGATGTTCGTTTGCAAACTTCAGACGCTGAATTTTGTGGCTAGGACGCAGGAAAGGTTTTCTTCTGATGACTCTCCCATGAAGGTCATATTTATTCAGGTGTCGCTGCATAGTAGAACAGTGCACCACCACTCCAGGGTCTGCTAAATCTTTCTGAAGGTCTTTTGCAGTCAAACAGGGGTTTTTATTTGCCTTTCTAGCAATCCAACAAGCAGTTCTTTCAGAAAGTTTTCTTCATCTTCCAGACCTCACCTTGATCTCCACTGTTTCTGTTAACTGCCATTTCTTAATAACATTACAGTCTGAGGAAACAGCTACCTGAAAACACTTTGCTACGTTCTTGTAGCCTTCTCCTGCTTTGTGAGCATCAATTATTTTATTATTCAGAATGCGAGGGAGTTGCTTAGAGGAGCCCATGGCTGTTGATTTTAGGGACAAGTTTGAGGAGTCAGAGAATTTATACAGCTTTGAAATCTGCATCATCTGACCTTTCCTAACGAAGAATTTGAACAAGCCACAGCTCAATAAGCTAATTAAGGTCTGGAACCTTGGGAAAAGTTACCTGAGAACTCAAATGTATTGGGGTGCCCAAACTTTCGCATGGTGTTCCTTTTTTTTCACTCTCCAATTGTACAAAACAAAAATAATACACAAATCTTGCAGAAAATGCTGAAAAGAAATGTGTCATCTTTACCTTTATGCCTTTTGGTGATCAGTTCATCTTCTGCTCACTTAACTATTCACAGTAACAGACATTTTCAGTAAGGGTGCCCAAACTTTTGCATGCCACTATATATATATATATATATATATATATATATATATATATATATATATATATATATATAAAGAAAATTGTGAGTTGCAAGTACAATGTGATGGAAATGTGAATCATAGCAAGTTATAATAATTAAAAAAGAACAACATAATGATGTTTCACACTCCTATGGAAGTGTATTGCTGCCATAACAGAAAAAAAAAATCAGTACCCCATAATAATGTGAAAAGTTTATTGTTATAACAATAAATTATCACACTTTAATGTGAAATGTTTCACATAATAACGTGAAAAACATACTGTTATAACAATAAACTTTTCACATTATTATGTGATACTGATTTTTTTTTTCTGGTGTGGTAGCAATACACTTCCATACATTCCTTTACAAGGAAGCATGTTTATTTTATTGATTTGTACTAAATCATTAAAGCAAAATGTTTATAATTTGCTTGTTTATAGGCTTTACACTTGTCAGTCAGTACAGTATGTTTGGAAGAATAGAATTATTTTGATTCCAAAATTGGTGGAAAAACAGGCCACTAAACTGGAGTGAGTTAAATTAATGAATTTAGGATAGAAACAGAAATTTAAAAAAAATTGTTCATTATATTTTAACATGATTTTACATTCATTATATTATTCTTATTTTATTGAATTAAATAATAACTTATTTTACACATTTAATGTATTTAATTTTTTATATTATCAATTATTTATACAGAATTAATAATATATTTTTATTATATAATATGGGTTTAATTATTTTAATTATTTATTTAAGTATTTAATTTACAAACATAATAATTATATTAAATTATATTATGTTACATATAATACAATTATATTAGGTATTTATGTATGTATTTATTTATTTATAATGCAGCTTATGCAGATCCTGGATCTTTCTTCCTATATATCGATTGTATATTAGAAATTTAATTTATACCTAATGCATTTAACAGTTATTCCATGAAATCGAGTCGTACATGAACTGATAAGTGATGAAGCTCATAGCACCGAGTTGGCTATAAGCCGTGTATGATGAAATTGAGTGTAATAACTGTTTTATTCTATCCACATTCCCTGGATTTTGAGAAACGGAGCATTTTTATTTTTATTTTTTGCAAATTCAATAAATAAAAACTTTGTACAAAATGTCCGACAAAATCATTTCCGCTTAGAATGCAAACAAACCAGCGAAATGACAGGAGCAATTTGTGAAACATGAGATAATAATAATAATCATTCTTGAAAAATTAAAAAAAAGATACATTCTTACCATCAAATACTTTTATTCCATATTTTGTTGCTTTTTTTTGTATTTTTTGGGGTTTTGTTTTCGAGTAGAGTTTTTATTCTGTCCTCGGTTAGTTCAGCAACACGCTCCACCATTTTGTTTTTCTCTACTCACGGTATAGACCCCTTTCACATGACGTCACCGCGCCGCGAGATTTTGTTAGGCGCCATATTGGAAGACCAAGTACATGCACTCACAATATAAAACAAAGTACGAGCGAGAGTAAAGTGACACGATGGCTGATAATTCGGGTTATGTGAGTACATTACCAGCTGCAGAAAGGGCACGGTATGTGGAGAAACTGGCTGTGATTGATGGGTTTGACCCATATGATAAGACTCGCGGCAAGGGAGAATGGAAACATAAGGAGGACCGGACGCCAATTCTGCCATCTGTTTGCTACCCAGACATTGTAAACTATTTGTTGTTTACACCCAGTGCCTACACTCAGTGTTCGAACTATGCCGATATTTTCGGGGGGCCCCTTTTTTCCCTTGGGGGTGTGTGTGCTTGCGCTTGTCTCGGAGCGCGGATCTCCAAACACATGAGAAGCCTATCTTACGCACATATCATGCGGACTCCACACACGCATCGCGTCTGAAGTCATAACTCATCAGGGGAAATCGTGTCCGCATTGGCATGTTCAAAAAACAACCTTGCGTCAACAATGATACCACACGCAAGAAAAAAAAACAGTCAGGCTACTCAACAACCAACCTGGCAGCAGCGAGCAAGCCCCAAACCATCCTAAATTATTATTATTATTATTATTAAATTGTAGAAGTCTGGGAGGCTTGCTCCTCATACAGTTATCAACTTGAGGCCACTTTAGCATGTTTTAAATCTGAATTTCTTGCGTTTGCTTACCTCAAAGTGTCCGCAGATCATGCACAGACTTATCCATTATATCCACAGTTTTTTGCCAAGTCTCACACAGGTTTCTTTCAAGTCTACTGTTGGGCCAATAAATCATAAATAAAACAGCTCAGATTTGTTTGTTTAAGTCGTTTGCCACTCCACTTTATTCTCGTGGGTTCACATACCGCTGCCGTTATTATCCCCTTATTGGTCTTCCAAAATGGCGCAGGGTCTGTTTACTTCCGGTTTCGGGTGACGTCAGTGAAAGGGGTCTATATGAGCTGATATCCTAGTAGTAGAGTAGCCAATCAGAGCACACAATTTCTCATATCCAGTGAATGTAGCTTAGAATAATATTATATATTTATGCCACTCTTGATTACTGAAAGTAAAGACCTTCACGTTTTCACTCTTTCTTCTCCGTAGGTCGGCTTATCTTTGATAACCTGAAGAAATCCATCGCCTACACTCTGACGAAGAACATTCCAGAACTGACTCCATACCTCATCTACATCACGGTCAGCGTGCCCCTGCCTCTGGGCTGCATCACCATCCTCTTCATCGAGCTCGCCACGGATATCGTAAGTGTGCACCATCACCATCATTTCACTCGTGACATAAAAATCCTGCATGTTTCTCTCTGACGTCTGCTGTCTCTCAGTACCCCTCAGTGTCCCTGGCCTATGAGAAAGCCGAGAGCGACATCATGCATCTCAAACCCAGGAACCCACGCAGGGACCGGCTGGTGAACGAAGCCCTCGCCGCCTACTCTTACTTTCAGATCGGTATAACATTAGGCTTATAATATTAGGACTGATTTTATTTATTTTAATGTGCCTGTGTTTATCAATAAGAGCTCCGTTTCCTGTCTTCAGGAGCGATCCAGTCTTTCGCAGGATTCACAGATTACTTCACGGCGATGGCTCAGGAGGGCTGGTACCCTCTGCTGTGTGTGGGCCTTCGCTCTTATTGGGAAAACGTCACACTGCAGGACCTACAGGACAGCTACGGACAGGAATGGGTTGGTCCGAACAAGATTATTCTAAATATGAACTTAATCCTTTGGGTCAATTATTTAAATATCCACTAAAAATTGGACCATCTTGAAATGTTTTTCTAACATCAAGCTTACAAGGCAAAGCATAGCAAATGTATTTATGGAGCATATTTCATACACAAAGTTCTTTACCAAGTAGCTAAAAACAAAATAATAATAATAATAATAATAAGGAAGAAACAGGACACAAAATAGATATACATCCAATTTATGCATAATTTAAAACAAGTACAAATTGTTGCAAGATGTTTAACCCTTTGATGCAAAACATATGCACACCCCTTCTGATGCACAACATGGGTCAAAAATGACCCGCATTCATTTTCCAGGTTATTTCATGCTGACTGAGTTTTTCTTTGCTCTATCTTTTGAAATCAATTTATTTTATGATTGAATATTCCAAGTATTCTTTAAATATCTTGTTTTTAATTACCACAAATCATTAATTTAATTTTTTCTTTCCTACTTTATGAACAAAAATACTGTTTATATTACTACACATGGGTCATCCAAGTGTGATTTAAAATTAAATGTCTTAATACTATAATAATAATTTGTTTCAAGTAATTACTTTAGCAGTGAATGGGGCCAGTTATTTATTTATTAACTATGTAGTTAGCTAAGCCAACTACAATAAAATTAGCTAACTAAAGTAGAATATGTCGACAGCTCGGTAGCTAATAGTAATTACTTGTAACTTTCTGACAAGTAATCTACTCACTCTCAAGGTAACCTAAATATCATCAATTTTTTTCTAAGGTAATGTTAGAACAATTGAAAAACATTACTTCCATGTATGAGATGGGCAAAGGGCGCTGTGCTGAGCTGTGAAATGTCTGACACAAGCACAATTCACAGTTCCCACCAAACGCTGGAGTAAATGCATGCGGGTCGGTTCTGACCCATGTGTGTAAACTTGATGTAGAATTACAAAAGCTGTGCTTGTTCATAACTTAAGAAAGGAAAAATAAAAATGATGATTTGTGCTAAACAAAAACAAGATATTTACTGCATATTTGGAAAAGTAAATGACAAAATGAATTTATTTCAAAAGTATATCATAGAAACACTCAGCCGTACATGAAATAACCTGGAAAATGAACGCAGGTCGTTTTTGACCCATGTTGTGCATTAGAAGGGTAGTGATACAAAAAGGGTTTTTATTCAAAAAGTAAGAAAGGAAAAAATAAAATAAGGATGTATGATGATCAAAAACAAGCTAATTGAGGAATACCTTGAATACTGAATGATGGGATTAATTTATTGCAAAGATATAGAAGATAAAAACTCAGCCGGGTCACTTTTGACCAATGTTTTGCATCAAAGGGGTAAAAGACACAGGAAGGATCATCTTTAGATTATTTCACGTGAAGGAGATGTTTTGGTGAAAGTGTACATGGTTTCACTTTCAGTCACTTTCCCATTCACACCTCCACACACACCTTCCATCAGTATGATCCACCACCAAGCATGTGAAGAGTTTGTTCCATAAAAGTTGCTGATATCACAAGGAACTCAGAGTAGATATGATCAATAAGATATTTTGGTTGTAGGATAAGTTCGAATTCCACCAATTCAAACAGACCTGTCCATTCTCTCTCCCCTGTCACTCACAGTAACCCTCGCCAATCGTAGGCATCTCTGAGCTCATGTATGCAGAAGAGGGTTGATAGCACTTTCCTCTGAGTGTTACGCAGCATTTCTATTTTAAAGCGTCACTTCTATATCAAATTAATTTCCACTCTGTTACACCTGAAAGAGTCATTTGTCCTGTAACGAGTGTCCAGATTTTATTATCAAGCTAAAGCTGCAAATAAAATGTATCTATGTACATATGACATACTGCTGTAGAGCAATTCCAGCGTTATGGACGTGACACTTGAACTCAAAATGGCAACAAATGACCCAGTGCATGTTTTATTGTCTCCCAGTATTTAAACAGGTGTTGCATATTTTAAGGCTGTACCATACTGGAGAAGTGATAGAACAAGAACAATTCCCATAGTACATCTAGGGCATGCCAGAAAACGCCAATAAAAGATGCGTTATGGATGTGACAGAAAAAGTATCACTTTTCTTGGGTGACTGTACATTTTTATCAAACTCTGTGAAATTGTAAACCTAATGTCGAAATGGAGATATCCATTTGATAGAGGGGTCCAAGGTGAATATTAAAAAATCTTTGTTTAAAATATTTTGTATTTCATGCAGAGTTTCGGAAGGAAAAGTCAGCGTTATGGATGTGACGAAATTCCGTTATGGATGTGACGCGTCTGAAATAGACATGGCATATGTTTAGAAAATCAGCAATTTAACCACCATAACCCTTTGAAAAACTCTCTAAATATCAGCTAAAACTATCAAAGTTCTTAAATAATATTTAGGATGGCTATTGTTTTGCTGTTTTGTGGATTTTAGCATACATTTCTGTGGCTTGTGGCAATAATATAGAATTGTACATGATCAAAGTTGATTTTAGCTTGGGGTTTACATTATAAGAAAGAAAGACTGACAGTGACATATTAGGTTGGTTACAAATTGGTTCAACTTATTCACATCTGTAAAATACAGGCCTAGGTGATATCTCTGGGAGTGGTTTTGATGCATTACATGTTGCTTTATTTTTGCATGGTGAGGTTGACATTTACATGGAATTGCCCTGTAATCAATCTCAAACATTTTATCAGTCATTACATATCCTATATATTCGAGACAATAAAAAGTGGAAACAAAAATGCACTGGCTAATCGAAATGATCTTAAAGGAACATGTCGCTTTTGTTTTCTTTGACAGACATTCAGTCAGCGTCTGTATCAGGAGTACACCTGCTACACCGTCTTCTTTGTCAGTATTGAAGTCTGCCAGATTGCTGATTGCTTAATCAGGAAAACTCGCCGACTGTCTTGCTTCCAGCAGGGCTTCTTCAGGTTTGTGAGTTACACATGCACCGAAAGCAAAGCGTCAGCCCACATGTACTACTAGTCATTATCTGGAATGACTGCTGCATGCTCACACAGCTATATCTTAACCTACTGTAGAGGTCAATATCCACCTGGTACCAATAATAACACCACAAACAGAGAAAATATTATCCATATTCAATTCTAGATCAGTCTCCCAGCAATCCTCAGTTTTTACTCATGCTTTTGCTGCTGGATGTCACTAAAATAATGAGGGACATTGTGGTGTCACATGTAGAGTTACTCTTATCGCTCTGAAGTTGGTTATTTTATGAAAACAGCATGTCCTGAAGCTGGGCTGCCAACTCTCACGCAATGAGCGTGAGACACACGCATTTGACTGTCTTCACATGCTCACACGCCATACCTCCGATTTCTCACGCTAGAAAAAAATCTAGTTTATCTATCTGATCTAGGCTACCCATTGCATCGCGCCAACCGCTTGTGATCGATCAATTACGCCTTACGCACGGCTAAACAGGCAGAGAGGTGTTCCCTTCTGTACACACTCCCCTATGGTAGGTGGCGCATCTAATGATGCTGCACTCGCCGGAAGTTGGATAATTGCCTACCGTCAATTTAGAGGAAGAGGAGGGAGAAGAAGGTATCCGAGTTGAAGACGGGTGTCTCAGACAGGTTTGTACATATGCACGCCAATGTGTGGTGTTACTGGCGTAATTATGAACTTATATAAAGTTTCTTAATCGTTTTAGCCTATAAGTGTTGTGAGGATATTTAATGCCATATCGAGAGCTGTGTACTAGGCATGCTAAATCATTATAGGCCTACTGCCGTGCCACAGCCTCTATCTTCCCCAACAAGCAGCACGGGAGAGCACCTCCTTAGCACACAGTTATTAAGGCGCATTTTTAGTTTGTTTACTGTATGTTATCATACTTTATGACTTTATTTGAAGCCATACTGGAAATGTTGTAAAATAAAGCAAGTAAGAGATATTACAAATGCAAGAAGAGCCATTAGCCACCATACCTATTGTTTATTTACAGGGTATTTATTTTTAATTATTTATGATGTATGTAATTGCTCAGTTAAAGTAAATAAAGCATGGTCACCTGTAATATCAAAGAACCTGAACTTGTGAATAATTAAAAAAAAAAGACAGAGAAGAATATACTGAGGAGACAGGGTTTCAAAGAGGGCAAGACAGGTAGAGAATATTTGTCAGATAACAGGCCCTGACGAATGCTCTATTACTAATAAGAAACATAGATAAGAAATAAATTAATAAGAAATATATTAATATAGCTTATTTAAGTATGACCAAAATTTTTAAGCCCAACTTTGTGTGCACATTCCCACCTATGGCCAAGGTTCAGCTTTTTGTGTTTCAATACTGTTCAAACTTAATCATTGTAATGTTTCTTGTAGCACATGCACATTTTGCTTACTGTTTAAGCATTTTATTTGTTCTTTTGCTGTTGATATTTTTCCCCATGCCAATCTTCTGCTGAACCCAGGGGTGGGGAAAGCCCTTAAATGCCCCCCCCCCCGCCCCCCCCCCCCCCATTGTCCATCTCCAGCTGGACGACCCACAAACAAAACACCAGAATGCAGGGGGACAAGTGAATATCAAACTGAATACAAAATTCCCACTTACTGCGTGGTGTGCGGAAAAATTTTGCTGTCGACCCCCCCCCCCCCCCCCCCCCAAAAAAAATGTCACTCCAAGGAATTTTGAAAAGTTGGCAGCCCTGCCTGAAGTGTTTTATTCTTCTTATACCAGGACAATTTACTGACGATAAAATACATTCATTTTATTTATCCAACAATGACACATCATACTTTTATTTAATCCATATTTATTTCCATTTAATGGTGTGGAATATCTGTGAAACAGTTTAGTTCTTGTTCTCACTTATGTTATAGCAGCTATAAACAGTCGTTCCCTCACCAGCCTCTCTTTATTCTCTCTTTTAAAAAAAACAAACAGCTTGTCATGTTACAGAGAAGCTTCTATGCATCATCTAATCTGTGGTGGGCTTCCCAAAAGGCTCTTAACGCTAAGAGCATCTTAACTTGGAGAGACAGCATTCATTGTGCTGCTCGCTCTACCATTTAATGATGATCTTTGTGCTGCGATGCTTTTGAGGAAACACAGGCCTGTCCTGAAAACTTGAAGTTTTCAGCTTGATTTCTGACTTTTGTAAAGCACTGACACTGGAGACTCCTTTCATAAATGTTAAATAAACACAGTCCTCCTTTTGAGAAGATTTCACCATGTCAACAATGACATGTTTTTTAATCCATTTATGTGGAACGCCTGCTGTACAACTGCCTGTGAATGAGCTGTGACTCGTGAAACAACGAATTAGAACGTTAAAGCTAGACGGCCTTTCGATTTCATGAAATCAGTGAAATTTAGTTCCCTCTGAAATGTGGTGATTGTGATATCTGTTTATTTCTGTAATATCTCACAAAATATCAGGCCATTCTGTGGCTGGGAAGTTATTTAATTTGAGGGGATTAAAGCAAATAATGTGCATGAAATCGCTCGCTTTGCGCAGTCAAGCAGACAGAGGAAGTCCGTGTGCGCATGCGCAGGTTTAGCTTCTTCTTCTTCTTTTGGGTTTTACGGCAGCTGGCATCCACAGTGTTGCATTACTGCCACCTACAGGTTTCCCTTTGAGCGTGCACTGACAGTTCCATCATTCTGTCGCTAAACAAACAGCTGATCACACCGAGGTGCTCGCTGAGCGCCCATATTTATTAGTTTGGTCCTGTGTTTCCTTTCCTTCGTATATAACATAACGTTTTTTCTTCTTGCTTTCCGTTACTGTAGTCGCTCTTTCACATTTCACTCACGTCCTCCATTTTTCTCTCCTGTTTCAAATTTGTATCCCACAATGCCTTGCGCGAATAGGGAAACCCCACCACGTGATGCATGGCGTAGTATCTTGAATTGGGTCATGGTGAAGCAGGAAAAAATCGTGGAGAATTTAGGGCTACATGATCCTAAATTCATTAATTGTTCTATTTTTTTTAAACTAATAAAATTGGAAGTCTGTCATTTGAATTCTGTAGCTTTCAGTCACTAAACAGAAGTAATTGGGTGTTGGGAAAATTCTTTTTATGACCTACACTTGAAAAATCTGAAAGGCCGTCTACCTTTAAGATAAACCCATGGTTTGTAGCTGCACGTCAGAGCTGCTGAGATATTATGATTATATTATGGTTATATTATTATGATAATGTTATTTATTTATTTATTTATTTATTTTCATGCAGAAACCGGGTGCTTGTGAGTGCAATAATCTTCCAGCTGTGTCTCGGTAACTTGTTGTGTTACTGCCCAGGGATGCCGAACATCTTCAACTTCATGCCTATCAGGTAGTTTACGGTTTTCCCTCAGCATTACTGATATTGTCTGCATTCTCATAGTACATAATAATACGTGTACATGTGATGGAATGTCAACAAACAGTGATTCATAAATCATATGTCTGTTCTGTCTTCATTCCAGGGCGCAGTGGTGGTTTGTACCGCTGCCATACGGCATCCTGATCTTCGTTTATGATGAAATAAGGAAACTCGGCGTGAGAAGACACCCAGGCAGTGAGTATTTCAGTAATCACTATTGTAATCTTATTTAACTCATAACTAGATATCAGAGCAAGACTGATGTTCTGCTTTCTACATTTTTCAACAGGTTGGTGGGATCAGGAGTTGTATTACTGAGAGGACGTCGGCATTACTTGTTATTTGGTGTTGTAAAATGACACCTGACTTCTTCAAATAATGGTTTATTTTTATTTTATATTTTATCTGCTACCAATATATTTTTCCTTAAAATAATTACTCATTAAGTCCTATTTAAAAATAACTGATGAGAATTAGGATCATATGGAGCCTGTATCTGAGACTTTTATTAATAAAATAATAAACACAATATGTGTTGGTTTTAAGTGATTTAACCTTCCTGATATACATTCATCCAGGACATATTCTGATATCTTACAAACTGATTCGGTAATTAAGTCCTTTTGAGGCTTTTGAGCTTGAGTGGTTAAAGTAGGGGAATCATGTTGAAAAAATTAAGGCACTGAAAATCTCATGAAGCAAACTTGTAGTACTGAATGGAAACGTTATGATGTCATAAACTATAACAGCCAATCACGATCCAGTATGCAAAAGAATTTGCATAGCTATTCTATTTTTGGGGGGATAGATTTACACAGGGGCGGCACGGTGGTGTAGTGGTTAGCACTGTCACCTCACAGCAAGAAGGTCCGGGTTCGAGCCCCGTGGCCGGCGAGGGCCTTTCTGTGCGGAGTTTGTATGTTCTCCCCATGGGTTTCCTCCGGGTGCTCCGGTTTCCCCCACAGTCAAAAGACATGCAGGTTAGGTTAACTGGTGACTCTAAATTGACCGTAGGTGTGAATGTGAATGGTTGTCTGTGTCTATGTGTCAGCCCTGTGATGACCTGGCGACTTGTCCAGGGTGTACCCCGCCTTTCGCCCGTAGTCTGCGATCCTGTAGAACAGGATAAAGCAGCTAGAGATAATGAGATGAGATGAGATTTACACAGAAAATGATGCAAATTGAGACTCAGATACAGAATGAAATCTCATCAGTGTTTATCTGTGAAAGTGTGCGCTCACTAGTGCCCCTTTTCCACCAAAGCAGTTCCAGGGCTGGTTTGGGGCCAGTGCTTAGTTTGGAACCGGGTTTTCTGTTTCCACTGATAAAGAACTGGCTCTGGGGCCAGAAAAACCGGTTCCAGGCTAGCACCGACTCTCTGTTGGGCCAGAGGAAAGAACCGCTTACGTCAGCGGGGGGGGGGGGGGGGGGGGGGGGGGGAGTTGTTAAGAACAATAACAAGACCGCGAAAGATCACCATTTTTAAGCGACGAGAAGCAGCAGCTGTACAAACACGAAGTCATCCATTATTATTATTATTGCTGTTGTTGCTGCTGCTGCGGCTTCTTCCGTGTTGTTTTTGCTTCGATATTCGCGCCAAGGTTTATGCAAACGTAGCGACGTAACTGACGTATTGAGGTATTTCACCTGACATCACAGGGTCACGTGACGCCCCGGTGTCCACCATTTTGAATGTCAAGCTAGCTAATGTCAATAACAGTAGCTAGTATGTTACTGTAGCAATGTTTACGTTCAGTCATTTGGATGACTGTTAAAACCTTTCAGTCTCAAGTTTTTCCTTTACTGGATTTACTAGTTTACTGAGCTAGCGCGCGCGCCGGCCAGCCGGCAGGCTAGTGCGCGCGCTAGCTCAGTAAACTAGCTAGCGCGCGCTAGCTCCCAGCTTGCCCGAGCACGCTAGCTCAGTAAACTAGTAAATCCAGTAAAGGAAAAACTTGAGACTGAAAGGTTTTAACAGTCATCCAAATGACTGAACGTAAACATTGCTACAGTAACATACTAGCTATGATGTTGTTGACATTAGCTAGTGCTAACAGCTAGTTGCTAGTACACTGCCACCACACAGACACCGACCCTAATAATACAGTTCTTCATCATTGCCTGGTAACAGCAAATTTATAACGGGCCATGTCTCAACAGACTAAGAAGTTATTTCAATGACATTTAATAACATTTTGTTTATCCTGAGGACCGAAAGTAAATGAAAATGTGAACAAACCTTAGCTGTAATAAGATGGCGACCACCGGCTCCAGGGACGACCCGCTGATGTAGGCATGTTACCCAGCCTGACACAAAATATTTGTAGGCATCCAAACTCTTATACGCTTTCAGATCAATACCTGTGTATGGCGATGGGTTTTTAACGACATAGGTATACAGATCATGTGGACCGAAGTCAGGTAAAGACGAGGGCTTCGTGTACTTCCGTACGTCAGTGAACAATCCTGGTGGAAGCAGGTAAACGTCGTTCTCTAAGCCTGCTAACCTCAATTTTTGCAAATACCTCTCCCTCTGCTCGCCCTGTAAATGCCCTACGTGGCTGGATAGTGAAGGTGTTTTCTGCATCTCGCTCCTTTTTCTTTTATGTTTTTCGTTTGCCGCCTTCCTCGCATTCAAACTGATTCGAGCCGTGCCGTCCAAAATGGCAGCATCACATGACTTGGTCATATGAGTGAAATACCTCAATACAGCGACGTAATGACGTGGCTTCCCTTAGCACCGCGAGCTATGGAAAAGCAAACTGGCTCTCAGCTGGCTCGCAAGTTGAACAAGTTGTGAACCAGCACCAGCCCCGAACCAGCCCTGGAACTGATTTGGTGGAAAAGGGGTACATTACAGTGTTTATGTTGACAGGAGGGCGTGGTGCTGGTTCTTTACTGCAGAATCATTCATCCTATCATTTTCAGTGAGGGTAAACATGCTCTTAAACCAATTTTAAGAAGCTAGTAGTAGGTATGAATATTTTTGGATGAATCAAAAACATATGAAAACTCATTCTTTTAAATACATTGGTGTTCATAGGGGTTAACACGTTTTCTGAATAAAATGGGATTATTCTCAATGCTGCCCAGGAAGGGCGTGTTTCAGAGGCACCTCGTACATGACTCTGTCCGCTTTCTGACAGAATGTTTACTTGGTCCATGTTTTCTCATTCTAAATTAGCATCGTTAGCATAGACGCCATTTTTAACGCTCGAGCTGTTTCAGCCGTGGACCACAATGCACCATTCTTTCGCGCGCGCCTTGTCTTTCTGCGCTCTGCGTCATTACGGGTCACGTGCTACCACAGACGCGAATCCAAAATGGCTTCCTACCGGACAAGTAGTGCACTATATAGGGTGCGTAGAGACATTAGATTATGCCCTATGTAGTCCACTTATACAGGAAGTACAAAGCGAATTGGGATTCGGTCAAAGAAAATACTCGTTTTAGCAAATATAGGCTCCTGTATGTTTCTGAAAACGGATTGTATTTGATTTGGAAATACGTCGAAAAGAATAAATTAAGTATCCCAAAGCAAGATGCATTCATAATTTTTGGGGAATCTTGATTTCTTGCTTAAATTTATTTTTATCAGATGCGACGCATTATTAGTGGATCTTTTGGCCTCTGCGTCGTTTCTATGGCATCCGTGACAATCCGCTCGTGCGTTTTGAAAAGGTCCGCTTACGTCAGGTTACCAGGGAGACCAGAGTCGTGCACGTGCAAGTTATATAAAAAGGGGCGTCAGTCGGAAGCAGCGCAGTGTTGCTGCAGCATCACAGAGAGTAGGAGGTGAGTCTGTCCGTGCTGCTTTATCTACGAACTTTTTTTTTTAATATATATGCTTTTAAAAAAAAAGCCAAGAATTGTAAGTTATAGTTACGAGAGAAAAAAACAGTTAGCTAGTTTATAGGGTTAATAACTTGTAGAGAAGGAGAAAAAGAGGAAGAGGATGTGCCCTTCTGACTGGGTTTTAGGCCTCGAGCTCGGTGCAAGGACGCAGCTTGGCTACCTCATTAATTCCCTCAGGAAGCTCTTCACTGGAGAGTAATCCTAAGGCTTTATCCTCTGCTGATGATTGCTTGAGTTTAAAGGATGCTCGCTGTAGCCGTGAAGTATTTATGAAGGTTTTATTGGTACTTAAAAATGCAGCTGAATGAATGGATGAAAGCATTCATTCATTCATTCATTACATAACCCTGTACGGAATTTCTGTACTGTTTAAAATAAAAGTTACGTGTTTGCATTTCGATTAACTCATAAACAAGGCAAAGATACTAAAAATTAACCACGACATTTTTTAAAAGTGGAAACCTGGATGTCTACGTGCTTCGCGAGCTGCTCTTCATGAACACGTGCTACGTCATCATCTTTCCAGAAAGTTCCATGACTGAGACATGGCGCAGGGATGGAGGGGGTTTTTTTAAGATGCTTTTGCCAGAAATAATAATTAAGATGGTTAATAAGTGTGTATAACAATGTTATGTATTGTTAATATCCTGCATACTGTAATTCCTCCATCACTAACTCAAAGTTAATGATGGTTTTAGCGTCTTTTTAATCCTTCTGCGTTTGACAAAGTGATAAACATCTTGTTTTTTGCAGCCCGTATCTTGTTTTTCTTCTTTATTCAGACTTTATATAGGCTTTCACATCCCCCTATAGGACGGCATCCGCTGTCAAGGTCAGACAAATGATGATTTACATATCCGAGTCCCAAATTCATACTCGTTCCCTACATGCGCGCACTTGGAGCCTGTTTCAAACGGTCCCGGTGCACGCTTCGGCGTCCTGAGTAGTGCACTTAATGTCTGTGTGAGTCATTTGTAACACAACCTCTGATTCAGGTCTGAGTTCTGCACTTATGAGCCGTGTTTAATGGTTAAATATTTCATTATATAAAATGGCCTTTTTGGAAGTTGCATGTATTTAACTTTTTTAATAAAATGTTGGTTTTGTAGTCTCGGTAATGGCTTAAACACGTATAAATGGCCCCCTCTGTGTACGTGCTGAATGTCAGGTTTGCTGGTTGATGCTGATGCAAACTGGAACCGGTATGAATCAGATCGTCTGAGGGGGCGGGGCTTTTCCTTTAATTGTTAATTTTTTTACGAGTTTAACACTTTATACTGCTTTTATATCTTCACTGACACTAAGGTGTACCTGTATTAAAAACGTATTAAGGTTTTAATCTGTCCTTAAATACTGTTCTGTAGGAATGACTCTGTATGGAGCTCAGGATTCGATTCGTGACTTTGATTCAGATTCATGAGTCATTTATTTATTTCTAGTATGACTTCTTGTTGTGCTGTACTGTAAGGCATAGATTTGATGTGATGTGATATTAGAACTTAAATCCTTTGAAAGGCTTGGTTAGGATTGATCAGAATTCTTCAGCAAGGAAAAGCTCATGATTCGGTTCACTTTTGACTCATGATTCGTTATTTTATTTTTTTTTTCTTCGTTCTTATCAAGCATAACATTATCATACACCCATGATGAAAATGCTAGGCGTGGGTACAGATGGGTGATTAACCATTGATGAGAACTGAATGATTCAAGAGAGACTCATGTATCTAGGAGTCGACTCATTTCCTCTGAACTCTCTATTGGCTACTATGAACTTCTATGCAGTTAGTGTTGTTATCCCTTCGGTGCCGTTAGTTTTATACTCAGACACCGGTGTGTCCGTGTTAAAAGGTCCAAACTGGTCTGCAGGGTGACGCAGCACATCCTCCCTGTTGTGTCCTTGGTGTTATTGACCCCACTGCAGCACGAGACTGATCCACATCCACGGCTTAAAACGTCCCGACTGGGAAAAGAATCACCTAAGTAAATCAGAGGCTAGGTGACGTTTAATATGTACATATCTGGTTTTATGAGTGTTTCTAAGGGGTGTGTGTGTGCTACCTGTCTCCCTTCTGGCCTGAGCTCACTGGTGGAAAAGTACTGAGGGAGGAGGGGATGGAGAGAGTGACGGTTTGAGAAGGGGAAAGTTTTTAGTGATGCTGTAGGAGTGAGATGACACAACCTATTCATTCTGTGTCTGACTTTTATTACACACGTGCATGCACACACACACTTTAAAACTGGGTTTGGAAATGAGACTGCAGGGGAGTATGAGCTGTATCCTGTATGAGGTGTATGAGTGTTCATGTATAAACCCCTGAAAGAGAGGCTCCAGGCTGTTCTTACAGTAGGTATGAGGGTGTACAAGTGGCCACGCTATGATGCAGCACTTCCTCAAAATGGCTGCCAGACTCCTCCCTTGACCAAACGTGTTCTGAAATGAGGTCTCTTGTTCCCAGTATGAGTTACTGGTCGCACCAAATGGATCGAATGAAAAATAAACTCTCTGCTTACACGGATGTGTCCCTGAGGAAGACTGACCCAGATAGACTGTCCCGGATGAGGAATTTTACTTTAACTGGGTTGATGCAGCTGTTTCTCAGGCATCGTCCTGGTGTGAAACATCGTCTCCGAAGTAAAGCTGGAGTTGAGTTTAAAGCAACTGTTTGTGGTTTTGTTAGAGCTGCTGTCTGAAACTGTAACTAAAACACTGAAGAGTCTCTTATTCATCCAAACAACCCTAATTTTACAGAAAAAGAGGCAGGGCTGGGCAGTTCTGTCCTGGTTTGGAGGCGGAGCTTATTTTCATCCAGGGGATGACAAAAGGAATAAAATGCATGACATCAGTTTTTCTGAAACTGTCTTAAATATGATCATGTTAAAGGTCCTGTTTTAAAGCTCAATGACTTGCATCATGCTCTACTGTTAAGCATGTACACACAGATGCAAAACCTTTTTGAAAGGGAGCATAAATTAAATGAGTAATTTTGGTTTGATCAAATTTAATTTCTAGTTGTATTTTAAGCATTAAATTATAACATGGAATGTTTTCCTGAAGTAGTGCAGATCTTCTGCTTACGTCCACTTCTGGCAACATCCAACAATTACTGGCATTTATAATACATGGGGCCAAATTACTCAATTCTGATTGACCAATCAAGGAGGACGCTTTTCCTTAACGCGGGGCTGTATTTCTGAAATGCTATTTGCTGGTTCGTTGCTTGGTTACAGTTACAAAAATAGCAAATTGTCAACAAAATGGCTGACTCAGCAATGCCGCATTTCACTATATTTGACGAAATGATAAACCAATTGAAAGCTGCAAGCGAGAATGCCAAGTACAAATTTTTGGCTTTCCGTGTTTAAGAAATGGGCCGTGGAAAGACAAACGATTCTCTAATGGCATATGACTGCTGGGAGCTAGACATGGTGCTATCGCAGGTTTTTTTTGTTTGTTTTGGGGGGGGGTCATGATGAAAGATGCTTTAGTAACTGATTCAAATGTGCAAGATGGTCTTGTGCCCTGATTGGTTCAGAAGTATGAATTTGGCCCTATATATTATAAACAAGTAATATGGTTCCTTGTAAAATTAAGGATCAGTTTCACTAGTGATTTCAAAGTTTTGAAATCATGAGTGAAACTGATCCTTAATTTTACTCGGCCCCATACGATTACCTATACTAATACTTCATCATAGCTATGATAAATGGTTATTTAAAAAAAAAGCTTTATATAATTTTTGGATCTGCTTAGATGACATGCACTTCTTGTGACCTATGGGGCTTTTGGGGGGGTTTTAGGCGTGGCACCTCTTTGTGCCATTGTTCTCTTAAATGGTGCAGAACTTAGGAATCGTAACTTCTTTCCCACGGCTATATGTCGCATTATTTTATGTTGTAGTTGTTGTACTGGGGTCGGTGTCAGAGGAGGGACTTGAATACGACGCTTATTTGTTAGTGCTCCAGTTTAATTCCCGTCACCGTCCTGCTGTCGGAATGCTCTTATTTCACCTGTTCATCTCCCGAGAGCTCTTCTGATCAGCACTTTCATGCAGAACCTGTTCTTCCTGTTTATTTACTAAACAGCTCCTCTGGATCTTTAACTACACTGACAGCTCGTCACCTGATCTCACATGCTGCTTCTTATAGCCAGGTTTAACATGAAACAAAGCTTTCATCAATTAGCAGAAGGAGGAAAAGTGAAATAAAGCTAGGAAGGAAAACTGCAGTGCTGGACAATCTTCATGTCCTTTGCCAGACATCACATGATGCCTCGGAGTAATTTCAGACGCCTCTCACTGCAGAGGCTGGATAAGCGCCAGTGCACGTGAACACAATTCTGCTGTTTGTTTATTGTTGGAAATAAATCCCAGGTTTATATTGGTGCACTTGCTAATCACGGATACAGGAGCTTTTTTCTGTAAGGTTTTTTTTATAATGGAAGGAGTCTCCAGTGCCAGAGGTAAAACAGGAGTTTTATAATGTAACCTCTTTCCTGAACATGAAGAATGAGGCTATAAACAGATGAAAGACAAAAGTGAGGTCATTCTTTCATAAGTTAACTTCAGGACTGTGCTGAGCAACTTGAGGGAGGTAGCTGTGCTTAATCATACCACCTGGTGTTGGTTATTTTCCTGTCGCAGCACCACACTGAGTTTTATTCTTTACATCATTGTATGATCACGTTTTTGCACCAGGATGCAGAAATTGCAGGGTATTTTATTTATTTTGCCATTTGAACATTCTGAAAACTTGAAAATGTAGCATCAGCTGAAGGACTTGAGAGATTAGGATTATCCACCAGTGTTAAATGTGCAGGTGTGCGCGCATATTCATCAGATTAGGAGATTACTGCCCTATCTTCTGTTACATCGATCTGAATGTAAGGGCAGTTCAACTTGGGGGGGGGATTTTAACTTGTGTGAATTTGGCTCCATTTTGAAGAGAACGCTGTTGCAGATCCCGTTTCTTCTGTAAGTTTCTCATTTTCATATTTCTATGAAATAGTTCAATGACCCACTTTAATTCAGGCTAGGCATCACCTACTGAAGGGAAGGTCGAGTCAGGTTTTCCTTTCGCACAACACTTGCAGCTTCCTCTTCACCAAGAGCTCGACTTTGACGGAGTTTGGAAACCTGCTCGTGTCCTTGTAGATCGACTGAGTAAAAGCATTCGTCAATTTATGAAGAGCCTGAGGGTGATTTCAACTATTTCCACTCCAGAGCAAATTGTTTCAGCTATATACGGTAGATGAAAGCCTTCCGGATTTATCTGGATATTTGACAAAACTCTTGAAAATCTGGTTTTCACTTACCCTAGCAGACTGTCTTTGGTTTTTACACAACTATGAACTTGGCAGTGCATTCCATGTCTCTCACACACAGTTCAAACCAGTTAAGTTTTAGTGCATTATTAATAGTTTGAGTTCTTTAAAGTGGCATGATAAGTTTGTGTTGAATAGCTCAATTTTACAAGATAATGTGGCTGATTTTTTTTTCTTTTCTGTTCTGAATGAGTTTACTGTTACAATAAATATATATCTGATTAAGACGGTTTTTGATATTGAATCAATTTAATGAGTGTGAACTATCAGTTGAATTATTTTTTAAATATGTATGCAGTATTGCACATAAGATGTGACAGCATCACTAAGTTTTGACATCCAATGGTGAAAATTCTGAATTTAGAACAATGCACTCCTGAAAATTGCTCATTAACTATGGGAATTAAATTTGATATTTTTGACACGTTAATCATTAATGTACATGAAAGGAAAAAGGCTCAAGTTATAACTTGTTTTAGTGAAAATAAGTACTAAAATGCACTAGAATGCAGGGTTGTGTGTTAATTTTTTTTCCGGGGGGGATCCCCCCCCAAAAAATCATAGTTTGACTTTCAAAAGTTAAGGATTTTTTTTTTTTTCTTTGCTCCCCTTTCATCTCTACAGCTATAGCCAAACTGGGGGGAGAAATGCACCACTAATGGCCATCTTTCCTCAGATAGTGCAGAGTTTCAGGTGCCTGAAAAGTCAGGGACCACTGAGAGTAAAGCTACATGTTCATAATTTCAAACAATCTCTACATGTTCACCCTTGCATGATCCAGCAAATGGATCAGTGTGTATTTGTGACTACTTAAGATATTCCCGCTGCTTCCTGGGCACACTGTCAACAGGTCATAGGTTTGTATTTTTTTTAATATATATTTATTTTTGATCAACCTATGATTTAAAGAGAATCGTTCTGCTCATGTTCATAGCACTTTTATATCAACATGCAACTATTCGTCATGGTTTTCAATAGTTAAAATTGATTTGAATGAGTGAGCTGCGTACACAAGATTGAATCCTTTCCTGATCTATTTCCATAGAGCTTCCTTTTTAGTTTTATTGTTGAACTGTGGAGAGACCTCAGACGTTCTCTCTGCAGCCACAGTTCAACAAACGTGTATGTATGAATGTGTGGGGGTTTTTTTTGTTTCGCCATCACCGGTAGTTGTCATGGGAGTTTGGGTGTCTGGTCTCCTACTGGTGGATTTTTGAGGAGCGCTGTAGCAATGCTCTCACTCTTGAATTTTGTAAAACTTTCCTGATACTACCAGAACTGTCATCAGGTATCTTTAGTCGCAGTGACACTAAATCAGCCACCGGTAACATGAGCATGTCTCATACATTCTGAACTCAAGTCACAACCGAAGAATCGTTTTCTGATGAAAAGCCAGCTTAGCACACTTAGGATTTGATGCCTCATGCTCTCATTCTAGGTGTCTAATATTGGGCAGAAACACATTTGTTAAACCTTGTCCACTGGATGCATTTTCTGGGCTAGCATGACCTCATTCGCAGAGCGCTTCCCTCAAGCTTGACTTGTTGCTAGATTACAGAAAACACTGAACACTTCCACATTCCTTCCTATTGATCATGGTAACCCTTCAGTCTTGGATCATGAGTAACTGGGTTGTCAGTCATACTTGGGATCAGTTTCTCTTCTGCCATCATGGAGTTGAGATCATAAGTCCTGCCCCTTCTTGATTTTGATTGGTCGGTGAGGGAGAGGGGAGACCTTGACTTGCTTGGTGTTCCAAATACTGGTAAATTTATTTTTCAACTGAAAATATCTTGAGTGTAGTGGGGGGGAGCTGTATGCTGTAGGTGTCTTTGCACTGAGGACTGATGGATGTCAACGCCATGCTTCAGAGGATTTGTTTAGCAAATGGATGCTGCTATAGTGCAGAAAACACTTTTGGTGGATACAGGCTTCAAATCAGTTCTTTGCACTGTTTCCATTTACAGTCATGATCTAGAACAATCCACAGTGAGGTGATGCGATGAACCAGTCACCATTTTATTTTAAAATGTAGTGGTGACTTTAATAACCAGAGTGTACGCTATGCTGCGTTAACTCAGTTCATCTCAGGATTTCTGTTGAACTGTAATAATGATGTAATATCCTGAATTGTCAATTCTGCTGCAGGAAACCAGGCAACACCCAAATTGCTTCACTTGTGTCATACAAAATGGTGTTCTTAACAGCACTTTTTCTAAAAGAAGTAAATTTTGGATCCTGATTGCCTGGTTAACTTTCTATAACGGCAGGTCTGACCATGGTGCAGCTGGAAATTGTGAAATTTTATCGTTTGTGTAGTAATGGCTACACAAACACAGGGGTTTGCATGGGGACACTGCAAGGAGTCATCGTTGAAATCATGTTTTCCGTAAGGAGAAATGTGCATTTAACTTCCATTGTTTGAGGTAAACGGTGGACACTTCAAGAACATGCTGTAATAGGAAAATGGTCAACTCCAAAGTAGGAGCAGGAACTTTTTGTCCCTGATTATTTTACTATAACAGAACCCCACACACTGGGTTTATTCCTTGCACACACAGGCATGCTAGTTGGAGATGCTTCCTGTTTTCCTAGATGAAACTCCTTCCACTTCCTGTGCTCTTTCCCACAGGCCACACTCGCCTTAAATGGTCTGATGGAGAACTCCTGCTCTGTTTAGATTAAGGTTGTGTAAGCCGTAGTCTTGTTGCTCAGGCGGAGAGTTGTGATAAACTTCTCGCATGCAGCAACTTGCTTCAGGAGTGATTTGAGCTTGTTAAGGCATGACTGGCAAGAACTGCATTTTTACATTTAACTCTTTATGCCACTGCCTCTAAAGTTTGTCCTATTTCCTGTTGCAGCATAAAGCAAATTAACACTCTTTACAGGGTTGTATGAAATTTTATTCAGTGGTAAATGGAGTCACTAAACCTGTTTTCTGGTTGCTCTTGGCAGCATGCTTGAATTTTTGCCTGCTCGTTGAAACCAACACAATGGAGTTCTGGGTCTGAGCCAAGCTCCTGAAAGTTCAGAGAGTTTCCTGAGCTGCATGCTAACAATGGCCAGAACAAGATCTCCTCAAGCACAAGCTGAAGTCGCACCCTTTTTCAAAAGCCCAGGGGCTTTGCACACAATTGATTTGATTTGGCACAGATTTCATTAAATCTAGAATTAAGATTGATGTATTATGGAGCTCAGGTTTTCCTTTTGACTAATTAACTCTGTAATGAGTCGGATTTTAGTATGAAGTGGTTGAAATGTGCACTTGTAATGGGCGTGTTTGTACTGTAGGGCTGGGCAATCACAAGGCACTTTGAAGATTACAAACTGACTGGAAGCTATAGCATTTTAAAATATTTACACTGCTGAACTTTCTCCTTCAGTCTTATAAAATGTTGACGGGGTTTTTTTGGGGGGGTCTGCATTAAATTGTACGTTCTTTATTTCATTGGGTTTTTTTTTTTTTTTTTTAAATTGTCCCACTGCTAATGTTGAATTTTCATGGCAGAGTAACATCAATGTTTGAGCCAAAATAAATCTGATAACTGCAGAAATTTTGATCTCAGTATTTCACCTTATTCTAAAATGTTTTCTAGGAGTCTCTCCCCCCCTTCAATTGTCTATCTTCCAGTTATTTCAGCAGTGATGTACAATTTGAGTCTGAATCATAATGCAATGGCGTTTCTCTTTTTCCTTCCCCACAGGTCTGAACTTGCAACCCATTAAGCTGTGATCATGTCAAACCTTTGCGTTGGAATCAACGGGTAAGTGAGTGCAAGCTCCAACATCTGCATCATGTTTGGAATTGTGTGGGGTGTTTTTAAACGTGGTCTGTCTCGTGTTTTCAGATTTGGCCGCATCGGCCGTCTGGTCCTCCGGGCCTGCCTGCAGAAAGGAATTAAAGTCGCGGCCATCAACGACCCTTTCATTGACCTGAAGTACATGGTGAGGTTTGACCTCCTGACCTTTTGTAATTCGTTAGTGTGTGAGTGGAGGTCATGTTGGTACATGTGTTTTTGCTGCAGGTCTACATGTTCAAGTATGACTCCACCCACGGACGCTACAAAGGAGAGGTGCATCATGAGGATGGCAAGCTCATCGTTGATGGCCAGGCTATCTCTGTTTACCAGTGGTGAGGGTCTCTCTCTCTCTCTCTCTCTCTCTCTCTCTCTCTCTCTCTCTCTCTCTCTCAGCACAGGCTTGAACCTATTAAGCCAATTTAATGCTTCATGGTTAGCTGAGAAAGATGATTTCCAGCTTTTGTGCACGGTGTTTGTAGTAGAGAAGGCTTTGGGGGAGGTGTTTCCTCTGCACGTATGGAGTCACAAATCCTTGTGTGACGACACGGCTTTGTGGTCTGGCTTCAGGGCAGAAATCACACATTTGTGTATTGATGTGAGAGGGAGGAAGACCTGCTGTTCCACAGACTGATCTCCAACCAGCACTAAAAGCTTGAATACTACATGAAGACTTGGGGGTTTAAACTACTTGCTGAAGGCAAAATGAATATTGGTGAATAATAACCAAGATGAAATCAAGTGCAATTTCCTGTAATCACAGGTCTCTTTTTAGAGCCCATTTCAGCCCTACATCTCAATTCTGATCAAATCTTGCACATCTCCTATCTATTTAAAATGAACTAAAGCAGGGCTTTTCAAAGTGTGGGGTGTGCCTCCCCTAGGGGGTGCCAGAGTTCGGGGGGGGGGGGGGGGGCAACGTGAGGAAAAATAAACCAGAATAAGTTACTATTGTGGACATTTAGCGAACTTCAGCTAGCCTTTGCCAGAGACGAAATGGATCGATTTTTAGTACCTAAAGCTACAGTGAGTGAGGAGACAGAGTCTGGGCCAAGCAAAAAAAGAAGGAAGTATGACCACGATTATTTAAAGTTTGGATTTTCATGGACTGGATCTGAAGATGCTCCACTGCCAGTGTGTTGTCTGCCAAGAGGTGCTAGCTAACGATGCTATGAGATGTTTAAAATGTGTAAAACAAGGTTTTTGTTTTTTTTTTTTTTAAAGGCACATTGTTTAAAATGTGTAAAAAAAAAAAAAAGTGTACAACCATTTTTTTTTTTAAATACGAATGGAACATTAAGTATAGCAACAACAAATTGTAGGGGGGCGCTGTTTATTTGCTCTCTGAGGGGGGGGCTGACTCTCCCACACTGAAAAGCCCTGAACTAAAGCATTTTAATAATTTAAACAATTTCTGAAACATTTGAGTATTTCCTCCTTGAGTAGAAAGATGGCTCATTGCAAGCCTTTGAGTAAGTTTTGTAGACATTCAGTTTTGGTGCATCGTTTCCAGGAAAAAAAATTTTTCAGTCCTGATGTGAATTTTCATCCAACCAAATGCTGTTTGTGCCTGTTATGGAAACGAAAGCATTTCATCAACTCTGTAAATAAACTAAAATATTTGCACATCAGGTTACTCTTGCCATTTGATTAAATCTCTACTTGGATGTGAATCTTTAGATCAGACCTGCATGTACAAGTGTCTTTATAAACGAGGCCCCAGCTCTACTGAACACTTTGCTGCCTCTGTTCTCAGTATGAAGCCTGCTGAGATCCCATGGGGCGATGCCGGCGCTCTGTACGTCGTAGAGTCCACTGGAGTCTTCCTCAGCATCGAGAAAGCCTCTGTAAGACTTGAACCACATCGCAGCAAGAAATCAATCTCTGCAAAGTGAACAGTGTCTTGAGTCACACACCCCCTTCTTTCTTCACAGGCTCACTTGCAAGGTGGAGCCAAGCGTGTGGTAGTCTCCGCCCCCTCTCCTGACGCCCCCATGTTTGTGATGGGAGTCAACCACGAAAAGTACGACCCCTCCAGCATGACCATCGTCAGGTGAGTTTAGTGTCCAAAATAAACTTGGACTGGGATTGCACCAACAGGGAATAATCTGGATTATTAGTTTATTAATTAATGCAGACTGCATTAAAGCCAGTTTTAATACTAATGTTCACTCGTAACTTTTTTTTTGGGGGGGGGAGCAATTTCATTTTCACTCCATACAGGAGGGGAGAGGAGGAAGATGGTTGTTTGGGGATGTTGACTTTTTGGGAATAAATTTGTAATGGTGTATAATTGTAAAGGGTTTGTTTTGTTTTAAATTAAACTTCTTGGTGCAACCTGGAATCAGCACAACTGCATGGTTTTTTTTTTTTTGGTGTTGTATTTCAAAATCACATGATTACTGGTTTACTTGACGTTTCTGTTTCGTACATGTTTGAATTCTTATCCACTAACAATAACCCAAATGCCTGGTAATGTATCTGACAGCAATGCATCCTGCACGACTAACTGCTTGGCTCCCTTGGCCAAAGTCCTCCATGACAGCTTTGGTATCGAGGAGGCTCTCATGGTAAGGATAAATTCTGTAGCTTTAGTGGCGTGTTTTTTAAGATCATTTGGCTCAAAATGAATGTGTTACAAGTTTTCTAAACAGACTCTTGGCCTCGTTATACATTTGTGCTGAGACCATGGTGTTGAAGCTTCTTTAAATCATGTTCTGTGTACAGTAAGAAACATGGACTATTGTGCCTTTTAACACTTGCACGTTCCCTACCTCGCTCTCTTAGACAACAGTCCATGCCTACACTGCCACCCAGAAGACAGTGGATGGTCCCTCTGCTAAGGCCTGGCGCGACGGCCGCGGCGCTCACCAGAACATCATCCCCGCCTCCACAGGAGCCGCCAAGGCTGTGGGAAAAGTCATCCCAGAACTCAACGGGTCAGCAGGAGGAATACACACGCTTTTTCACTCTGCTATTCCTTAAACGCAACAAACATGAACATTATTCCTGTTTTTTGCTGCAGGAAGTTGACCGGGATGGCATTCCGCGTCCCTGTAGCTGACGTCTCTGTTGTGGATCTCACCTGCCGTCTCTCGACCGCCGCCAGCTACGCTGACATCAAGGAGGCTGTTAAGAAGGCTTCTCATGGAGCCCTGGAGGGAATTCTGGGATACACAGAGGACTCTGTGAGTCAAGAGAGAATTGGCCTAGCCAGTGAAATTGTTTATGTACCATAACATGAGTGTTTACTGTCAGTTTGTTTTTGTTTAGGTCGTGTCCTCTGACTTTGTTGGTGACACCCACTCCTCCATCTTTGACGCTGGTGCTGGTATTTCCCTAAATGACAACTTTGTCAAGCTCATTTCCTGGTAAGTGAGCACGGTGCTGTTGGATTCTGATTGGTCACAAGGTTATTCACTTTCTAACAGTAGTGCAGCTCCAAGTCACTTTTATATTAATGCACTCGTTCTGATGTGTTATCGTTTCTATAGTAACAGCTCATACACTGCATATAAAAATAAAGTACTCATTCATATGAAGTTGGAGTCTGGTGTTTGAGAGAGAAGAGAAGTTGGTGAGGGGACAGATGTTTATAGCTACTATAATGCAAGTGAGAACAGGGACTAACTTGTTTTACAACATTTAAATGTAACCAAAAATGGATAAAAATGCACAATGTCACAAGGGGTGTTCACACGGCAACTTTTACTCCAGTGTAGCACCGGGGCTGCCCCGGTAGAGCCGTTCACACAGTACAGTTATACCAGTGTAGCCCCTGAAAGCTGCTTAAACCGGTGCAAATCTAACCCTGCTCGGGAGGCGGTTTAAGAAATTTACTCCGGAGTAAATGCTAGTTTGCGGGGCAGCACCGATATAAAATGGGCCGTCTGAACGCTACAGGGGTAGACTCGCTACGCGTGAGGAGAGTTGATTACATACAGGCATTGCATAATTTGCATCCTGGTATTTTGCGCTTCCAAAATGGCGAATATCAACAACAGAACTGCGTGTCTTCCAGTGTTGCCAGATTGGGCGGTTTTACGTGCATTTTGGCAGATTTGAACATATTTTGGGCTGGAAAACGTCAGCAGTATCTGGCAACACTGGTGTCTTCATCCACATTGTTTTCCCGGCGCTTGGTGATGCCATGACAACCGGGAAAAGGAAGTACATTTTCACACATGCGCATATTTCATTTCCGCATTATTACTATCGTATAGCACAGTCGCAAAAACTGCCGTGTGAACACAAGTGGGGCTGCACCGGTGCTAACACGCTTCTCTCTAGTAAGCAGGTTTGTGACGTGTGAACGATCCACAAAATTTACACCGGTGTAAGAGATATCGCAACAAAATACATCAGTGCAGCATCGATGCAAATATGTGCCGTGTGAACACCCCTACACTTAAAGTAATCCTTGGTAAGAGGAATAAAACGCTGGTCTGTGCTGTTGTAGGAAAATCAGCTTTGTTGTTGTATGCCAACTTAATTTTTTTTTTGTTTTTGTTACAGGTATGATAACGAGTTTGGTTACAGCCACCGTGTTGCTGACCTCTTACTGTACATGCACTCCAAGGAGTAAACCTCAAACCGAAGAACCCAGACCAGAACCGCATTCCTTCTATTAGATGCACTCGAGTCATAGCTGAAGCGCTAACATCCCACAAACTCTCTACAAGACCAGCTAGTCTCTGTAGTGATGTGTGTATGCGCATGTGTGTGTTTTTGTTTAGTTTTCCTTTTGCCTGGAGGTGTTTGAGTGAGTTGAACAGTATTTGTGTCTGTGTCGCCTCATGAAGCGTTGCTGTAGACGTTACCATACTGATGTTACTGTTACACTGGTGTCAAGATCCACAGTTAATGTTAAGTGAGGGAAAGTGCTGTGTTAGTCTAAAAGAAACTATCAAATAAATAGTTTGGTGAAAATACTTGGGTGTCATGAAGTGAAATTAATAATGTAAAGAAATTTAAATACATTGCATTATGGTGTGTAAAGGAGTGCATAAGTTGGTGTGGAAACCCCGAAACAACTTTGGTGCAATGGCACCAGATGTTACATAATCACTTTAATTAATTGGAGTTGAACTGATGGTGAATTAGTGTCATGTGATCTCTGTCCATCTGTTCCCGGGTTGGTTACCTGGATAAAGAGCATCATGAAGACCAAGCAGCGCTCAGGACAAAGTTCTGGAAAAGGTTTTGGCTGTAAAAAATGATTGTTTTTCGTAATTTGTAATGTTGAAAGTAAATATTACAAGGGGAGAGAAATAACTTGATGCTGGTATATTTACACACCCTCCAACAAGGAGTATGCAGGAAGCCCTAATGTTTGAGAATCTCAGTAGATTCAGCGGTTATAGAATAGAAACACTTTTATTGCCAGGTGTGTGGACACACAAGGAATTTGACTCCGGTTCACTTAGCTCTCATAGTACAAAAACCAAAGCGTAAACGCAAACAACAAAAAAATAGGTGCATAGTGCAAAATAATCCAGGTAAGTCAAGTATGGAATAGTTAAATATAAAGTATAGTGTGCACAGAATGACGGTATAAGTGTTCAGATATTTTACAAGTGATATTACTGACATATGAATCTGGATTTTAGCTGTTCATCACAGAAAGGATTTCCCTTGTGGTGCAATATGGTGCATAGTGCAAAGATGAATAGTAAATTTAAATAAGTTAAAAAAAAATACACACATACAAGTCACAGTGAGCACGGAATGACAGTACAAGTGTGCAGATATCTTGCAAGTGATATTACTGATATATGAATGTGGATTTTAGCTGTTCATCATAGACAGCCTGAGGGAAGAAACTATTCTTGTCTGGTTGTTTTAGCATACAGTGATCTATATCGCCTCCCTGAGGGGAGAAGATTAAACAGATTGTGACCAGGGTGCGATGGGTCCGCAGAGATGTTACCTGCCTGTTTCCTGACTCTGGACAAGTATACGTCTTGGATGGAGGGCAGGTTGACACCAATAATTTTCTCTGCAGTCCTTATTGTCCGTTGCAGTCTGTTCTCCTGAAATCACAAGGTGCAGACAGGTGATAAGATGGGGGAGTAAAAATTGTATAAAAGGCATGTCGAAAGACTGGCAGAGAATGTCATGCTCAAAGATTTGACCTTGGCAACTGCTACCATGTAGGAGAACATGGTGACCTGGAGAACGTGATGCAGAAAACAGACAAGTGCCCTTGAGGGTATCATTCCACTGGGGTAAATATGGTTCCAGTGCAGTATGAGATGCAGTGCCCTATAGGCTGTCCAACATGCAAGAAAATGGGATGAAGTGCTCTCAAGGATCCTCTGATATGAAAATATTCCCTCCAGATGCCTTTATTTTTGGTCTTCTCTGTGAGTGGGAGGTGTGCTTTTTGCATTTTTTTTTTCCCTTCTGCCCCTTCTAACAGTCCAAAACAGGCAGTGCCACAAGCTGGTGTGGGTTTGTTTGTTTTTTAAATATATAAATGCCTCCGCCACCGTAAGGTGCAGGAGGCATTATGTTTTCGGGTTGTCTGTACGTGCGTGCGTCCATCCTGAAACCTTGTGAACGCGATATCTCCAAGGCAAATGAAAGGAATTTCATCAAACTTTCACCATTTGTGCATTTGTCAATGATAAACTGATTAGATTTTGAGATCAAAAGGTCTAAGGTCATTGTGAGGTCAAATGTCTGTCTGAAAACCTTGTGAACACAATGTCTCCAAGCCTAATACAAGTAATTTCACCAGGTCATGATTACTGTGAGGTCAAATGTCCATCCCCAAATCACAACTTAATAAGGCGTGTAGTCGACCAGGCGGAGGCATCATCATCGACACCGTTGGTGTCGAGTTCTATCTAGTTTTTTAAATCTTATAAAGCAATGTGGGGCACTTTTTTTTTAATTTAAATATACAAATGAGTCATGCTAATTTAGAGCTGTGTGTAAGGTTCATTAGAGTAAAGCTGTGCACACTGGTGCTGCTTACACACACATGTAGACCTTTAATAAGAGACCTCTGGTGGAAAAAGCTCATTCCATTAGACAGTGAGTCAAATGCATTTTTTTTTTATGTTGATCAATCTCCATTGACAGAGTAAACCATTTTTATGTATATTAAATAGTTTTCTGAAGTCTAAAGTGTTGGCAGCTCCTGATCTCATCCATTATCTCATCTCATCTCATTATCTCTAGCCGCTTTATCCTTCTACAGGGTCGCAGGCAAGCTGGAGCCTATCCCAGCTGACTACGGGCGAAAGGCGGGGTACACCCTGGACAAGTCGCCAGGTCATCACAGGGCTGACACATAGACACAGACAACCATTCACACTCACACCTACGGTCAATTTAGAGTCACCAGTTAACCTAACCTGCATGTCTTTGGACTGTGGGGGAAACCGGAGCACCCGGAGGAAACCCACGCAGACACGGGGAGAACATGCAAACTCCACACAGAAAGGCCCTCGCCGGACCCGGGGCTCAAACCCAGGACCTTCTTGCTGTGAGGCAACAGCGCTAACCACTACACCACCGTGCCGCCCCTCATCCATTATCTGTTGCTGCTTATCCTGTACAGGGTTGCAGGAGAGCTGGACCCTGGACAAGTCGCCAGATCATCAAAGGGCTGACACTCCTGATATAGTTTCACAAACATATTTTTAAAGAAATACTGTAAACTTAATGCGCAGTTTATTAGAATGTGTGAATTTTTATTTGATTTATTTTTTAATTTCATGATGTAGGGAAGTACCAAAAAGTACTTTGGCCTTGAAAGGTTCAGGATTATGTTAACCCGTAGATGATGTTTTGAGCCATTTTCAACATGGGCGATTTTTTTTATTTTAAAAAATGGTAATTTTGTCAATATGAGCACCAGGATTGATTTTTCATCACAGTACAGCCATGTTATTTAGTTTGCAGCTCAAAAAACACATTCAAGTGTGCAGTACGTCTTTAAACACCTAATTTGACATAGACTCCAGGATGCAGTGCACCATCGAGGGCCGGGTATGAGAGCAGCTCTGAGCTGGACCACCAGGCCATCCAGAGCGCGCTGAGAGCTGCAGAGCTCATCACTGGAGCCAAACATGCAGGACCTTAACACTCAGAGGAAGGCCCTCAGGATCACGAAGAACCCCAGACACCCCACCCATGGACTGTTATCCTACAGCCAGAACCAGGAGGCTCAGAGACTGTTTTTATCTTCAAGCCATTCGGACACTGGACTCCCAGTCACGAGGAGATCAGATTGGGCATGAAGTATTGTTTACAGATCACACTTTCTTCACTTTGCATCTTTATCATATTAACCCACATCTTAGATTTTATTCTTATTACTAGTTTATTCCTTTTATACTTTTTATTTTGGGAGAGTGAGAAGATGAAGAATTTCACTGCATACAATGTCTCCTTGCCATGTTGATGTGATACTACAGCCTTAAATCTTGAACCTGACAGAAGAAATTTGCTGCTTCTGATCTTATCCGGTTGTTTACTTCCTATTTGAGCGAATATCATTGGCAGACTTGAGGTCAGGTGACACTAAAGCTGGTTTTTGATTAGTTTGCAGTGTAGTACTCCTGACAGTTTGCCAAATCAGTTTATGAAACCTAAGTTAAGAAACCTTTATTTGTCACATGCACACTTCAAGCACAGTGAAATTCATCCTCTGCATTTAACCCTGAAGCAGTGAACACACGCACACACTCAGAGCAGTGGGCAGCCACACTACAATGCCCAGGGAGCAGTCAGGGTTCAGTACCTTGCTCAAGGGCACCTCAGCGCAAGGCCGCCCCACGTCAACCTACTGCATGTGGGGGAAACCGGAGCACCCGGAGGAAACCCACGCGGACATGGGGAGAACATGCAAACTCCGCACAGAAAGGCCCTCGCCGGCCGCTGGGTTCGAACCCGGAACCTTCTTGCTGTGAGGCAACCGTGCTAACCACTACACCACCGTGCTGCCCAAGTTTAGATTTCATTTAAAAATGATTGAATTGAGACTGGAAACGTCTCATCTCATTATCTGTAGCCGCTTTATCCTGTTCTACAGGGTCGCAGGCAAGCTGGAGCCTATCCCAGCTGACTACGGGTGAAAGGCGGGGTACACCCTGGACAAGTCACCAGGTCATCACAGGGCTGACACATAGACACAGACAACCATTCACACTCACATTCACACCTACGCTCAATTTAGAGTCACCAGTTAACCTAACCTGCATGTCTTTGGACTGTGGGGGAAACCGGAGCACCCGGAGGAAACCCACGCGGACACGGGGAGAACATGCAAACTCCGCACAGAAAGACCCTCGCCGGCCACGGGGCTCGAACCCAGGACCTTCTTGCTGTGAGGCTACAGCGCTAACCACTACACCACCGTGCTGCCCCAAATGGAAACGTGTTGAGAAAAAAATTAGTTTATATATATATATATATTTTTTTTTTTTTTATAAATTGCTGAGAATCCATAATTTAAAAAAAACAGCACACTGAGCTCTATATAAAATCTGGAGAGCTCATAGGCTCATCAGAGTGAAGCCATCTGGCCGCCATCTTACCACTCCCATCGTGTGGATTTGGTTTGTGTTAAAGTTTACTTTAAAAATGATCAGAGACTGGTTTAAAAATGATCAGAGACTGATTGGATACAACGGTTTAACACTGTTAAACCGTTGTATCCGATCAAACTTGCCCCAAGAAAAGTATCTCCTGACTTTTCCCCCCTTTCATTACCTCCTGTTATTTTCTCAACTTTACCCACATTCCTTACTCATCTTTATAGCGCTCTCCTTTACTGTTATTGTTTTTCTTCCTCTTTTCCAGTCCAGTCTCTGATCATTTTTAACGGCTTTTTTTTACTACTATAATTATTTCAACAAATCCGGAGCCCCTAAAGGGACATGGAAAAGAAAAAAACTTTTCTAGTGCGCACCAGAACGTTTTCTTGTGTGCATTCCCATATGAAAATGTCAGTACAGGAGTTAACTCGTTTATATTTTGACCTGGGACTGCATTATAAAGACATAGATACTTTGCTTGCAACTCGTCATGGTTATGTTGTGTCTGAAAGACACTTAAAAAGAATTTTGAGGTCATGTAGTCTGTTTCGGCGCAGGGGATACACCGCTTTGGATCGTGTTGTCAGTTTCATTGAAGAACAGCTGCAAACATCTGGCCAGCTCTGTGGATATAGGTGGATGTACACAAAATCCAAGGAGAGTGGATTACACGTCAAGAAAGAAAAGGTTCGTTTAATTCTAAAAGAACTTGACCCAAAGGGTGTGGAACTCAGAAGAAGGAGACGGCTCCATCGCCGCAGCTATTTTGCAAAAGGGCCCAATTATATTTGGCACTTAGACTCCTATGACAAACTGAAACCATTCGGTATTTGTATTAACGGCTGTACTGATGGCTTTTCCCGGAAGATTATCTGGGTGAATGCATTCTCTACTAGCAGTGACCCAAAAATCATTGGATTCTACTACATGGAGGCAGTACAGAGATTCGGTGGCTGTCCAAGGATTGTAAGAGGTGACCGGGGCACAGAGAATGTTAAAGTCAAAGACTTTCAACATTTTCTCTGTCGCAACATTCACGACACCTCTGGCATTGACAGCTACATCGAAGGGGCAAGCACAGCTAACCAGTGCATAGAGTTGGTGGGGCTTCCTCAGAAGGAAATCAATGGAATTCTTCATCTCTCTCTTTACTGACCTGAAGGACCATGGTTTTAAACCTTAATTTTAAATGGTGGCCCACATTTGTTTTTTAAACATGCTCCAATTAGCAGACACTGAATGGTTGTGAATACTGTAAAGGACTCATATGTCTCTTTGTGTCCACTAGTCTTAATTACTGTCATCCATGTGGTGTCCTACAATAATCATTCATAAAAATGGCTTTAACTTTTTGAGCATGGAAGCGCACCGGTCTGTTGGTCCATGGCAAAAGCTGCGCACCCAACTCTCTGCTCTTCGATATTTTGTTTATTTATTATTAATTTTTTTTGTAAATTTATAAAAACACTTTTTTATTTCAGGTCATCTGGCCAACACGAGAACAACAAACCACATATTATTTTCTACTTTCTAATATCTACAATTTTTTCCAGGACAAATTAGATGAGACCATCCATGTGTGGGATTCACATGTCATCAGACCATCAAAGAATGACAGGGTACCCAGTGGTCGACCCCGAATCATGTACATGTTTCCAGAACTCTACTCAAGTGATGACTGCATTTCCCCGGTGGACAGAGCTGATGTACAGTTGTGTCAGAGTAACCGCACATTTCGACCAGCTGTGCCATGTGACACAGACATCTACGACCTCTGCAACATTCTGATGGTGGAGTCGCAGCTTCATCTTCCAGCTGATGCTTATCAAGCAGTGGATTTGTACCTGCATTTGAGGAATGAGATAAGATCTGCTCTCTAATGTGAGATGGAACACATTTGTATCCATGTCACTAAAGTGATCTGATGCTTTATTCACAATGATCTAACAAAGCACAGACATGAAAGAGAAACTGACTCTTTATTGAACACTCTTCTGTTGACAGTAACTGTCTGTATGAGGCTCCAGCCATAAGTAGCCATTTGAAATGTTACTATGACATTAGTGACATCCTTTTTGAAGTAGACAATTGCATAACATAAACAAATGCACAAAACATGAACACGATAATATCAACATTGTATATGCCTGAAAAGTTAAGATATGAATGAACAATAAAATGTTTTAAATGTAGATCTGTATAAACAGCTTGCTTCAGACAAATGGTACAACAACCTCACAAGAAAAGGGACATGTGTAAGGTCCCTACATTGTATATGCCTGAAAAATTATTAACAAAGTATGAGAGCAGACCTTTCTGACTCATCAAAATTATTGAATTTAAACTGTTGTTTGGGGGCAGCACGGTGGTTCAGTGGTTAGCGCTGTCGCCTCACAGCAAGAAGGTCCGGGTTCGAGCCCCGTGGCCGGCGAGGGCCTTTCTGTGCGGAGTTTGCATGTTCTCCCCGTGTCCGCGTGGGTTTCCTCCGGGTGCTCCGGTTTCCCCCACAGTCCAAAGACATGCAGGTTAGGTTAACTGGTGACTCTAAATTGACCGTAGGTGTGAGTGTGAATGGTTGTCTGTGTCTATGTGTCAGCCCTGTGATGACCTGGTGACTTGTCCAGGGTGAACCCCGCCTTTCGCCCGTAGTCAGCTGGGATAGGCTCCAGCTTGCCTGCGACCCTGTAGAACAGGATAAAGCGGCTACAGATAATGAGATGAGATGAGACTTTGGCACAAATTAATGTCCTACATACAACAACAGTTCACAAATTTCTTCATGGTTTACCTGCATTGAGCCACTGGGTGCTGGGCTTCTCCTTGTTTTGTTCCTCGAGGAACGTCTCTGCATTTTCCTAGACTATAAAGAAGTCAGCGGATCAGCAAATTATAGGCTCGATTGACAGATTGTCCAACTCTTCAAAAAAGATTGGCAGCTGACTCGAGAATTAATGCATAACTGTAGTTTACTATTGCGCATTTCCTTTTGCTGCTATAATAAATATTTGTGTAGGATTTGTGATGCAAATAGGATGGAAATTGGCAAACACAAACATGTGTCAAACTAGTGGCAGACAGCAGGGAAGTGAAGTTTTGGTCAGTGACAGAGGGGGAGAGAGAGAGAGAGATATGGCATGAGCAGAGCAGTGCAGGAGAGTCATTTACCTACTGCTCCACAAAATGACCAGAGACCATTTTAGACATGTCCATGTTCTGTTATGAACTTTTGCTTTTGATACCTCATGATCTCATCTCATTATCTGTAGCCGCTTTATCCTGTTCTACAGGGTCGCAGGCAAGCTGGATCCTATCCCAGCTGACTACGGGCGAAAGGCGGGGTTCACCCTGGACAAGTCACCAGGTCATCACAGGGCTGACACATAGGCACAGACAACCATTCACACTCACATTCACACCTACGGTCAATTTAGAGTCACCAGTTAACCTAACCTGCATGTCTTTGGACTGTGGGGGAAACCGGAGCACCCGGAGGAAACCCACGCGGACACGGGGAGAACATGCAAACTCCGCACAGAAAGGCCCTCGCCGGCCCCGGGGCTCGAACCCGGACCTTCTTGCTGTGAGGCGACAGCGCTAACCACACCACTGTGTCGCCCTATACCTCATGATATTTTAATAAAGAAGTTGTTTCATTTTGAAACAGTGGTCTTGATGCTTCCCATTGTATATGTTGTGCTATATTAACTGCCCCTTCAGTAACTTCATCCTATTTATTCTGTTTGTAGTCCACAGCTGGCTGCAGCATCACAAGGCAGCTGATACATGCCTCCAAACTGAGAAACATGCTGAGGTGTGCTTTTATGCATGCACAGTGCTGACTGACGTACCTTCATTAACAAGATCAGCCAGGATTTGATGATGATATTTATTTATTTATTAATATTCTCTGTTCTACCTACATCTATACAGGTCAGTTGTTGCACAGTTTCCATATTTACAGTAAAATTATTTCAAGGCAGACTTTATGGATCAATTTAGAGCCCCATCGCATCTGCTGTTTCTATTGAAAATCTGACATAGGCCTGCATGCTAGTCCACAATCCACAAATGATATCACAAATGTGTCAAAACAAAAATTGAAAGGCAAACAAAAAATTACCGTCTTTCAAGGGCGCAGATGGCACTGGGGACGGGGGGGGGGACATGTCCCCCCCCCCAGATTTATAGTGACCCCTATCTGTCCCCCCCCCCCACCCACCGTCCCTATGTAAGGCGCCAAACATAGGTAGAAAAAGTGAGGATTAATGTTCCATTAGTTAGGCTAACTTACACTACAGCACAAAGTTGAAATGGCAGCAGCAGTAGCCTTGTCAGTGATCAATCCACATTACACCGATTCAAGAAGGGGAAAGGCTGGAGCAGATCCTTGCAGAGTTGGGAAAGCAAGGTGTTCAATTTTCCACGTAATTCTAGGTTAATAACACTGCACAGCTCATCCATTTGA